>NC_142096.1:41705482-42025125 GCF_054644295.1 Miniopterus natalensis | reverse complement strand
GTAAGAGGCTTCTATCTTGCAAGCTGGTCTCAGCCCTGGAAATAGGGACAGCTGCCCCACGCACGTGGGCCTGTTGGGAACCCTTGGTGTGGATGGACTCGGGCCCCGGAGTCGGGACGGCCTACCCGCGGGGCACCGGACGAGCACCGCGCTCTGGCGTCTGCTCCGGCCGCCGGGGCTGTTCCAAGGCCGAGCGCGCCTCAGCTCCGCAGCCTGCGGAAGGGGCGCCCAGAGCCCGTGAGCCCTGCCGGAGGCGCTGGCGGGTGATCGGGGGGCCCCAGGCCGGCGCTGGCGGGTGCTGGGGGGGCGGGGCCCAGGCCGGCGCTGGCGGGTGCTGGGGGGGGGGCCCAGGCCGGCGCTGGCGGGTGCTTGGGGGGGGCGCCCAGGCCGGCGCTGGCGGGTGCTGGGGGGGGCGGGGCCCAGGCCAGCGCTGGCGGGTGCTGGGGGGGGGCCCAGGCCGGCGCTGGCGGGTGCTGGGGGGGGCGCCCAGGCCGGCGCTGGCGGGTGCTAGGGGGGGGGTCCCAGGCCGGCGCTGGCGGGTGCTGGGGGGGGGGGCCCAGGCCGGCGCTGGCGGGTGCTGGGGGGGGGGGCCCAGGCCGGCGCTGGCGGGTGCTTGGGGGGGGCCCAGGCCGGCGCTGGCGGGTGCTGGGGGGGGGTCCCAGGCCGGCGCTGGCGGGTGCTGGGGGGGGGCCCAGGCCGGTGCTGGCGGGTACTCGAAGCCCCAGGCCGCCCCCTCGGCCACTCCCGGCCGAACCTGAGCTGCGCGTGGGTCTCCGCCGGGCGCCTGCGCAGGGACCCGACCCCCCTGCTGGCCGCCCTCTGCTGGGTTAGGCTGTTCTTACTAAATGCTGTTCTTGCTAAATGCTAAAATGTAGCGCAGTATCTTTAAGATGAGCTTCATCGGAACCACCATGGGATAAGCTTAGCCAACTGCAAATAAATAAATAAAAATTAATATTATAATTGTCCAGATCCGGAGCCAATTGCAAAAGAAGCCATCAACAGGGGATTAAACCGCGCATTCGGACCCGCAGCCTCCTTCCCTTGCCATAAGTAAAAAGAACTTTTTCTTGCAACAAGGCTCGCGTTCCGTTGGCGGAGACGCCGGGAGCAGGGAAGGCGCGGCGCGGGGTGCACGGCCGCCCCCCGCTCCTCTCTCGCCCCCGCCCTCCCCCCTCCCGCCGGGCTCTCAGGCCCCTCCCCCTTTCCCTCCCCCGGGCCTCGCGGCGTCTCTTCCAAAACCCGGAGCGGATCGCCGGCCGGGGCCCCGCGCACGCGCAGGAGCGGGGCGGCTCAGCCCCCACTCGGAAGCTGCCGCTCTGAGCCCAGCGGCCGCCGGAGCTGCTCGGCCCCGCCGCCCGCCTGCCCGCCGGTCGGCTCCCGCTCGGGGCCCGGGCCCAGGGCCCCCGGCTGTGTAAGTGCGAGGTGGGGGCCCCCCGGCAGGGGCCGGGCGGCTGCGGGAGGGCTGTCCGTCTGGGACGGCGGCCGAGGCCGCCGGTTAGCTTGTCCCGCTGAGGGGCTCGCCCAGCGCGGGTCCAGTTCCCGCCGGTCCCGGCCCGGTCACACCTGTAGGGCCGCGTCCGCACCTGCGGAGACCCCGCCTCCACCCGCTTCCTCTCCTCGGCCGACTTCCCGGGGCCGGCGGGGTCTGGAGACCCGCGGGTGGGGGTGGGTGTCTGGAGACCCGCGGGTGGGGGTGGGTGTCTGGAGACCCGCGGGTGGGGGTGGCTGGGTGTCTGGTGACCCGAGGGTGGGGGGGGTGTCTGGGGACTCCCGGGTGGGGGGGTCTGGGGACTCGCGGATATGGGGGGGTGGCTGTCTGGGGACCCGTGTGGGGGGGGGGCGGGTGTGAGGGGTCTGGAGGCCCGCTGGTGGGTGGGGGTGTCTGGGGATCCCCGGGGGCGCGGGGCCCTGGGGACCCGTGGGTGAGCCCGGGCGCAGCCCTCGCTCTGCGCCCCTTCCCTGCCCCGCAACCCCCGGGCCACCCTGTCCCTGTCCCTCCTCCGTCTCCTCCCGACGAAAGTTCCTCCAGCCCAGCTGGGCGGGGCCGCCCTTTCCCTGGGGCGGGGCCCCGCGGGGTGAACTCGGCGCAGCCTGGGGGGAGAGCGCCCCCGGCCGCCCGCGCCGCCCCGGCCCCGCCCCGCGCGGAGCCCCGCGGCCCCGACCCCCAGGCGCAGCCCGGGCTCGCCGCTGCGTCGCGGGGGTTGGGCTGCTGAGCGGGCCTCGGGGTCAGGCGGGCCGGCTCCAGCCGCCTCCGGGTCAGGCCCGCTGGTGGCCCTGGTGCCCGGGAAAGGGCCTGCGAGCGCGGCGTCGGCCACCAGGGCTCTGCAGCCTAAGGAGCTCCCGGCTAGGTTTGCTTGTTTTGTTTGTTTTTCTTAAATTGCGTGGCCGACTCAGAGCATAGAGGGAAAGAAAGTTGCCAAGAAAGATATTTTTCAAATAACAGCTTTATGGAGATATTGTTCTCATGCCATCAAACCCACCCATTTAAAGTGTATAATTTTGAGTGTATTCACAATTGTGCAACCATCACTATTCCAGAACATTATCATCATTTCAGAAGGAAATTCTGTGCCCACTGACTGTCACTCATTCTCTGCTGTCCCCCTGACAGCCACGAATTTATCTTCCGTCTCTATGGACCTGCGTATTTTGGGCATTTCACATAAATGGAACCATAGAATATGTGCCCTTTGTGACTGGCTTCTTTCATGATATTTTCACCCTCACAATGTCACAGCCGTATCTATACTTTGTTCCTTTGATTGCTGAGCAATACTCTACTGTGAGGACAGACCATGTTTTCTTTATCTGTCATCCGCTGATGGACTTTCTTGCCATTTCCAGTGTTTGGCCATTAGGAATAATACTGCTATGAACATTCATGGACAAGTCTTTGTGTGGGTATAGGTTTTCAAGTCTCTGGTATGTATGTAGGAGTAGAATTGCTGTTTATATGGTAACTATTGGAACTACCAAGGTGAAGAAATATATTTTGTTAATCCTGACCTGAGGATATCTTTTCCATTGATTTTTTTTAGAGAATAGAAGGGAGGGGAGAGACAGAGAGAAACATTGATGTGAAAGAGACTCATCAATGGGTTGCCTCCTGCATGCACCCCTACCAGGGCCAGGATTGAGCCTGCAACCAAGGTATGTGCCTTTGGCCTGAATCGAACCCAGAACCCTTCAGTCCACGGTCCCATGCTCTAACCATTGAGCAAAACCAGCCAGGGCAAGAGGTAAATTTTTGATGTTTTGATATTTGTATTAGATGAGTTGCAGGTACCAGAGCTGGCTCAGTGCCAGGTCTTATTTCATCACATTCTCCCTTGAAGAAACCATTTAAATATACAATTTAGTGGTTTTTAGTGTATTCACAGAGCTATGCAGCCATCACCACAATCAATTTTAGAATATTCCATCACCCCAAAAAGAAACCCTATACACCATTAGCAGTTAAATCTGGTCTTGCTATCTGCTGGGACAAATGCCCCTCCTCCATGGCGGTTCTTCAGTCCTTTCTTGGCTATTCTTGACCACAAATTAACTTGTTGCGTTCCATGAAAAATCTGGCAGGAATTCTAATCAGAATAGCATTGCACCTGTATATCAAATTGGGGAGAATTAGCATCTTTACTATATTAACTTTTTCTGCCCACAAATATACCTGGGACCCTATCTTTCCATTTATATAGAGCCTGGCACAATAGATGTCCTCACTAAATGTTGGGTATGTGATTGAGGAGACTTGATACATCAGTAGTTTCTACTGCAGTCTTTCACCAAAGAGAAAACTAGACAGAGTTGACTTGGGGTGGTGAACACACAATACAATGTACAGATGATGTGTTGTAGAATTGTGCACCTTAAACATATGATTTTGTTAACCAGTGTCCCTCCCAATAAATTCAATAAAAAAACACACCATGAAACCTCTGTGAAGCTACATGACTCACTTATGGTCACAAAGAGCGACAGCCAGTGCTAGAGCCTATTTGATGGACTTGGTGCCTGCAGCCTGAGTTCTCTGCCACCCATTGCTAATGGGATAGCAGCAGCCTTTTTGCTAATAATGTATGCTGGTTGGCCACTTTAAATTTTGTTAACTCAATCTTATCTGTAGGCATCTTTGCCCTGGCAGGCCTGTGTGTGATTTGTGCACATGTGAATAAAGGTCTGACTATGAGAGAGCTCCATGCCTAGTGTAGTGCCTGGCACAGCTCCCACTGAGCACACACTCGAATTGGGGAAAAAACAGTAAAGGAGGGTTCAAAAATTTCAGTTTCTATAACCGTTTATGCCTTGATGTAGCCCACTTTAATTTTGGGTGCAAACATTGAACAACTTGAAATGTTATGGTAGAGTATTGCAGAGAGGAGGAGCATGCCGCTGGGTTCAACGGAATGCTTATAGAGTGTATGTCATGGGCTAGGTGTTTTTCTGTTTGTATGGTATCTTTTTTATTTGATATAGTGATCCTATCTCAATACCTTTTTTAAAAATTAGACTTTTGCCCGGCTGGAGTGGCTCAGTCAACCCATGATCCGGGAGGTCACAGTTCGATTCTCAGTCAGGGCACATGCCTGGGTTGTGGGCTAGATCCTCAGTAGGGGGCGTGCAAGAGGCAGCCGATCAATGATTTTCTCTCATCATTGATGTGTTTCTGTCTCTCCCTCTCCCTTCTTCTCTCTGAAATCAATTAAAAAAAACATTAAAGTTTTTTTAAAAATTAGACTTTTAATTTGGAGACATAATATAGATTTCTATGCATTTGTAAGAAATAACATTGAGAGAGCCTACGGACTCTGCACCCAGTTCCCCTGGATGGTGTCAGTGTGCCACACTGTGGTACAGTATCAAAACCAGAGTATTGACTCACTAACCCTTGGAGGTTTGTGTGAATATCCTCATTTTATTCATGATTAAGCTGGGGTTTAGAGATGTGTATAAGCCTGCCTCAGGTCACCCACGTGGTTAGTGTAGAGTCAAGGGTTGAACATGGTCTTCAGACTTCCTGGCATTGCCATCTCCATTATGATGGTCTGCAGGAGGGGACAGTATTCAATTCAGTTGGTCATTCATTCAACAAACATTTATGGAGCCCCAGATACTTTCATATGGGTTATCTAATTTAATTCTTCAACAGTACTGATAATCAGGTACTCTTGTTTCCTTTTTATATCCAACAACATTGGCTCAAAGAGGTTATAGAAGCTCTCCCAGGGTACCGCTGTTTATAAAGGAGGGATAGTAAATGTGTAGGACCTCTCTTTTTATGTCAGGCAGTATGCTGGGTATTTCACATTTGCAGCATCCCTTAATCCAGATAGAGTCTTATAAGGCAAGTTTTCTTATCTCCATTATTTTGCAACTTAGACACTTAGGCAGACTGGAGTTCAAGTCAAGATCTTCTGATTCCACTGTGGTTCTTTTCACTATATTCTGCCTAGGGGAATGGGAGGTAGTTTATTCATTTGTTCCTTCATTCAGCAAACATTTCTGAGCACTGACTCTGCACCAGTCCCTTGCTAGGTGTTGGTAGCAGAAACTGAGAGACAGCCCCTTTTCTGCAGGAGCTCGGAGCCCAGTCCAAGAGTGGTGATATTGTGATAAGAGCTGTGGTCACCATCTGCAGAACTCTGGAGACAAACTGTATTCCACAGCTTTGTGTGGGGCTTACCGTGCCGTCCAGGTGGCCAGCGTCAGAGTCCCCCATCCCAAAGCAGCCTTCACAACTGCGTGTGCCTCAAAGTCGTCTTTTTTCTCTTTGGGCAGGGACTTCACAATGAGCGTCCCTGACTACATGCAGTGTGCTGAGGACCACCAGATGCTCCTTGTGGTGGTCCAGCCCGTGGGGGTTGTCTCAGAAGAGAACTTCTTCCAGATCTATAAGAGGATTTCCTCTGTGAGCCAGATTAGTGTGCGGGACTCCCAGCGAGTGCTGTACATCCGCTACCGGCACCACTACCCACCTGAGAATAATGAGTGGGGTGACTTCCAGACCCACCGCAAAGTCGTGGGCCTCGTCACCATCACAGACTGCTGCTCGGCCAAGGACTGGCCACAGACCTTCGAGAAGTTCCACATGCAGAAGGAGATCTACGGCTCCACACTCTACGACTCCAGGCTCTTTGTCTTTGGGCTGCAAGGGGAGATCGCCGAGCAGCCGCGCACCGATGTGGCCTTCTACCCCAACTACGAGGACTGCCAGACGGTGGAGAAGAGGGTTGAGGATTTCATCGAGTCGCTCTTCATTGTGCTCGAGTCCAAGCGTCTGGACAGGGCCACCGACAAGTCCGGGGATAAGATCCCCCTGCTCTGTGTCCCATTTGAGAAAAAGGACTTTGTAGGACTGGACACAGATAGTAGGTAAGTTTACCTGGAGGCCTGGGATCCTGCTTCATGCTTGGGTTGCTTCCTGAAGCCAAGAAGGGGTAAGGGTGGAACTTTATTACAGCAAAGGGTAGAAAGGTATAGTCTGTTCATGTTCAGACTTTTAAAATCAGGACAGCCTTTGCTTAAGGGGAATCCTTCTAGGGTTAGTGTGTACACTGACTGCCCCTTTTAAGTGGGACCCCTAGTGGGACCCCTAGAGCTGCTGTCCAATACGGTGGCCACAGACCCTGTGGCTCTTGAGCACCAGGGAGGAGGTTAGTCTGAGCTGAGATGTGCTGTAAGTAAAATGCACATCAGATTTGGAGACTTAGAACAGAAAAAGTAATGTAAAATGTCTCATTAATACTTTTATATTGATTACATGTCAAAATGATAATATTTTACATATATTAGATTAAATAAAATAAATTATTAAAATCAGTTTCAAGTGTTTGTTTTTTTACTTTTTTAAATGTGGCAACTAGAAAACTTAAATTTACTCATGTGGCTCACATTGTATTCCTGTTGGACAGCGCTGCCCCAGGGCACAGTTGGAAATTATTCAGGGTCATCCTGTGGATTATAGATGAGAGGCCGAGTCTGCAGAGGTGGCAGAACTAGGTGCCAGCTGAGCTGGAAGTGGACCCATGTCCTCTGCTTCCCTGTTTGGGCATAGTGCGTGAGTCAGGCCTGTCCTCCCAGCTGGTAGCCACAGTGTCAGACTCAGGATCTCAGGAACACCCCCAGGGACTTCCTAGAGGGCTCCTCACACAGATGGAAGTATGTAACAGGGAGTGTTGGCTGGAGCAGAAGGTCAGTTCTCACATTGTCCCTGCGGTTAAGTTGGCAGCTTCACTTTGCACCAGAATTGCAGATGAGCTCTTCTGGGCTCTTTACCTCCCCTCTTTCCCTCTGTCCTGTCTCCCCTGTTGCCATGGTGGCATCTGTCCAGCAGCAGAGGATGAGATGCAAGCCAAGGCTGTAACTGCTTGCCAAGAGGTGGCCCCCTTTGCTAGGGAGAGCAGGGTCGCTGTGTCACTTGGGCTCCTTGCCTTGGGCACTCTGTGTCTTTCCTCCCCCCTGTCTAGATTTTGGATGATGGTCTCACAGGTGAGGAGTAAATGACATACGTGCACGCTGGCTGAGGCCTGCAAACAGTTGGTGCTCAGTGTGTTTCTTGAATTCACCTAAGGTCAAACACTGCCTTTCTGGTTGGTAAGTTGGTGGAGAAAATGTCACAGAATTGAGAAAAAGTTGGCCCAGGCCAGCCCTGTGAGTGAGAATCCCAGAGTAGCCCAAGTCACATCTGTGTGTGGTGCCTTGCGGGATCTGGAGTAATTTTTATCTTTTCCCCTGGGCACGTTTGTGTGGTCTGAGGGAAGGACAAGGCATGTCATACACATGACCTGTACTTTATCGCAGTAGCCCTGTGATCACATGCCAGTGCTGCCCTCCCACTCCAAAGTTTAGGAGTCTGGGCAGCTGCCGAGGGCAGAGCTGCTGAGCCCCCTGGGCTGTTAGGCGGGTCATCCCTTACAGAGTGGCACAGTGAACACAGCTCCCTGTACTCCCCATGTCACCACAGCCTGCGGGTGGCAGGGCCTGGTGTCTTTCCACTGTACAGACCACTGGGTGAGTGCCTGAAGCCTCAAAGCAACTGGGGGGTTAGGAGATCCTGTCCTGACCCCTAGACCAGTGCCACCTCCTTTGCTGCACGAGGCACCGGGGACATTTTGTTGCTCATCGACTTCTTGGCTTTGAGACTGCAGACCCACCAGAGAATGCCAGCTCTATTTTGCCTTTGAAACTATGCTCACAATTCGGTGGGAGTAAGGAGACCTGCTGGCGTGTGGTGGCTGGTAATATAAACACGTATTTATGGAGAGCCTCCCTGTGCCAGGCACCGCCCTCGGCATGGGGAACACAGCAGGGCGTTGAACCGCTCTCCCGGTGGCCTGTTCTGTTCCAACTGCACTCCAAACACTCAGCCTTCATTTGAACTCCAGTGAGATACCAGTGACCCCAAATCAGACCCATTCTCCTGTGATCACTGTTAATGCTCTGTGGCATTCACTGTTCCCTAGTTCTCTCGTCTTTACCACAATGATTTGGGGCAGGAGCAGAGCCCATGTCTCACCTGCAGTTCCTAGTAGCAGTATCCTCCTGGAATGAGATAGGATTTTGCAGCTCAAAGGGAAATGTCTAGAAGTAGGCCCCGTTTTGGTTTGGCGCACTGATCCCCTAATAGGCTCCCCGGCAGATCCCGCTAACTTCAGGCCCAGGCTTCCCAGGAGCCCAGGAGTGGGTGAGTCTCACTTAGATGTCACAGATATCCCCAGCCTCCTCAGAGCCCGCTGTCAATTTTCGTACATGGAGAGCTGTAGCTGTCAAACTTATTTTTGTTCGCGTGTTTCTAATTTTTATTTGTTCCTTTCTTTCCTTTTCCTTTTTTCCTCTCATACCGTCCTGTGAGTGTGTTGTTGGGTCTGAAAAGGTAGGCTGTGAACACGGCGCTGAAACAGCTGGATTTCCCTCTGCTGCCTCCTCATCGCCTCCATTGCTTTAAAAACAAAAACTTGCTGCTGCCTTGACCTGTGTGTTATCTGGTCATCCTTTTATTTTCTAATTTTTTTTTAAATTTTAGTTTTTTTTAGCACGTAACCCACTGGTGTTCGATCTCTATTAAAACACTTGCTCGGGGGACCTTGTTTGGTCTCTCTTACATAGTATTTGTGACCAGTGAGCCCTTATTAATTTTTTCGCTTGTTTGAGGAAGTGAGATGCTAATTGATTTTGGCGACTGCAGAGGGCTATTTCATGGGCTGTTTTAACTTGGAAGGTCAAAGACTGCAGCGCCTTGCTTGATTCCAGCTTTTAACTGAGCGTATTAGGCACGTGGTTCTTGGCTGCAGCTGGGTGATGTGCATGTCGGTGCTTCTTGACCGCGGTCACCAGCAAAGGGACGCTGTTAGAGGAAGCGGCTACCAGTTTCTCTTGCTTTCACCTTGAGCATGCCATGGACTTCACCTTAGGGACTCTCTTTCACTAAGGGGCAAGAGGCTCCTTGAAAATCGACACCAGTCTTGTGTCCTTTTACGAGGGCAGCTTTTCCAAGTATCAGGAAAATATGGCTTCTCATAAAGAGCCAATTCATTTGGGTCTTGTGGACATGAGGACCTTTCAGTTGACCACGGTGTCTGCTCTCCTTTAGACAATAAACGTTCAGAGCCAGACACGCATTTCACCTTCAGTGATTGTACAAACCCTGACCTCCACCAGCCTTTACCTTGAACCCTGTGTTGGCAGGAAATGGCTGTTTCTGTATTTATTGAAGCTGATGTTCAGCACTGAGGCACATGTCATGAGTTTGCAGTAATGAGACTCCAACACTCAAGGCCTGCTCTGAAGGGACAATCTTCGGTGACCTAGGACCATCTCAGAGCACCCTCTGCTGAAAAGCTAGAAGGGGTCCCTGCCCTAGAGTTCAGAGTGGGAGGGTGCTCCAGTGGGGAGAACACTGGAGAGGGCCTAGTCATGGAGGGCTTCGGAGGGGCTTATTTTTATTAAAACTGACCACAGAGGGACAGTGAAGGCTGTCAGCAGGGAGTGACCTTTGGGAGAGGTATTCCTGGTGTTGCCTCTGCTGATGTAAAGAGGGGTTGGGATGGGCAGAAGAAGCTCTGTGTACTTTTGTGACCCATCCATTCGTTTGATTTTGAGTGTCCAGGGGACTGGGGTGGATACACAATATTAAGCAAAATGTACTTGCCTTTTTGGAGCTTACAAACGTCGAAGTTGATTCAGCACAGCATGTTCTAGGAATACAGCAGGGACTCCTAAAGTGCAGAGGTTGGAGGCAGGCAAGGCTTGCCTGAGAATCTGACAGTCACCCTGAGAGCGCTGAGGAGAGTGGGAAGTAGTGAGGCAGGAGGGCCAAGTGGATCCTGAGGTCACAGGGGACCCCGGTACTGCAGTAAGGCTGTAGAGTGAGGGCCAGTGGTGGGAACCTTTGGTGAACTTTTAAAGGCTTTGAAGTGCTTTGGGAAGGTTACGCTGGGGTGGGGTGGGGTGTGTGTGTGTGTGGGTGTGTGGGTGTGTGGGTGTGTGGGTGTGTGTGTGGGTGGTAGGGACCAAGAACAGGGTGTTAGAAGATCTTAGAAGGCTCTTGAGGTGATCCATGTCTGCTTGGGGATGGCAGAGGTGGTATGGATCTAGTACTTTCCTATGGGGAGGGCTTGTTAGCGGGCCCCATGGCCAGTAAGAACACAAACAGAGGCTAGCGTGTCCTGTTCTCTCCCTCTCTGCCATATGTGATGATCTGAGTTCATCTAATATTTGGAACACAAAAGCTAAATTCCTGGGTAGCCAAAGAGTTTGTTGAGCTCATTAGAGTTAGGTCTGATAGGATATAACTTTGTATTGAGATCTGTCAGTAACATTCATTTAGCTAGAAACCTCCCATCTTCTGGATTTCCACAGGGGTTTTTATTCATGATAAGACTGCTTTCTTGGTCAGGGAAATTTTAACATAGCTGCGATTTTTCTTGAAAAAAATCATATCTTCTAAGAAATATGATAGCCAAAAGAAAAGGAATATTTAAAAATGATAAAGGAGCTAGGCTGGAGTGGCTCAGCTGGTTGAGAGTCATCTCATGGACCTGGAGGTCATGGTTCAATTCCCAGTCAGGGCATAGGCTCAATCCCTAGTAGGTGGTACGCAGAAGGCAGCTGATCAATGATTCTCTCTCATCATTGATGTTTCTCTCTCGCTCTCCCTTCCTCTCTCTGAAATCAATAAAAACATAGTTAAAAAATAAAAATAAAAATGATAAAGGAAGATTTTTGATGTAGTTTCTTTGGTTTTTGAGTTGACATGGAGTTAGAAGCCTTTGCATTATTTAATAGCACATCCTTGCCAATGTTTAAAGAGCTGTCGGTGCCCAGGCCCCACCGTCTCAAAGCATTGTTAAAGCTTGCTCTGAAATAGTAAAGATAAAGGTCTCGTTTGCAAAAGTCAAATGCTTGGCTTATAATGTGCAGCCTAACTCTATAAAATAATAGTAAGTTCGAAGTTAAGAAAGTGGAAGATAATTGAATTCTTAAAAAGCTGAAAGAAACTTTTTTGTGCTAATGTTGTGATTCAAACATTTGAAGAGAAAATTCCTGCACTAATGTTGCCCAGGTGAAATACATGGTAGAAGTTGTATTTACCTATTACATTGGAAAAATAGCCTGGCAGTCATTTTTTAACATGGGGCCCACTCTAGCTCACATACTGGCAATGATGGTTGCTGGCTTTCAATGCTAGAGCCTCCAGTTGCCTTTGTAGCATTTTTTGGTAGTGAGAGAGCTGCATAGTTGCTTAGCCAGTGTGCTGTGGGGGCAGAAGTCAGGCCTTCGTGTGATAAGTTTCCGTGCGTTTTGTTTTTTAGACATTACAAGAAGCGGTGTCAAGGGCGCATGCGGAAGCACGTGGGGGACCTGTGCCTGCAGGCGGGCATGCTGCAGGACTCCCTGGTGCATTACCACATGGCCGTGGAACTTCTCCGCTCAGTGAACGACTTTCTGTGGCTTGGAGGTAAGATGAGGATGATCAGGTATGTGATTGTAGCGATTGTTATTTGAAATAAGGGAAAACAGAAAAATGGCTCTAAAAACAAAGGCCGAGGGAGGAGAGGCAGACAACCGGCTGGACGCTGTGGGCAGTCACCAGGCAACTCCCTGGCCTCGCCTCACGCACTCCACCCAGGCCTGCGCCCCAGTCCCACTGGCGCACAGGCACCCTCTCCTTTACAGTGTACTGTTTCCCTGGCCCTCTGTTTTTGAGGTTTAGCACACCTTGCCCTCTGCTTAGAATGCCATTCCCCATGCCAGTCACCTCTTACGCTCATTCTTCAAAACCTCGCTCACACGTCAGCTGGTGAATGGGTCAGCTGTGTGGTATATCCAGATGGTGGAGTGGACATGCAAATGAGTGAAATACTAATGCCGCTACACCACGGACCACGCTTGATAACATCATGTTATGTCAAAGGAGCCAGACTCCAAAGGCTGCTTATTGTATGATTCCCGTGATCCGGAACATGCAGAGCAGGCAGCTCTAGAGAGACCGGGAGCAGATGACTGGTTGCCAGGAGCTGGGCCGAGGGAGGAATGGGGAGCGACTGCTCGTGGGGATGGGGTTTCTTTAGGGGCGATGGAAATGTTCTGGAATTGGATAGTGGTGATAGTTGTACAACTGTGAATATACGAAAAACCACTGACTCATACACTTAAGTGGGTGAGTTTTATGGTATGTGAATTATGTCTCAGTTAAAAAAAAACTGAAAAAAGGAAAAAAACCTGCTTCAAAGGACAAGCCTCTTCTGACCCCACCAGATAGTGGTGCCTGCAGCATCTCGTGCAGAACCCTGCCTGTATGTTTTGCAAGCGCCTGTTAAATAAATGTGTAAGCAAGGACCAAAACAGGGTTCTGTCCTGGAAGAAGCTGACAGTTTAGCTGGGGTCCTGTCTGCCAGCCGCTTCTGAGAAATATAAATCAGAATGCAGGAAAGAAGTAAGTGCTTTAATAGTTGTCCAGCAGCATGCTGTGGACACATTAATGTCAGAAATAATTAATATGGCATTAAATGTCATAACTTGGCTTCTTAGGGAAATAAAAGTGGGAAAGAAAAGGAGCGAGAGCTAGGAATATATGGGAAAGAAGAGAGGAACAGACAAGGGATTAAGCAGGATGAGAAAGAAAATGTGAGTTTTACTTGGCTTTCTTGAAGAAGTCTGTAACTCGTTATTGACCAGGGGAATATATCCGTACTCTAGTGAGCTGTACCGTTAGGGCCTCTGCAGCAGGCACATATCCAGAAGAAGGGTCCCCACTCATGTCTCTGACTCACATAGCAACAGCTGGGTGGGAGGGCTCTGGAGGTGGAGTGTGGGAGATGGGCTGTGCTGTATGCTGCAGCCTTTTCTCTTTCAGTCCCAAATAAAGTACAGGGGAGTGTCCCAGAGGCTACGTGACGCCGGCCACCATGCCAGACTGAATGTAGAAGCAGGTGCGATAATCCAGTTCACTTGTATTAAGCCAGACATCGAGGACATTTGTAAAAATGTAAAACAATGCCACTCTCCTAGCATATTATTTATGTTTTGGAAAATAATCATTTTTTCTAAAAATTTAACATGTCACGGGCTTCTTCTTATTTTAAAAGGGATTACCACATAAATATTTAAATCCTTTTGTAGTTTTATTTTGAATATGGTAAATACCTCTAGCTGTATCCTACACACACACACAAACACACACACACACAAGCTCTTTGTGATCCTCAATATTTTTTCAGAGTGTCAGAGAGTTTTAAGAACTGCTATACTAATGAATGAAGGTAAATACTGCTGCACAACTTACAAGGCACGTGGCCTAGCTTGAGATCCTTAGGATATAACTGCCAATGACAGAAGAATGAAATGTATTCCAAGTAAATGTGGCTGCCTTTGAGAAGGAGACAAGCCCATAGGTGTTTGCTCCAAATGGAATAGATGCATTTAGGGTGTCTAGTCCTGCTTTTGTGGTATTGCTTTTAAATATTGTCAGTCCAGGGCACTTCCTGCACATCATAGCGTCAGAATCTGGCACAGAACCTGCCGCCCAGTGAACACTAAACTGTTGGTTAAATGAATGGATGGACAGCTGAGGGGCTGGCCCATTTCACTTGCAGATGCAGTCCATCCGTGGAACCTTGAGCATTGTGAGAGTGTTCTGTGGTGCCAGCCTGGACACGGGCATGTGAAAGATGATCGGTGGCATGTTCTTGTTTGTAACAAAACCAGGGATCTGTAGGCTTGATCTTTGTTTGGGGGAAAATTGGCATTTCCACATGGAGTGTTCTGATCATTCCTAGGCACTGAGAATTGAGCTGATGATGGGCCACTGACTTTACTAATTGTCCTTTTTTATTTTTTATGCCCAGCTGCCCTTGAAGGGTTGTGTTCGGCTTCTGTTATCTATCACTATCCTGGTGGGACTGGTGGCAAGAATGGAGCTCGCAGGTTCCATGGGGGCTCACTTCCTGCCGAGGCAGCCAACAGACATCGACCAGGTGAGTGCTGCTCTTTCCTTGGTCTGGACTTGGTCACAGTCCTTAAGCAAGCAGGAGTCACTGGTTACTTCTGCCTCTGAGTAAAACCTGATTAATGTTTAAATAAAGTGTAGCGTCTGTGGAGTCAGACATCTTGTACATGAGACTTTTTCTTCTGATTTTATTGAATATTTATCCATCTTATTGAGTTTTATGAATAGTATTAATGATTTCAGTGATTGATTGATTTCTGGAACACTTGTGTCAATTTCAGGGTAGACCGACCTGAAAGTGCTGTGTGTGGAGTTCTTCCTAATTGCTGGGTATTTAGTGAAGCTAACCCCAGAGGTTGGTTTTAATGTCTAATTCAGGGCCTAGGGGCTGTTTCTTACTCTCCCAGGTGATGAGACTTCTTATAGTCAAATCTGAGTTGCTTATGTTTGTTAGCCGTGATAAAGCATGAAACATCTTTGGAGGGGAGACTCACATATGATTGTTGAATGAACTTGCCTGTAATGGTTCAGGAGATAGTTGTCACATGGCAGAGGTCACAAAGATAATAACAAAGAATGCAGAGATCAAGGCTAGACACAAAACTGCTAGGCGTCCTTTGTTCTGTGAGATTTTTAGACACGTTTCCCCCCGAAGAGAAAGCCCGTGGAAGTTAATGTGTATAGGGTGGGGAAAGGTCTTGAATTCCTTTCCCCCTGAATTATACCACCCCTATTAGGAACAAAGATTGCAGAGACCACCTTTCTATATCAGTCACGATAGCTACAGCCTGAGCCTGGATGCCCTCTCTGTGGAACAAACGGCTTAGCTGACTCTATAATGGTTCTCTAAGATATTTTATCATTCTTCAGCAGAGCTGTTCCTAGTGATCAGAGAGGAAGGTGAAGCATGCTGAGAGGGGATAAAGGAAGTCTGAGGTTAAGAATGCGTGCCTCTGCTGCTCCCTTTCCTGCGCTCTAGGGAGCTCCAAGGTTGAAGTACTAGTTTCCCCCTGTGACTTGAAGTTAGGTGTTGAGACTGTCCTATTGATGCGATTAGTGAGACTCTAGAGACTTTTTACAGCAATGTTTCATTTTTCCCCTTGCTGAACATAGGCAAAAAAAGTTCAACTTTTTTGAAAAACTGCTCTGTCTGCAGAAGAGAAGTATCTTTATTTAGCTTTGCAAAAAAAGCTGGGATTGGTGTTGAAGGCAGTCTCTGGGGAAGTGCCCTGTGAGGCCCAGGTAAGAGCCCGGGGAGTAAGCTAGCCTTGTGGACATCAGAAACCATTTCCCTGCCTTTCAAACAATAACAGCTCCAGATCCATTAACAGGCTTGATTGAAGGACAGATGTGTTGTTTGATCTTGCATATTAATTTCACGATTATCAGTGTGTAGCGGCAGCCTCATCTTATATCAGGAATTTATGGCCTCTGCTGTCTGAGGTGAGGCCCAAACAAACAGATTATTTAACATTCTGGCTTGAAGTTCTATCTCAGGATCCTTTTCCAGCTGCAAAACAACAGAAATAGAAATGGAGGAAGTTGTTTAGTCACTCCGTGCCTCAGTTTCCTTGTCTGTGAAATGGGGAACATAATAATAGTACTTACCCTCCTAGGGTTCTTGTGAAGGCTGAGTGAGATATACACCTAAATACCTGGCACTTGATAAATGTTGGCACTCTTATTATCAGTACTATCGATATTGCTAATATGAACTCATGAATAATGTTAAAAGATCCCAATTACATGGTTTTCAAGCAGATTTTCTCTGAGAAAAGGAAATTTTTTTCCTACTTAAAGTTGAGTTTTCTTAGTTTAAAAAAATACTGTAATCTCTGCCTCTTTTTGTTTTAATTCTTCTTTTGTTTAAAAAAATTTTAAACTTTTTAAAATGTTTTTATTGATTTTTAGAGAGAGAGGAAGGGAGAGGGAGAGAGAGATAGAAACATCGATGAGAGAGAAACATTGATCGGCTGCCTCCTGCACGTCCCCTACTGGGAATCAAGCCCGCAACCTGGGCTTGTGCCCTGACCAGGAATCAAACTGGTGACCTCGTGGTGCCTGGGACGATGCTCAGTCCACTGAGCCACAGTGGCCCCGCTTGTTTTAATTTTTTAAAGACTTCACTAGTAATCAAAGGTTAAGGGGCCCCTAATTTTTTTTTCTGAAGGCTTGTATATGAACCCACAAGTCTACAATTAACGGACACAACTTGGTTTATTAAAAATAATCAATAGGGCATTCTGCACTCAATCCAAAAGGAAATGCCTGTTGACTGGGAGCTGTTTCTCCTTTGTGGCCATCCCTACTTTTTTGTCTTTCCTAATTTATTAGCAGTAACCATCATCATCATAATGATCAAAATAGCTGTGAATCCCAGCACCTTCCTTGCAGTGGCTGTGCTGACGGCTTTCTGTACGTTTTACCGCCCAGCAGGCTGCACAGGTGTCAGCATTTCCATTTGGCAGGTGAAGGACTGAGGGTTACTTTTTAAATTTATTATTATTATTATTTTTAATCCTCACCCGAGGATATTTTTTCCATTGCTTATCAGAGAGAGTGGAAGGGGGAGGGAGAGAGAGAGAGTGAGACACGGATGAGAGAGACGCATCGAGCGGCTGCCTGCCCCCCTCCCCGGCCAGGACCGGGGATGCAGCCTGCAACCGAGGTCCGTGCCCTTGGCCGGAGTCAAACCCAGGACCCTTCAGTCCGAGGGCTGATGCTCTAACCACTGAGCAAAACTGGCTAGGGCTTAATTAATTTTTTTGAAGATTTTAAAAATTGATTTTTTTACAGAGAGAAAGGGAGAGAAAAAAAAAGAGAGAGAGAAACTTCAATGTGAGAGTGTAACATCCATTGGCTGCCTCCTGCATGCCCGCCACTGGAGACTGAGTCTCCAACCTGGCATGTGCCCTGACTGGGATCGAACTAGCAACCTTTTGGTGCACAGGATAATGCCCAACCAACTGAGCCACACTGGCCAGGGCTCAGTTCCATTAAAACAATATTTTATTTTATTTTTGCTGATTTCAGAGAGAGAGAGAGAGAGAGAGATACATCCTCTTGTTGCTCCACTTCCTGATGCATCATTGGTTGATTCCTGTATGTGCCCGACCAGGAATTGAACCCACAACCTTGGTGTATCAGGACAATGCTCTAACCAACTGAGGGCTCAGTTCCATTTTTTTTTGTGCAGTATGAAGGTTTAATTAAATCTGTGTCATTTCAGTAATGTAGGGAATGGCTAACTTGCCTTAAGCCTTTGAAGAATTTACAGGTTATTTGTATAGAAGGTGTATATTGACAGCTCAGAATTCAGATGGCCATGTAATCCTCCGCTAAAACCTTTACGCGACTGGGAATTTGACCATAGTAGTTTAGAAACACTGATATTGAGCTGTTTTCAGGGAATAAGCTTATCTCCTTTATGACTGAAGAAAATTTTGATTTGTTTCTGTACCCTTAATAGATTAAAAAATAAAAAAGTCACCTGTCACTTTTCCTTTAGAGAGGGAATGAAAGGGGAGCTCATGCTGTTTTACTACGTAAATAAGCGTTTTTGTGTTTCAACACAATTGTATGCTTCATAATTACCAGCCCTTTGGGAAGTATTTTGCAAAGACACTTAGATTACCTATGCTGGAAAAATGCAGACATGGCTTTTATGAACAGGGTTAGTACAGAGCTGTTGGTTTTGGTGTAGCGCAAGATATCAGGAGTAGGGATAAGCTTTGCTTCTGATTGCTGGAAGGACAGATTCCCTGGGTCTCAGCCTCCCCAATCTATAAAACGATTTATTTCTGTTCTAATTTTAGTCCCTGTCTTTTGTTTGTACTCAGGAGTGTTAAAGATTTCAGATTAAGTACCGAATAGCAGTCCCTTCCCCGAAGCAGAATTCAGCATGTGCTAGTGAAGCTTTTAGTTATAGTCTCTGAACATCCTGTTTTTAAAACCCTTAACCCACCCTTCCTCGGTATGCCCGCAGTGTTTCCCTTTTCAGCAACCTGAAGGCCTCTTCTGGCCGTAGGTGGCGCTGTTGTGTCTTTTAAAGTCTGAATTTCTGTGTTTGTGAAAGGCTTAAATACATCCCTTTAACTTGATTCTGTGTTTAATGCTTCAGAATAGCTCAATCTCTGGCTACTTGAAAGAAGTGTTCTAGTTATAGCTTATTTTTATTCTGTCACCTTAGCGTGAAAATTTTAGACAGGTTGTGTGAACAATGATGAAATTGGGCCTTTTTTCCAATGTTAGAAACCAGTCAGCCATGATGTTGTAAAAAAAAAATAGAAACCATCTCTGGAGCACCTTAAAGAAGAAAACCCTGTCAAAGTCTCTGGGCACTGAACCCACTGTTTGTGTTAATTCAGGAGGTGATTTGGTGCCGTGGATGGAGCCTGGTTGATTGGCTGGGATTTGAATACACAGACATTGCTAGCCATTCACACGAGACAGTTCTTTCTATTCTTCCCTTGTCCGTAAAATGGGATGCTCCTACCTGCTTTGTGGAACTGTGGAATTTAGAGAGAAATTATGTGAAGTGTTTAGCCTAGTGGTTAGCTCATAAAAGAGCTCGTAAACTTTAGCTATTATTTTGTATGGAGCCATCATTTTATAGTGTTTGTCAATGACTAAGGAATGAAAATAGGAAAAGATGGTTTTATGAAGAAAGATCCAATTAAGAAATGAATGAAATACTTGAGGAGGATTAGTAGTTCCTACCCTCACAATTTAGCAGTAGCAGAGGTAGGGCCATGATAGAGTCACCCTGAAGCTACTGGAAGCCAAAGAATTATTTGTTAATTAGAATAAGCTTGGGGTTAAGGAGATCCAATAATGACATTCCTATTCTCTGCACCAGCCAATTGAGAGATGAGACAAAAGAGTAGGCAGGCGGAGATACATGTGACTTTTATTACTGATAAGGCCACTTTAACCATGAATTTTAGGGCTACAGGAAAATGGATATCTTGATACTATACTCCGGAACTAGACGGACTCCCCAGTGCCTGGCAGAGGCCAGATAATCAGATTGACCAGACGATTAAGGCTTTCAAAGCTTCTTGCAATAATGAAATTAACTATTTTGTAGTTTAAACTAACTACAAAGTTACTTTCTGAAAGTTGGAAATCCTTAGTTTGTGAAGTGTGCAGTAATTCTGTGTGTGAGTGTGTGTGTGTGTGAGTGTGTGTGACTGTGTGAGTGTGAGTGAGTGTGTGTATTTTAGGAAGCTTGTGGTGAGTTCCATATAGCCTTCTGGTACCTCTCTCTCCTTCCCGCATCCCAATGTGTGGGCATATATTTGCACAAAAGAATTACTATTCCTTTGTCCTTTGGCTTATTTGTGGAAGTAACAAATTCTCATGCCTGTTTGAGAAGAATTGAGGTGCGTGGGCTTAAAAAGTGGGGAGGAAAAGAGGTGAGGTGGCACTCCCCAATTAGTGCAGAGGTAATGGTAGATTTTTTTCCTCCTAAAGCAAAAAGGCACTGAACTTGTAACTTACTGTTACTCAGAATTGCTTTTCTGATTAGATAGAAGTGTCTCAGATTTTTCAAGGCTATATGAATTATGAAAGATGATGTAGTCGTTACCTTTAAAAGTAGTTTTGTTTTCCAAATAAAATACCATACTCTGTTCTTTCTTCCAGGGGCACAAGAAGTTCTCATTGATCCAGGTACACCATCTATGTGCTTAGTTTCCTTTGGTTGTGTTTTTTTTAAGTGCTTGTTTCACGGCGCTGTGAATGAATGGTTAAAATGTCTGGATTGTGATCTTTGGAACATTCTGATTTAAGTCACTTTAAATCAGAACTGTTCGAAACCTGATTATTGCCTGGCCCTCATTTGATGGGCACCCGACTGCTTGTGTTGTCTGCGGACGAGGGCCCTTCTCCAGCATGGCTAGTGAGTGGTGCGCAAAGTGTGCCTTTGAAGTTCTTTGAATGCACTGAGCATGCTTGTCCAATTAATTCTGAATTTGTTCACAGAAATGACTTTGCTCTGATCCTATGGTTTATGCTCCTCTCAATATGAATTTGAATTTTGACTGTTATTTCCTATGTGTGCTCTTAGCACTGAAAGAAGTTTTGCATTTTTTACAGAGTCGGGCTTGCCTTTCACCTCTTAACACCTCCTGTGATTAATCTCTTTTATTGCAGTGCCTAATTATTTTATAATGAACTCTATTATTTTCTGGCTTAATCAGAAACAATGACAAAGGGTAAAAAACCGAGACCCTGCCAGACAGTCATGCTTACTACATGGGCTTTGTGACCGACACACGGACCACATCTCATTGTGGCCTTTGATTCTGAAATGAAATCGCTTTAGATTTGCAGATTATTTTGTTTTGACATCATGTTGAATTCTTTCCCTAGGCTGAAGCTTCGTGATCATTCCTTGATCGGGCTTGTGGATCATGTAGAGGATGAAACATAAATGCTTTTTTTTCAGGAGACCTGAGTTGCTGATGAAAAAACAATTTGAGGGTGAGCTGAGGATGGGTGACCCCGCACCCATTCCAGCCCCAACAGAAATTGATGAATGATTAAATTGATGTTGGATGCATTGGTGTTTGACCAGTAGAACTTACTGAGCCCAGTCTGGCAAGTTATGACAGATGGAAGGGACTGAACTTAGTGTGTCAACTGCTTTACTCGCAGGAGAAGTTGATGCTTATACCAAGTAGAAGTAGCTTAGGGCTGTCAGGAAAACCAGTCGTTGAGATAAAAAAAAAAAAGAATGTATATATTTTTATTTCTGAAACTTTTCAAAACAAGGTTGTACAGAGATGATCTTGAGCTTAGAGTGCTGGGAGTGAAAGTGAGGGCCGTTCTGTGGACTTTGCTGTTTGGGGAGTGTTGAGATCCTGGCATAGAGGTTGAGAGGGGTTAGGGAAGGACACAGAACCAGTGTAGGCATCTGAGGGCATCGTCCATCATGGTCCCAAGTTAGAAAAATATGGACTTAACCTCTATTCAGCTGAAGGAGAGCAAGCAAAGGGGTGGCTCACAGGGCCTGTACCAGCGCTGGCCGCGGCCTGTTCCCTGAGATCCCGTACTTACTCAGAGCTCGCTGGCTTCCCGGTGCCGCTCTCTGTCTCCACTCTTTAACCCTGGCAATGTGTTGGCAGGGGAGTCACTTCACAGTCCCAGAAGCAATGTGACTGATTCTCCTCGTCGCTAAGTCTGAGCAGCAAACATTCTCAGGGATGATCAAGTTGTTCAGCTCCATAGACACCCATCCCTTGAGGCTGGTGCAGAATTGCGCTTCCATTTTTAGACGTTTTCGGTGGGTGTGTCGTTTGAAGCAAACTGCCTCAGGCTCTTCCTGCCTGCTTTCCCCGCCGCCTGCGGGGGAGTCTGGCGGTCCCTGGGGTGCTGGCTCCCAGGCCGTTCTGAGCAGGGCGGCTGCTGGGTCCTTGTCTGTGTTTGAGACAGAATTCTCCATGCTATCCAACTGCTCTCTTGTCATTTCCGAACATTTGTTACATCCAGCAACTGCTTCAAGTGAAACGGTCGTTGGGCCAATTTTGGCCAACTCACATTTGCTTTCTTGTTCTCAGGGTGAGGGGATTCTTCCTTCTAAAATAAAAAGGAGCGATTTGCATTGACTGTGTGAAGCTACTGTTCTAGGGTGTATTTTTTAAAGAGCTTTCATATGATTCACACATTTAAAGTGCTTTTTACTATGTTCTGAGTGGTACATTCATCGTTACCGTCAACCTTAGGACATTTTCACCCTGACAAGAAGCCCTGTCCCTGTGAGCAGTCACTCCCCGAGTCCCCTCCCCTCCCCTCCCCCAGGCAGCCACTCATCTGCCGCTGTGGATTTGCCTCTTCTGGACTTTTCATGTAAATGGAATCATGGAACATGTGACCTTTTGTGACAGGCTGCTTTCACTTAATGTAATGTTTGCAAGACTCACCCATAGTGTAGCCTGTATTATACTTTTTTATTGCTGAATAATATTCCACTGTGTGGCTGGACCACATGTTGTATACCCTTTCGTCAGCTGATGGACATTTGGGTGGCTTCTGTTGTTTGGCTATTATGAGTAATGGCACTGTGAACATTCCTGTACAAGTTTTTGTGTGGATATGTGTTTTCAGTTCTCTTATGTGTATGCCTAGGAAGTGAAATTTCTGGGTCACTTGGTAACTCCATGTTAAACTTTTTGAGGAGCAGCCAGACTGTTTTCCAAAGTGGCTGCACCATTGTACATCATCAGCAGCTGCGTGTGAGGGCCCGTTTCTCCGCGTCCTCCCGGCACTGTGACTGTCGCTTTGATTCTGGCCATCCTGCCCTGCCCAGTGTGAAGTGCTGCCTCCTGTGGTTCCGGTTTGCATTTCCCTTGTAGCTAATGAGCATCTTTTCATTGTGCATGTTGACCATTTGTATACTTCCTTTAGAAAAATGTCAATTCAGATCCTTTATCCATTTTCGAGTTATTTGTCTTATTATTATTGAGTTATGAGAGCTCTTTTTATATTCTAGATATGAGTCCTTCATCAGATATGTGGTTTGCAAAAATGTTCTCCTGCCTGAGTTGTCTTTCACTTTCTTGGCGGTGCCCTTTGAAGCACAGAAGTTTTGCATTTTGATGAAGTCCGGGCTATCTGTGTTTTCTCTGCTGCTGGTGCTTTTGGTGTCATATCTAAGCTCAAGGTGTTTCATATCAGCTTTTCATGTAAAGCATTCGAACCCTTTGCAGCTCTGCGAGCGGGGCCGTTGCTCTCCCTAGTCCACGAGTAAACTCAGCCAGTCTGTGTGTGAGGAGCTGAGATGCAGAGAAGCTTCTTGATTTGTTCAGGGTCATGGTGAGTAAGTGGTGACATGGGAATTCAAACCCAGGAGCTTGTCTCCAGCATCTGTCCTCTTAGCCACCATATTCTGGTTCTTTCTATAGGAATTATTTGTTAAAAACTCTTTGCCTATTTGATTTCTTACTAGGTCTTTTTCTAATCGGGGTCCTCATCTCTTCATTTATCTTACAGACTTAGGTCTAGATTTATTTAGGTCGAATGTAGGTGGAAGCATTGCCGTCAGTTAATGTTTGCATTACCCTCCAGGGATGTTTGTTGCCAGTTGACCCAACAGAGTCACACTTAAACCTTCTCTGGTCCTTACACTAAAAGTAGAATCATGAATACAGACTGTTCAGAGAAAGTATTTGATTAATTTCATTTTGCTAACCAATGAAATAAACAACGTCCATGCTGACATAGATCGCAAGCCTTCCAGAACAGGGTCACTGTCTTCCTTAGATTTCACTTGTTGGCTCATACTGTCTGGATAGTGCCTCGTTGTCCAGCAGAACAGCTAGAGCAGGGTGCCCATGAATCATTGTCTGTCGTGAGAGAATTCGACAGCCGTATCTACTGTTCGTTTCATAAGGGAAAGGCAATATAGAAATGTATCTCAGATCTGTTTAAAAAGACTGGAATTTTGAGAAGAGTTCCCAAAACTGTATAAAGGTATTCCTGCTAATTTTAGATCTTAGACATGTTATGGTTACATAGCAGGGTAAATTCATTAACTGGCTTTGACAAGAGTAGTATAATATTTTTTGTCTTAATTAAAATATTCTGCCTTGGTTAAAGTAATTGGTACCTGTCAGGAAACAAAAATAAGTTTGTATTTATATGACCTGGGGGCAGGCTTCCTATTTCCTATCATCTATCTATCTATCTATCTATCTATCTATCTATCTATCTATCTATCTATCATCTATATCTATCTCTATCTATCTATCTATCTATCTATCTATCTATCTATCTATCTATCTATCATCTATCTATCTATCATCTATCTATCTATCTATCTATCTATCTATCTATCTATCTATCTATCTATCATCTATCTATCTATCTATCTATCTATCTATCTATCTATCTATTATCTATCTATCTATCTATCTATCTATCTATCTATCTATCATCTATCTATCTATCATCTATCTATCATCTATCTATCTATCTATCATCTATCTATCTATCATCTGTCTATCTATCTATCTATCTACCTATCATCTATCTATCATCTATCTATCTATCTATCTATCTATCTATCTATCTATCTATCTATCTATCTATCTATCATCTATCTATTTATCTATCATCTGTCTATCATCTGTCTATCTATCTATCTATCTATCTATCTATCTATCTATCATCTATCTATCTATCTATTTATCTATCTATCATCTATATCATCTATCATCTATCTATCTATCTATCTATCAATCAATCATCTATCAATACCTGTTTTTCAGAGCCTTTTTATAGTTTTCAACTATGTTCTAACTTTAGAATTCTATTTCAAAATTCATCACTGTGTCTAGTGCAGTTTTGCCCCTTAGCCAACTGATATAGTGTATCATAGTAATTGATTTTTGCATCTTAACTCATCCTTACATTCTTGAGATAAATACCACTTGGTCATGTTGTACAGTCCTCTTATATGCTGCTGGATTTAGTTTTCTAGTATTTTGTTGATTTTTTCAGTTCATTTAAATTTATTGAGATATGTTTTATAATCTAGGATGTGCTCTATCCTGGATAATGTTCCCTGTCTGCCTGAGAGAAGAGTGTGCTCTGCTGTTGTTGGGTGGAGGCTCTGTGGGTGTCTGCTAGGTCTACTTACTGTTTTTCTGGGTCAAGACATTTAGTTTCATTTTGTACTTTCCCTGTCCCAGCTCTGAAATCAGATGTTTGTTTAAGGTGTTCTAGTTCGTTTTGTTGGAGAATGGTATTTAGAAACCAAAATCTGGGCACTAAAGTGCTTATTGCTACTGAGGTTCATCGCTTCTAGGCCCTTTGAGGAGTTCATACTGTTACCTAGAGTTCTTGCCCATATCTGCAGCTCCCAGGGCTCTTTCCAGTCTTCCTGTTTTATATATACATCTTCCTTCTTCAATAGTGAGACATCTGGCTGCTGAGATTATCAATATATTTACTAATTTTCTTAGTCATACAATATATACAAAGTAGTTTCAGAATTGCTAATTGGTATCACTGTAAAAACAAACATCTAAGTAGAATTCAGGATTGTCTGTGGTTCCTTTTGTCTTTATACTGAGGACAGATATACAAGGTCTTGCAATCAGAAGTTACTTGGATTTGTTCTTTAACCCTCCTTCTGGGTGTGATTATGCTATCTATTTGAAATATAGTTAATGGCTGTTGTTTGTATGCGTTATAGGATCCCCCTGTATTCATTGATTGATATTTTTACTACATAGAGAACATAAACATGTTTCCAAAAGTCAAAACTATACAAAAGGTCTACTGAGAGAAGTGTCACTCTTCTGTTATCTCTTCCACCTCATTCCCACCGCCCCCCGTAGGTGATTAATCTTGATTGTGTGTTGTTGGGATGAGATGAAGTACGTATGAAGAATGAAGCACTCCCTCATCCTTACCCCCATTATCTATCCCTTCTTTTCTCCAAAGGAAAACAGTTAAATTCAACAATATAAATTGTTAGAACTACTGAGATAAATCAAGGTGACCTAGCATTTATTAAATATTATTTCATGGCAGGAACAAATGTGTCAGACACAAGAACACACAGAGCACGTTGGTGCAGTGGTTAAAGACATGGGCCCCTGTTGGAACCCTCTGTAATCTTGAGAATCAGTCGGAAGACTTTACTTCTCTCGGGTCTGATTTCTCACCTGCAGAAAGGGGCACACTAGGAACTCCTCCCTCATGGAGTTGCTGTGGGTTGTGAATGAACACATGAGGAATTAGCCCAGGTTCTGGCTCCCCGTTATAATCCCTTGTACTTGCAGAACCCTCGACTGGGTAAGCACCCAAGCACTGTGCAGCGGGCCTGCTGATTGGAATCTGTTCTTTAAAGAGTATATATTTTTGATATCTTTTCCAAGCATGCCCTTTTCTTTTATTATTTATAGTTCTGCACTCTCATCTCTTGCTGTGATTTTCACAAAATCTGCAGGAAACAAAATCCTCGGCTACCTGCCTCTTCACAGTTCTCCCTGTGGTTCTTTCTTCCCTGACTGGAACAGGATTTGACACAGGAAATTTCCTTCGTTCCCTTCTCTTGGAGTCTCTCTGTCCATCTGCCCACTTATCACCTGTCCATCTATCCATTTATCTGTCCACTCATTCTTCTGTCTTGTTCCACAAAGCATTCGAGGCAGCTTTCAGAGCACCGGCCAGGCAGCTGAGGGGCTCGCCTGCGTGCTGCCGGGTGGGGCACGCGGGCCGTGAAGATCGCAGTGCACGTGTGCCAGAGTCTCCCTGCGGACACAGGAAGGCAGGATTTGTGGGAGTTAATTTGTCTGTGAGATAAGCAAGAGGCTTAGGAAAATGTTGTTTTTGAGTGTTCCATGAACTCAAAGAATATCTCATTTCGTTTTTCCTGTCAGAGTTCTGTGTGTCATTGGTTATATTCTATAAATGGAAATTTCTCCCAAACTCTTCTCCATGCGAGTTTGAGGGGTGAGGAATTAGATGGCTCTGCTATTCACAGGGATTGGCCAGGTGTAGAACATGACAGCCTCAGAAAGGATACTGGCATTTATAAGTTACATTCTTTCTTTTTAGTGCTGTATAGTTCCATCTCCATTTGAGGATACAGTGGCCTCCTTCGCATTAAGAGCTTAAAACCGGGAGATAATGCATACTGGCTGCATTGTCTTCAAGGCGACCAAGCTAGTTATTGCAGACGTGTTACTTTTGTATAATGCGTTTCATGTTCTTTAACACAAATTTCAACAGGGAGGAAAAGTTATTGTGAGCTAATTAACATTTAATACAATGCTTTGATGGTGAGACGGTTATAGGGAGTATATAAGCTGTGAAGACTTTTCAAATGATTTAATTATTTAAATTTCAGCAAGCAATGTGTAAGTTTTATCTTACATGTGCCCCTCTTTTAAAGTAACAAGGAAGCGACTGAAAAAGCAAACGGTTATTTCCTTTTCTTTCTGTCGGTGCGCAGGTGCCCTCACCACCAACGGCATAAATCCTGACACCAGTACTGAAATTGGACGTGCTAAGAACTGCCTTAGCCCTGAAGACATAATCGAGAAATACAAGGAGGCCATCTCCTACTACAGCAAGGTGATGGTGCTACTCTGAATCCTCTGCAGAGCTGTGTCCTTTTAATTAAAAAAAATATGTTTTAATTGATTTTTAGAGAGAGAGGAAGGGAGAGGGATAGAGAGATGGAAACGTCACTGAGAGAAACATCATGGATCAGCTGCCTCCTGCACGCCCCCTGCTGGGGATCAAGCCCGAAACCGGACTACCTGGTTCCTGGGTTGACACTCAACCGCTGAGCAACACTGGCCAAGCCAGAGCTGTGTCCATTTAATCAGAGGTTCCTGTTTCACAGTGGGTAGTGCTGCAGTACCTTTTAATTCTTTCTGTAACTATTTGAGTATTGCCCCCTAATGCATTTACATTTATCAGAGGTTACTTTCCACTTACTCTCCAAATTATCAAAATGCTCATAGCTGAGTCCTGTTGCTGGGGAGGCAGATGGAGAGAGGTGGGGTGGCGTGTGTAGGTTCTTTGAGCAGCATAGTGGCTGCCTGTGGACTGCTGCCCCAAAAGAGCCCCGGGTATACCAGGATGGCTCTGAACATGCACAGAAACCACGTTCTCCTGCCTTTATGGCAAAGCTCTGTGGGTATGGCAGGCAGATGCCACTTTGCCCCTCGAGTCTGAATGAAGATTAGTGGCTGCCTAGAGTACTGTGCCAATGAGAATTCAAGAGGTCATCTCCATGGGAAAGGCTTGTCTGCTTTGGGCACAGCAGGGGAGCCAGGTGGTCTGTTTTTCCCAGTCCTTGGAGAGGAAAAAGCAGACTCTGGAGTCTGACAGAACTGAGTTTGAATCGCATGTCTGACTTTAGTCAACTTATATGACCTCATTGAGCTCCAGTTTTCTTATCTCTCAAAGTGGGGAATTTAAGAGTTTTTATAATCAGGGTAAATTATACATATATTGCCAACTATGACAGCCTTATTAGTATTGCTCATAAAAACCTGATTCTTGTCTCTTCTTCCGTATTTCAATTTTCTACAAGACATCTTGGTCCTAACGTGTATGTGATACAAATAGGAAAAGAAAGTTATTGTCTTGCCTTTTTCTAGCTGTATTTTTATTCTGTTGCTTCCTTTACCTCTTTTCTCCACTTCTTTCCTATTCACCTCCTCCACCAAGTGAGCCCGACAGTTCCCCATGCTGTTCAGAACACCGGTTAGAATTGCTTTGAAGGTTGGCCCGTCACTGTGAATTGACAGTCATATAAAAGATATTTGTGCACTTCTGAGATTCGATTACATCTGATTTGTTCACACACACACACACACACACACACACACATACACACCAGGCTACCTCCCACTTTCCGAGGGAGAAGCACCACCTCTTGATTTTCAGTCACTGAGCGTGATAGCGAAGTCTCTTAAGTGGACTCTTGCCTGGCTTCATGAGTGATTTTTATTGAGGAGTAAAATGAAGTTCACAATGCATTTTCTGTTTCATATGTCTTCATCTGTCCTTTACCCCAGCTTTTAAGAAGCAGGATCAAGTAACCGGGAGAGAGCAAATCAGAAAGACCAGAAACATTTAAGTAGAGGGTGAAACAAAGATACCGGAAGCTAGAATTTTTGCAACAAAGTAACATGAATTAACCTGGGCTGCCTTAAAGCGGCAGGTGTGAGAGATTCTAAAAGTGTTTTAGAGATGAGAAGTGGAAATGAGTAGCAAAGTAGCCATTGATAACATTTTGAAATTTTGTAACACATCCAGCTATTATGGTTGTTATCAGTTGAAGGAATGCAAACACATTTACCTGAGCCTTTGTAGGTTCCCTCCATCCCACCAGCTTCTTTTGTCCCCATAAGGGATAGACTTTCTGAAACAGATTCTGCCCCCTTGAGTGGGATATGCTGCAGGTCCCTCAAGTGTCTGTGGTGGGACAGAACCATTTTCTCTTCTCTGACAGATGACCCTCCTCTCTCCCTGCAGTACAAGAATGCTGGAGTGATTGAGCTGGAAGCGTGCGTCAAAGCTGTGCGTGTCCTGGCCATTCAAAAGCGGAGCATGGAAGCTTCCGAATTTCTCCAGAACGCCGTTTACATTAATCTCCGACAGGTGGGTGTGTGCCCCTCTCAGTGGTGGAGTGAGTGCAGTTTTCCTGAGCTTTTTTCACCACTGATCCATCCACACTGTGCTAGGACTCAGTGTGCCGTGGGAAAAACGGGGTCAGAACTCACTATCCTAATGAGTGTGATTATTGTGCTGCTTCTTTATATTACAGTATTTTACTTTCAAAACTCGGGACTCGCTGTCCTTCCCAATTTTAAATTTTTGCTTGGAGAAACAACTCTGCCTTTCTCTGCTTTGCTACCTTGAACGATCTTTATGTCCCTCACCTTACATTTGTCACTTGTGACGCAATTGCTGTTTGTAACTCTGTCTGGGTTGTTACATTTATAGACATGAAGTTTAAAAAATTTTTTAAAACTATGTTTTTATTGATTTCAGAGAGAGGAAGGGAGAGGGAGAGAGGGATGGAAACATCAATGATGAGAGAGAATCATTGGTCAGCTGCCTCCTGCTCGCCCCCTACTGGAGGTTGAGCCTGAAACCTGGGCATATGCCCTGACCAGGAGTCAAATCATGACCTGGAGGTTCATGGATTGATGCTCAACCACTGAGCCACACCAGCTGGGCTGGACATGAAGTTTTGGAAGGCCTCTAGAGCTCCTTTACATAGCAGCTTCCACAAATGCTACCTCCATTGAATCTGGGTGTGTTTTTAATCAGACAAAATCATTAGAATGTTTTGTTGCAGGTTGCTAATGCAAACTCCAGAAATTGCTAGTCTAGGAGGATTTTAGACATTTAGCTAACTTGGATTTTGGTGGATAAGGCAACCTAGACTGAAATATTTCATGGTTTGCTTAAGGACACAAGACTAGGATTAGAATACAGGTTACTGTAATCCCATGGGTCTTTACTGAGCACCTTATTGTGCTAGGAGTGGGGGACAGAGCTGAAGAGGCACATTCCACCCTCACCAGGCTGCCAGTTTTGTGGCAGATACATTCAACAGGGGGGGAATGCAATAAAGGTGGAGGTACAGGGTGCTAAGGGAGCCAGTGAAGGGTTGAACTCAGTTTGTGGTGGAGGATGTGGGGTCAGGGGTTGTCTCTGAGGCATGAGGTTCCAGCTGGAACGTGAAGGATGACTGGAAGTCAGGGAGGAGAGGTGGGAATAGACCATTCTATGCAGGCGGCTCAGCCGCGTGCACGTCTGCTCTGCTTGCTGCCTTCATGTTGAACGCTAGGGGGCAGCAGAGGCACGCCAGAGGGGCAATACCAGGCTTTCCTGAGGCAGGCGCCTGCGAGCTTGTGTGTGGGGTGAGTGGCGTCCTCAACACCACACTTGGCTTTAGTTGGCTCATCTGGATGTTTGCTTTCCAGATGAGCAGACAGCAAAATAATGAGTTCTGGCGGGATTTTATAATAATAAAAAAGAGGGGCCTGCAGTTTTCTGAAATAGAAGCTTTTTGTTCTTGTCCGAGTGTGTTCCTTTGCAGAATTGATGGGTTGTATCTATTTCTGGGAGTGGTTTTCGCTAACATGGAAATGGTAAGAGGATCTGAGACTCGATTATTACAGGTAGCCTCTGCTTTAAGAAGCCCTGTGCAAACATGAAAACTGATAAATAAGTGTTTGGATTTCGTGGGATTGGGAAGGGTTTCTGCACATTAAAGAATCTTGTGGGCAGGAACGTGGGCCGACCTGTCTTTCAGTTCCTGCTTACGGGAGTAGTTTATGATAATTATCTAGCATTAACTATGGCAGCGCCCATTCATTTTAACTGGCTGCCTGGAAATTTGTGTATTGACGTGAGGGTTTCACAGGCACAGCGTGAAGTAGAAGTGAGAGAGGAGCACGAATGTTGGCACCGTTTCCTCACCTGGTGACCTGGGACCAGTACGTAACCTCCATTAGCTTGTTGTAAATTGGGAATGACAACATTCACTTCTTCCTGGAGTTGTTATAAGTTCTAAGTAACATAATAATGTGTATAAAGGGCTCAGTACACTACTGGGCACGTAGGAAGTGTGCTGTACATGTGTCTGCCCACCGGTAGTTCTGTGCCAAGTCACAGTAAGTGGAGTTACAAGGGCAGGCTGGGGTGGATTCATGGGCACCTGGCACTCCAGGGAAGGCATTTGGGCTCCATGTTTCTCAGTGTTTCTGGGATGGGTGATGGGCTCTGAACTGTGACTCAGGAATATTATCTGGCAGCTGCACGTGTCTGGATGGAGGGAGGTAGAGAAAGCTGGCAGGAAGACCACTTAGGTCAGTGAGAGCTAAAGAGGGCCCAAGCAAGGGCTTGGCAGTGGGCATGGAGAGGCGGAAGACTGGAGGGATGGAGAACAGCAGCTGGCAGGGCTTCCAGACTATGACTCTGTGCCCACAAAACTATCTGGAAAACAGATTGGTGGTCAGGGCAGCCGATGGGGAGACACGCTTCCCTGAGCAGTGAGCAGTGAGCGGGTGCGTGGGCTTTGGCTTCCTTTCTCTTTAAAGGTAACTGTGGTTGGGTGACCCCAACTCAGAATGTGTTTCTGACACTTCCTGGCCGTGATTTTGCACAGGCGATTAATTTCTCTCTGAGCTTCAAATTTCCTCTAATAGCTCATGGGATTGTTGCAATGATTAAACAAGGTTTGTTAGGTTTGCTGGCATATAGTACGTGCTTAAGGAACAGAAGTTGTCGCTACATCATAGGGTCGTTAGGAGAGTTTGGTTAGGTCTGGGGGCTAGAAACCTCTGATATGCCATGAAGTCTTGCATCTAAGTTAGGCTGTTATTTCTGACAGTTCATTGTCGAGTCCCGTGGTTCTATAGGCTGTTTTGAGAAGTTCTGTATCTGATGAGAGTCGCTGCCCCAGTCTTGGCGTCTCGATGACTCAGGTTCCTTTCCCTTAGGGAAGAGCCTGTGTTCGGGTAGCAGACGTCTTTGTTCTGGGGATGGACCTTCTTAGCAAAGGGACAGGGTGAACCCGAGTTCAGTGCCTCACAGAGGTTGGGGCCTCCCCACAAAGCTGCCTGCTGGTGCTGCCCTGTCGCCCTGCAGGCTCCGCTTCCTGTGGCTTCATGTTTCACCATGTTGTTGTTTTATGAAAAAGTTTTGGTTTTTGTAAATCATTTTTATGTGTCTTTGAAAACCCTCTAACGTCCTCCCCATGCCCCAGCTCTCTGAGGAGGAGAAAATCCAGCGCTACAGCGTCCTCTCCGAGCTCTACGAGCTCATCGGCTTCCGGCGCAAGTCCGCCTTCTTCAAGCGCGTGGCCGCCATGCAGTGCGTGGCGCCCAGCATTGCGGAGCCCGGCTGGAGGGCCTGCTACAAGCTCCTCCTGGAGACACTGCCGGGCTACAGTCTGTCGCTGGACCCGCAGGACTTCAACAAAGGTACTGGCCTGGAACTGGAGTGTCGTTCTGATTCACTTAACCTTGCCTGTGCGAGCACCTGCTCTACCTGTCAGACCCTGCGGTGGGTGTTGGGGGTCACAGCTGGCCACAGCCCTATCCTGCCCTTGGGTGTGGCACAGACTGAAATGGTAACAAAAAGCCATGGGGCTTTGCCTGGGGCTGGTACTTTGACACCTTTATCCATGTGGGTCAGGGGTGTCCCTTGATGTGGTGTGTCCCCCACAAAACCTTCGGTACCTAATGAATTTTACTTACTGTATGAAACTTAGCCAGATTAGTAAACATCAGTCACTCCGGGTGAATGCACGTGAGTGTGTGCGCATACAGGTGTGTGTTCTGGGTTAGCCCTTATTCTGCAATATTAACACAGGGTTGTACACATCGGGACTAAAGCTATAAATCTAATAGCAGGTGCACACAAGTTCAGTGCCCAGAGTTGGGCAAAGTGTGATTAGCAGGAGGAAGAATTTCTTTTTGGTCACAGCTTTAGGGAGGAGATGCCAGCACTTTTCTCCAGCTTGTATCCAGAGTCATTAGGTAGGAAAGGACTGAGGTGACAGCTAGATTCTTGTCCCACGGGGCAGAGTATGGTCAGATATGTCCACTGAAAGACCTACACCAACCTGAAGAGCATGTGGTCTTGATGAGAAGCCCAGTTCTGCCTTTTCATGATTCTGATGTTAGGGCTGTCCCCAAACTGACTGAGTCATCTTCCTCTCATTTTGGAACGCCTCACGGCACATCTGCTGGACTTTTTTTACATTATTCAAAAAGTAGTTTGCTTTCCTCTTGCCTGGTGCCATGCGCATAGTATGTTAAGTAAGAGAAGCCATGGGAGGGACAGTTCCCGCCCTCTAAATAAAGATAAGCAGGCAGCTTCTCTCCTGTGAGGCTTGGGATGTTGGCAGAGCACTCACATCCTTCCAGAGCCGTCCTCTTGTCTGGCTTCAGTTCCTCATATGTTACTCTCTCCTGACTTCCCACCATCCTGAACATCTTCCCAGAGCAACGCTTTAGTTTGATAGAATCCGTCTCTGTGAAATCACAGTCTCAGGGCGGATTCTGATGAGCTCAGCGCACCAGTGGCAGACTTTGCGGCAAAGCGCCATAGGGTCATTATTTTGGGCTTTGTGGGCCACGTGGTCTTTGGTCTCTGTGGCAGCTCCCCGGCTTTGCTGCAGGGGTGTGGATGCAGCCACAGAAAGTGTGTAAGCCAACAGAACTTTATTTACAGAAATAGATGGCAGGCCAGATTTGCTGTGCGGCCTCTAGTTTTCCGTATCCCTAGCTGAGAGCACAGTGATATCTAAAATCTTTATTTTTTTTGGTGTGGGCAAAATGACTTAAAAACATTTTTCCAAAATGTTTTCTAAAATCCTTTAAAAGGAGGGTCCTGGGGCTTAGAAGAGCACAGGGAGACCGAGTGAGTGGCACTGCGGGCAGAGGGGCTAGTCAGGTGGCCTGTAGGGGGTGAGGGGACGCAGGGACAGGACACAGGTCGTGGGGGCACGCAGGGACAGGACACAGGTCGTGGGACTGGCCAGGGCATTGTGGACAGGGAGAGCTGCGGCTCACTGTGTGAGCACTGTGCTTGGGAGGGCCCACTGTGATGAAGCTGTCCTGACTTCTTTGTTCAGGGCCCAGGTTATCCTGCCTCTCCTCAGTCCTGAGGTCCCATTGGTAGGCCCAGGGCTAACACTGTCCTGTTTTTGTTTTTGTTTTTAAATATATCTTTATTGATTTCAGAGAGAGGAAAGGAGAAGGAGAGAGAGAGACAGAAATGTCAATGATGAGAGAGTCATTGATCGAGCCCGCAACCCGGGCATGTGCCCTGACCGGAAATCGAACCCCAATCGCCTGGATCCTAGGTCGACGCTCAACCGCTGAGCCACGCCCGACCGGGATAACACTGTCCTGTTTATGTAGCCTATGTGAGTTCCCTTCTAAATTGGGCTCACACAAGAGCACACCTTTATGTGGCTTTGCTGGTCTCCTCCATTCTGTGCCCATGCCATTGATTTTTAAAAAACTAAATGTGAGACTTGACATTTGTCTTGGCTGGACATCGTCTATGATTGTTGCTCATAATGTTGGGCGAGTGATTTGGACCCTGAATTCCATCCCTGGCTTTCTCTCAGCCCCTGGGGAGGGTATTAAGTACAAGAGGTCCAGGGCAGAATCAGGACCCTCTCTGGAAGGCCTTGCTACCCAGCAAGCATGTCTGGGTTCTCGCTTTGTGCTGAACATCACGCCATGTGTTGAGGATACACTGTGACCACGTGAACAGGGGTGGTCTCTCCCAGATCCTCTTTCTTATCCAAAAAGAAATTATGACAGATGTTTCCCACCTGCCATGTCACCTGCTCTCCTGTTCTCTAATCTCTTTTCCTCTGTGGCCTCCCAAGAGAGGCCTGCTGAGCACTTGCTTCCTGACTGGCTCTGCAGATGGACTGTGAGTGCTGTATGCATTAGTACTGGCGACCTGGGAGTTCAGCACCCGTGTCCCCTCTTGTAGGCGAGGAGCCTCAGGGCAGTGCAAGGGTGCTTCTCCACAGGCTGTCCTCTTTCCCACGGCACCTCTTGTGGGTCTTTAACCAGCATCTCAATCAAGGCTTTTATTCTCTGGACAGCCCTGTCCCAACTGTGGTCACAGGAATGACCTTAGTTTCCCAAAGCACCGAGTTCACTGGTGTTTAGCTGAGTGTTATCTGGGAGCCAGAGGACAACAAAGACTCACAACCTGAAATGGACACCTTTCAGTGGGACCCATCACTGCTGATGGCATCCCTTGGCTGGGTCTCTGCCTGGGCTGACCCACAGGCAGAGGACAGCTAGGAAGGAGAGGGTGAGTGAGGTGGGTGTGATGCGTGGTTAAGGAGCGGCTGGATTTGGGAGCCCAGGTCAGACTGAGTCAGGGTGAGGGCAGAAATGACTGGAAGAGCCCTAGAAGCCTGTGGATTGACATTTGAAAGACACGGAGTTACTGGGTGAAGAGAGGATGAGAGTGCAGCATCCTGGGGAAATTTTATGGGGAGAGGTTGGTGTTTGGGAAACAAAAGAAGGTGTTTAGAGCAATCACTTGTTGCTTTGTAGAGAGATGAGGAAGGGTATTTAAAAGTTTTTGTGTGCTCTGTAAAAAGAGTCCCCTTTCCCCAGCAACTTCAGGACAGGCTCCAGGTCCAAAGTGAGCCACCTGGGCTGGACCACTGTTGCACAGAAGTTCTTTATCTCTGTAATATTTTATCTCTATACTGGGGCCAATTACCTAAAACGTCTAAGAGCCCGTTTGTTGGGGGCCTCCTAATGGCCCCTCTGTCTTCTGGAGCTCTCCTCCCTGTTGTTCACCGCTTAAGCCTCATTGGCAGCTTGTTCAGGGCGGGCCCTCGGGAACCGCAGCCTCACTGGAACCTCTTATTTTTCCTCCACTGGCTCCTGCTCTTCCCAATACACCTCCCATAATTTGTAAGTATGTTAAAAATAAATTGGGGGGTGATTTCTCGGCTGCTTCTCCCCCAGCCTGTGAGCCCTGTCAGCAGAGAACCCCGGCTCTCACAGTGTCCCCTGGAATGCGGCAGGTGCCCAGCACATATGTGTAATGTGGGAGCAAACCTCATTTGCTCCCACCTCATTTTCTTGGTTGCCCTGGACCACTTTAGACATGTCTCTGAGAGTGAAATAGAAATCTACTAAAACCATGTACCTGTGACTAGAAGGTAAATTGTATTCTCAGGACCTGAAATGCATTTCTACCTATTTTTTGGAATGAGCGTTTTCGCTTGCTGGTTATAGAAAGCCGGCATAGCAACACAGATGTGCATTGCATGTATCTGCCTGCTTACAGGCAGCTAATTATCATTTTAGTCTTATTTGTGTTGCTGTGTGTGAAGATTTTTGATCATTCCTTTTGCTCGGCCTCCTCCCAGGTAATGGATTAAATTTCCCCAGGAACTCTTATGAAGGAGCAGGTAAGGCAGGGGGGTTTGCTGGAAGGCAATAGTTGATGTAATAGATTCATACTGGTGAACTTCTTAACTACAAGAGTATTGAAAATTTTATCTCTGGGCCTTCTGCTGCAAATCTGTCTTAAAAAGAAAAAGATTTAGATTTTTATAGGCGGAGTAATTTGAGTCACATTGAAATGACAACTTATACACTATTTAGTGTTAAGAAAATTTAGACTCAGTCTTACTCATAACTGTCTGTGGTAGAAGCAAATCATTATCTATTTAAAAGAAAAATCAGCAAAGTGATATTTGCCCAGTTCTAAAGTGAGGAAGCCTTCCGGATGCGTGGTGCTGCGGTAAGTTGAAGTGGACGATTTAGAGTTCGTGGCGAGCTTGGTCACGGCACTGATTCCAGCATCCTACTCCTTTTCAAAGTGGCTTGTTTTGCACTGGCTTTTGGTCTTAGCTTCTTTTGACAATATAGAAACAATACAGGGGCTGGTCTTTCCTTTGGCCACGTTTACTTTGTTTATGCCGTTCCCCTTTTATTTGTCTTTTGTGGAAGTGCTTTACAGCCAGCCCTGGAAATGGTGTCCTTTTACCCTGCATGTGTGAATACGCGTGTCTGGAAAATGGGCATTGTCTCTCATAGGCATTCCACTTGACCCATGTGCAGGCCAAGTCCCACTGTGTGCCAGGCTTCCTGCCAGGCTTCACAGATACCTGGGTGGGGAAGACAGTCCTGGTTCACAAGGAAGCTAAGGACCTACTGAAACACACAGGAGCCTACAGGTGCCTCATTGCACTTGCCAGATAACTCCTATGGGTGGAAAATTGTGCATGGTGCAGAGGAAACACACAGAAGGACTGGTCAGCTGTGTGGGGCAGGACAGAGGGGGAGGAGGCCAGTAGGGGAGATGAGGGAGGAACCTTTGATGGAGCCTTAAACCCTTTCCCCCAACTTTTCTACCAAGCCCCTCGGGCCCTGGGTACACCACGCTGCGCAGTGACCTGTTGGCTTTGGATTCCCACTATCTTCTTCACAAGGAATTTAAAGGTGGGAAAGATTTAAGACTGGCAATTGTCCAAAGGGGAGTGGAATAAATAACTCCAGAGTTCTGTGATTTTAAAGAGATACTTTTCAATGGCTGTGTAAACCATTTCCCCACCTTTAATTTCAAATATGCTGAATCATTTGGATGGGTGGCCACAAAAGTTTGCTGATAGCCTTGTTTCTAATTTATCTGCTTTTCTGTACTTTTCTTCTACTTTAGAGAAGTACTGTGCTTTTAATTTTTTATTTTAAATATGTCTTTTTGTATTTCAGAGAGAGAAAGGGAGAGGGAAAGAGAGAGAAATAGAAACATCAATGATGAGAGTCATTGATTGGCTGCCTCCTGCACGCCCCCTGCTGGGGATCTAGCCCACAACCTGGGCATGTGCACTGACCGGGAATCGAACCACGATCTCCTGGATCATAGGTCGATGCTCAATTGCTGAGCCACGTCCGGCTGGGCATACTTTTTAATGTAATGTCCTTGGTTGTTGGTAACAAAGCCCATCAAATATATCCGTATTCTGTTGAAAAACAAGTATGTCTAAAACTCTAATACATGCTACTGGAAACATAATCTTTTTCCAACCTTGTTATGATTCTTTCAAAATGGATTATTTTAAAAATTGTGTCTTTGCAGAAGAAAGTATAACATAAAACATTTAATGCATGAAAAACATGTCACTTTACAGTTTTTTTTCAGAATAAGTAAACAAAATGTTTTCTGTTGCTGTGAGTTTGATAGTGGGAGCATTTGTCTTTGAATCCCTGAGTTTCACACATTGTATAAACATGTCTGTCCTGTGGCTAGTGCCCATTCCGCAGCTCTTTTCTGACCCTCTGTGACTTGTGTGACTTTGGTGGCAGGCACGCACCGAGGCTGGGCTGCAGTGCAGATGCGCTTGCTTCACGAGTTGGTCTACGCCTCCCGGAGGATGGGGAACCCTGCCCTGTCCGTCAGGCACCTGTCCTTCCTCCTGCAGACCATGCTGGACTTCTTGTCAGACCAAGGTGAGTGGCTTCAGACTCAGTTTTTTTCAGGTGACTATGAACGAGAACACTCTTGCTGCTGGCCCATGTGGATACTGGGCTCGGGTTCAGAGGTTGATGTCCCAGTTCTCTACTGGGAAGACACCGCGTCCACTGTGTCCACTGTGGCCTCTCGCCTTGGGCCCTCTCTTACCATGGTGCTGCTTATCTCTCCATCGGCAGCCTCCTGCCTGGCTCCCCTGCCTGCCTGTGTCTGCACCAGATGGCAAACATGCGAGAACCCCAAAGCCCCCTCAGTGCCCCCTTTAGTCACTGCACCCCTAGCTTCTGCCTCAACTTTCTTTTTATATTTTTAAATTAAAAAAAAATTTTTTTTTAATGTCTTGATTGATTTCAGAGAGAGGAAGGGAGAGAGAGTAAGAGAGAGAAACATCAATGATGAGAGAGTCATTGATCGGCTGCCTCTTGCGTGCCCCCTACTGGGGATCGAGCCTGCAACCCAGGCATGGGCCCTGAGTGGGAATCGAACTGCAGTCTCCTGGATCCCAGGTCCAACGCTCAATCACTGAGCCACGCTGGCTGCGCCCGCCTCGACTTTCAAAGGGATCATGGGTACCTTGTCCACATGTAAAGGCTACTTTTTCCCAGGTTCCTCCTCATCTTTTCTTTTCCCACTGCTCCTGGGTGTTACCTGCTTTTGGGGTTTCAGTCATAATCTAGTGTGAGCCCGGGACCCAGATCTCTTTATTTTGATGCTGGCAGGATGCCCACTCCCACTTGCGTGTTCCATGGGCTGTTGAGAATCAATTGGCACATCGGAAACGGGCTCCTCTCCCCCTCCCCCTCCCTCTCTGCTGGTGCTCACACCCCTTCAGTGTGTGCCCTGGGCTGTGTTCTGTGGGACACTCTCCTGATAGGGAGACGAGTGCTTCTGGAATGACTCCTGCGGAAGGGCACAGGGCAGCACTGGGCAGAAGGGAGGCGGGCGCAGTGCAGTGTCCCCAGCTGAGAGCAGTTGTTGGAGAGGGCAGCACTCCTGCCCTGGGGAAATCGGCCTACTACAGTGCTCCTGCCACTCCAGGTGTCCCGGCAGTGACCTTCGACACACCCTCCGCCCTCCTTACCCCACATTCCGGGGCTCACAAGTCTGAGCTCTTCTGACTGTGCATTTTAAAATAAAAATGCATTTCTCTCCCTCCCTCCCTCCCTCCCTCCCTCCCTCCCTCCCTCCCTCCCTCCGCCTCTCTCCCTTTCGCCCCCTACCCCTGCTTTCCCCACTGTTCTCCTTCCTGACTGGCGGATGTGTGGCTCCAGGGTAGTGAAGTGGCCTGTCTCTCCTGGGGCGGCTGTGGGGCTCCACGGCATGGATGCCTCTAAAGCGTTTATAAGGGAACTGGTGCCAAGAACTAGTCATTGCTGCTGAAAAACAGGTGTCGACGTTGTCTGAGTGTCTTTACCACACGGGGAGAAGCGCCGTGCCCTGGCAGAGCCTGACTCCTGCTTCCCTGTGCGCTCTCCCCAGACAGGAGAAAGGTGGTCAGTCCTCCCGGCTGCGTCAGAAGCGCAGCATGGTTCTTCAGCAGAGGAAGAGCGGGGAATCCCGGCGCAGGGTGGCGTTCTGAGCGGCCACAGCGTGTGGCTGCGTCCTTCTCACGCCGCCTCTTCCTCCCCTGTGTCACTGTGTGTCCTTGAACTCTGTTCCTCGGATGTCACGCATGCCCTTGACCTGCCTCTCTCTCCGCCCATCCACCTCTTGCCCTGGTGGCCTCTGTCGTGGCCCCAGCGTTCTTTCCCGAGAGCGTCGTGATGAACCCTCCTCCTGGGAACTCGGGGTCTAATGTCCTTGCAGCACTTGCCACTTACTGTGGGTATGTGTGTGCTGGTCGATGTGGAGATGCATTGCTGACTGAGTAGGACTTTAGGTGATCGAGCGAGTGGCTGCCAGGCTGTGGTCCCGAGCGGGTGGCGGCTCCGCGGCTCCTGTGCGGCCCTGTTCTCCCTGCCTTTGGTGTTGCGTTGCAGTTGCGCTTGTCTTCACGGCCCCCGCAGAGCTCAGCACTGGAGCAGCAGGGTCCGTGTGGAAGCTGGGGAGACGCGTGATACGCATGTGGGCTTCTTCGAAGGGAGAGAGGGACAGACGAGGCAGACTCACGGAGCAACCAGTGTCTAGCGTTGGGGAGGCTGGTGTCCCCTGGTGACACACCGCCTGGGTTCACTTGTCACTGTATTGGATTCTGGCTGTGGAGTGGTGACTAGCTCCCCATGACCTAGCGACTATGAAGGCCCAGTGTCCACACAGCTTCCCATCCGAGTGGATGCCTCACTGGGCTTTAGAGTTTTGGATGCCATCCCTATCTGTGGCACTTGTCCCTTTCCCCTGTGTCACGGGTCAGTTCTCTCTTGGTGCCAGCTCCCCCACTTACCTCCCATCTAAACGTGTAATTGTGGTGACACAGCCCACATCTGTTCCCTGAGCTGCTTACCTCCACCTGCCTCGTCTTGGACTTTTTCTTAAGTACACTACCCCCCTTCCCCATCCCCTGCTCCCACTTCCTGGCGACTCCCCTAGGTCTGCACTCAGCCCCAGGGAGATGGCCTCCTGTGTGAGTGCTCATCCTTCCTGCCTCCCACACTCACCTGGAAGAATCACGGCCACTCAGTACCTGTCTTCCCTTCAAGCCGCATGAGAGGGAACTGCCGGTTCCCTGAGGTCAGGTTATTAGTGATCTGGAGACACTGTGTTTAGGAGGAGAGGAATTTGGGACATTGACTCTGCTGGTCAAACGTCTGTCTCCTTGAAGGCCTGAGTGCGCTGGTGTGTGATTAATTGGAATCTTCTGAGAAAGGACAAAAGTCAGGAGGTCCAAAGGGTTCTTCCATTAACCTCGACCTCTGATCACTGTAACCTCAGATCGATAATTAAATTCTCCCTGGGCCTCCACTTTCTCATTTGAACACCCGGGATGTTACGCATCATGGTGGTTTGTTATTATTTTAATGACAGATATTTTAATTTGTCAGGTGACCTTTCTTCTGGAGAGCTCATGCTATACATAGCATTGATAATTAACATTTCTAAATATTGCTATAGGGAAATTAACTGGGTTAGAAGAGCAGCCGAGAGAGAAAAGAATGATAGTGGGCTTGAGGAGGGGTCTTTCCTGCTTTCCTGTCATCTGTAAACCTGTCCTGGTTGTGCAGATGGAGGTGATTCAATCTGGGGATTTCTCGTCCTTCCCCTCCTCCAGCCCCTCTAACATGGGGAATACGAGTGAGCTCAGGTGGTTATAAGGACAATTGTCACAGGAAAAGGCTTTCCATTCCCCAGATTTTGTCATTTTTACGAGATAGAAGCATTAACTTGAGGATTGATGGGCTTTTCTTTGGCAGCATGACTCTTACTTTTAACGGCCTTTGATGCGGGTCATTTTTGTTAGGGCTTGTGGCTGGGTGTGGGGGACAGTGGCATTAGGGCAGTGGATTTGTGAGCTCATGGGATGTGAAAGCAAACCCGGCCAGGGTACTGGGTACCACGTATTAGTCCCAGGGAAAGGAGGGCCCTCAGCCTGTCGAAGGCTCCTGAGTGGCACATAGTAAGGCTCTCACTGGCCCTGACTCTCGCTTTCATTCTGGGCTCTGGTCGTCGAAGCTCCGACAGCTCCACATACAACGGTGTTTCTCTTTGGGCGCCTTTGCTTGTGCTGGTCTGCCTGCCCGCTGTGGCCACGCCTGCTGCTCTCACTGGTCCAGGAATCTGTGCCCTCTCTGACTGCAGCACTGCCCTCTGGGGCCCATCCCGCGTACCCGCTGCTGCCAGGGCCCCGGTGCTTGGTGGTGTTTCCCTCCTGTCTCGCCCATAAGCTCCTCCAGGGGCTCCTCTTAAGGGACCTCGCGTGGGCAGTTCTTGGTGTCACCTCGAATGGTAAGAGGCCTCCCCTGAGCTTCCAACTTAGGTATCACCTGCCCCATAAGTACTGAGTGGTGGGGTGGTGGAAACGTGGCTGATGACTTGGGTTCAGTCTCAGCTCAGATCCTTCTTCACTAACGACCTGGGACCTTTAAGCAGGTTGCTGAAGTCTCGGTCTCCCTGTCTGTTTTATTTTGTGGGAATAAAAATACGTCTCCTACTTGTTAGTCGTTGTGAGAGGAGATGAGACAGGAGACGCGAGGGGCTTTCTGTACATGGCAAAGCGGAATTGCTCATTGCCATGGGAACACGCCTTCACTTTCTCTGCTGTTTTCCCTCCATTCTTGAGCACTCTCTGCCGTTTGTCAGTCTTGTATATCAGATTCTGAGTTGCTGCCGTCCTGGGTTTGTACACCACCATCTCTGTGACCTTGGACAAATAATTGGACCTCTTTCAGTCCCAGTTTTCTCGTCTGCACATTAAGGATCAAAGCTGTCTTCCAGGGCCACTTGTCTTAAGTTACATATTGAGCAGATGGCCTCGTAGAGTGCCTGACACCTCGTGGTTACCCAGTGTTGAGACAGTTTCAGGTGCTTATCCCTGGAGCACCGGTGTGGGGAGAAGGCTGAGGCAGAGAGGAGGCAGTGTGAGTAATGGACATGGGAGCACTGTGGGGGCATTGGTGGTCTGTTCAGGGGTGGAAGAGGCCTGGGTAACGTTTCACGGAGAGCATGATCTTTACCTTGAAGGACAGATGGGTGTTTGCCGACCACACTGAGCAGGAGTAGTTTCAGGTAGAAGGACTTGATCTCATTCTGGTGGAATTAAGAGCATTTGGTTCAATTGGGGAATGTTAGATACAGTAGTGAGGTGTGATTCTGTCTGGGACTTGGGGAAGCAAAGTGGATGATCAACAGTTGTACAACAGGATCCAGCAGTTCTACTCTCAGGTGTGTACTCAACAGGTTTGAAAACATGTCCGCACAAAAACCTGCCTGTGAATGTTCATAGCAGCATTGTGCATACTGGCGCCAAAGTGGAAACAACATAAACCTCAATGACTGATGAATGGACAGAGAAATCCAGCCTCCCACCTGGACTGTTTTCTCTTCCTGACCCCAACCCCCCTTTCCACTTTCCTCCCTCATTTCTGCCTTCCTTCCTTTGGCCAACATTTGGTCATCCATTACACCACATTTATTTTTTTCTTGGTCCCTTCAGACCAGCTTGTGTTCCTCTGAAATGTTCCCCCTCGAGTATGGAACTTGCCTATTGGAACACTCGTCACCCGCTATATTTTGATCACTTATTTAATCCACAAACTCTGCATGGAGGCTGCAGGCTCTCTGGAGGCAGGGGTTTAACTTGCTGGTTTCCCATCCCTGTCACCCAGGGGCATGCTTGGCCTTCACATATTGTCAAGTGCATTAATAATGAATGTTTTTCCTTTTTAAAAACAACTTGATTGAGATTTAATTCACATACCACACAATTCACCTATTTAAAATGTACACCAGTTTCATAGGACCTTCACAGATATGTGCATCTATTACTACAGTCAATTTTAAAACCTTTGATCACCTCAGAAAGAAACCCTGCCCCCTAGAGCTACCTAGCAGCATGTGTTGGCACTCACATTTTACTGAATGCATTAATAATAAATAATTTTTTTTGGTTTGCTTTCTTTTTTTGGCCTTTTTTGTTGTTATTGGTAATGCTATGGTGACCGTTTTCAGGTCTTCAGCTTTCTGAGCAGGAGAGAGATTTTATCAGGAGAAGGTTACGGGGCAGCCACTGCGAACATTTGTATTGCTGCTGAAACCTATTGCCAAATTGCCTTCTGGAAGGATGGTTCTAATTATACTGCTGGCAGCAGTGCTGCTAATCCAGTGTGTATGGAATGTTGCCTTACTGTTTTAATTTGTATTTTCTGGGTAACTTGCAAGGCCGGATATTGTTTCCCCTCTTTGCTTACTAATTGTATCTCTTTTATGTGAAACTCTTTTACAGTCTTCTGAGTGCTTTCCTGTCTCTTTCCTCATTTGTCTGGGTTAGGGAGGCAGATAGTGTCCTGGCCACTGTGCTGCCAAGGTCTATGATGCTTTGAGCTGCTAATTCAGTAGTTTGCCTGAAATCTCCCTCGTTATTCAGGGCAAAGCCAAGTCTAGAATGCAGCTTTTAGCCCCAGCCCAAAGGCTATGTACACTGCTAAATATAAACTACGTTTTGTGCCATAATGTACCTGAGGGCTGGACCATAGGTTGGAAAGAGTGAAGATGCCTCCCAAAAGTGCTTCACTTGGTTCTGGAATAAAGCTGAAGGTTTCAGGAAAATCTCTTTTGAACATTGTATGATAGGTCTCCGTAGCTTGACTTGAAATTTGAAACTGTTGCTGTAACTCTAAGCAGCACGTTACATTACAGAGGATCAGCTTCAGAGCAGCATGTGTGAATTTAACAGTCAGTGTGAAGCTGCTACATGTGCCCCGGGCCGCCCTTTGCTTCTTGAACCGTGAGTGTTTGTTTCTCCTTTCCTCCTCTCCGCCTCAGAGCGTTGGTGATGCCCTTACCTCCCCTCTATGTGACCAGCCTTCCAGCCGTCGCGCCCGGTAGGAACTGCCAGTTGCCTCCAGTGCCACCCTCTGCTGTCTTTCTGGTAGTGTCCTGACTTTTTCTAGCTGGGCAGTTTTGGGGTGTTTGACCCATTCTTCACGTCTGATCCTACAACTCCTCTCCTGATGAATTCTCTGGGAAAACCAGGCCCTTGCGGGGCTCAGTTATGGGACAAGGAGCTGAGTTCCCTGGGAAGTCAGGGGGCCCTCTTTTCTGCTGCATTTGAATGGAGGAGTGTGAAGCCCCAGGAGATGCTGGCGATGTCCCGGCGCCTGCGGGAGAAGAGTCTAAGAATGGAGCCCCCTCTTCCTCTGTAGTCTGCTCCATCCCAGGAAACAGACCTCGATTTAATTCCTAGATACCTCGGACCTCCCCAACCAGAATGTGTTTCCTAAGGGGCATTGGCTCTGCTTTGTTCATACAAATACTGTCGTATTGGTAGCACCTGAGGAAGTAGTGGGCACATAGTAGATATTACAGAAGATTGAATGACTGGTGACCCTCAGTGACCAATCAGGAGAGGCTTTGGGGAGGGCTTGTGGTTGGAATGGGACATAAGACACTTGTTTTGGAGGTGCATTTAAGTAACACTTTACCTACGATGACCATGTCATTTGCTCATGTTTAAAAAATGAGTTGACAGAGAAATTACAACACGACTGATCTTTCTTGCCCCCACCCACATTGTGGCCTCTGGCCAGATGATTTCTATGGATTTAGTTTTCAGGATACACAGAAAAGACTCACCAGGAGGCAACAGGTTTTGCCAGGTGTGAGCGAGAACACGGAAGGGAGAGGTAAGGAAGAAGGCACATGGGTATAAAAGTGAAAGTGTGTCATTGAGGTTGGGCAAGGGGATTGTGCTCAGTTCTAGATCTGGACCTTCTGCTATCAGATAACTTATCTCAGAGTCTGTTATCTCCCCTGTGAAATGGGAATTAACTCCCTTTTGAGACAGGATGACCCTCCAGAGTGGGAGTCCTAGCTTTCCTCCCCTGACCTAGGCCCTCTCCTGTGCCACCTGGAGGGTTGGAGCTGAATGAGGCCTATTGCAGAGGTGACCTCTGAGGCCCCGCCCTATGACGTGGCCTGTCCCAGTCTCACAGCTGTGAGTGGCCGCACAAGCTGGGACCCCAGCCTCTCAGCTCCTCACGTGGGGGGAGGGACACCACTTGCCGTAATACTCGAATGCTTTTCCTGGAGCCCTTGAGCTGCTGGTGGGGCATTCTCGTTAGCGCTGTGCTGCCCCCCCACCCCCCCTCCCCGGTGGTGGGGTGATGACATGTTTCATTTCTCTGAAGGAAAAGAAACCTCTTATTGAGCTTGGAAACAGTTTGCAAACAGCCTTCCATCATGAAGGGCTTTGTTTATGGCGAAGGAAGAAGTGGCACTTTGAAAATGATGACAGAGCTGTACAAACTGCTGTATCAGTCGGGTAGAAATGCATACATGCACACGTACACGATCCACACGCACTTAGAGAGAAGGTCCGCTCACGCTTGTTTACATGGTGAGGAAGACTTTATTCAAGACAGTTGCTGTAGGGGAGAGAGATTGAGCTCAACTTTGAATACAACAAGGACAAGTGGGGACTTAGCTCCAACAGCAGAGGGAGGGAGGCACGGATAGAAAATTACTGAGCAGAGACATCAGGGCCATGGACCTCTGGCTGAACTGTCCTAACAGGGTCCTTGTGAACGTGGCCAAGGACTTAGACCTCAAGGGTAGGATGAGGAACTTGATCAGATACTGCGGATGATTCGAAATCAAGGGTGTGGGGGCGGCTCTCGGTAAACTGATTTAGCAGGGTTCTTGCTATACCTGGTCCAAGCAGGTCAAGGACAGGGCCAGAGGACAGGACCCAGTCAGAAAGAGGGCTCAGAGGAACCTGTCTACAGTGTGGTCAAGGAGAGGTCTCTGAGTGCCTACACATGTTCCTACACACGATCTGTGATAGGGACTTGGCCGTGTGGGCAGGCAGTTGGGCAAGTGGTTGGGAAGGGGTGGTGGGTGTGAAGGCAGCAAGGACAAGCTAGAGCCCACCAGGCTGGGCTGGACTGCGTGGGGCTGGAGTGGATCCATGCTGGCTTCTCAGCCACCCCCGGCCTCCAGCTTTGGTAGTGGGGTTCCTGCGGGGGAGGCGGCGCCCTCGGCTGCTGGCCCTCGCTGGCCCTCCCTGGCCCTGGTGTAGAGAGGCTGGGCGAGAGGCTGCCCCTCCCGCGGCGCCTGAGCGCCTAGGCTGCTTGGTCCTGTGTCTTCAGGTCTCATGCGCACCAACTCACAGCTTCGCAGGGAAGGGGGCTCTGGGACGTGTCCTTTCAGCCAGGCCTGCTGGACACGAGGGGAAGACTTGAGCTTGTGCCTCGGACTCTGCCGGCTTTCAGGAAGCAGGAGGACAGTGCCCCCTGAGAAGAGTGTGCTTTTGTTGTTGCTCTTTTTCTGTTTGTTTGGTTTTTGCTTCTCTCTCTAGCTTATTTGATATCTCACCTCTTATTTTACTACTGGGGACAACGTTTTGTTTTGCTTTCTGTCTGGCATGCCCACACGCATGGGCTTAGGTGCGCTGACAGGAGTGCCTCCCACGCCGTCCTGCGCCCGCCCCGTCCCCGCTGGGAAACCGTTGATCTGATGTGATGCTTTCTGAACGGGGTGGACTGTACTGTGACGAGAAGAAGAAAGGGACATGCCGATTCCTTTACAATTTTTGGTTCTTACACATAAAGTAGGTAGGTTTTTGAGCTGTGAGTACAGTTACAGCAGACCCCGCAGACTTGTGAAGGAGGCATTCTAGAGCTTCCGGGAATGCTGCGTGGAGGGTGAAGGGCAAGGAAGAGGTGAACAGCCACAGAGGAGGGGCCCCTTCATTTCCTTTGATCAATTACTATTGATCATCTCCAGGAGCTGGATCCTGTGTGGAAACAAGCAGTGTGAGGTGACCTCTGGTCTAAGCTCTGCAGAGCTGTGGGACAGTGCCCAGCAAGGCTGTGTGAGGGCCGAAGCCACAATGAGTTCTGAGTGCCCGTGTGTATTGGGCATAGCAGATGTCCCGTCCCGTATAACATTAGATGCCTACAGAACAGTGGGGCTCAGGGCTTGACAGAGATGCAGCTGGGTGGGGGGTGGCAGGCCTCATGCCTGGTTGAGGCACCAGGATGTGTCCTATGGGCAGGTGCAAAGGGGGATCTATTAGTATGGTGGTTATGTCACCTCCGTCTTCATCTTGGGGAAGGATGGAGGGGTTGGGGATGAACTGGAGACACTGGGAGGGATTGTTTTGGACTAGGAAAACAGCAAGAATGGAAGAAGCCAAAGTTGTGGCCCGGACAGTGAGGCGGTCATTTACAAGCACCGGTCACTTCTCCTGAAGCATGGATGGTCTCAGCTCCCGGCTTCCAACCCCTGCACTTCACTCACCAAAATCCTACATTTCTTGTGGATTACAATGTACTTTCTGGTGCTCTTACTAGATTTTGATATCAGAGGTTATGGGTAGGATAACGTGACTGTAGTAGTAGAGTCTCCTAGAATATGGACTAACAGATTAAACAGGAGGGTTTGCGTGTGAAGCCCTGTATGCTGTCCTGTTCCCATCACTACATGCAGTCGGGCTTTAGACTTGTGTCTTATCCCTGAGCTTCCCGTGGTGGAGCACGAAGATCTACAGCATGAAATCTGGCAGCAGTGAAGGCTGTTGTTTTTAAATTTTGAAGGCAAGATAAGTTCTTTTGCTTCCTGTTTTCCATTCCTGACATACTTTTATTCCCTTTGCATTTTTCTCCAGATGGTATATGTGGTTTTTTCAGGAGTTTGATTGAGTGTATTTCACTTTTCACCTGGGGGTGCTGGGGAAAAGGGAGGCATATGAATCGTTACAGAGTCCTGGGGGGAGCTCTTCAATAAGGGGTATAATTTGTTTCCATTGCAATCCATACAATCCTTTTTGTTTGTTCAGAAATAGACCAAAGGGGTTGGACAAAAACCCGCAGAAATGAAAGGAAGCTCCTGACTTCCTCTTGGTTCTGCGTGGAGGAGATAAATACTATGTAGCACAGCCTAATACATACCTGTTAATGAAATACATGCTTGCTGGAAAAACCACACCTGTAAACTAATGAGGGGAAGAAAAACTTTCAGTGCGTCAAAATCCCACGCATATTAATGGATTTATTGGTTATGGGAAAATACAGATCTGCCAAGTTTTTGGTGAACCAAAATACAACATCCTGGGGGGATGAAAAAGGGTGTCTGCAGCTTCTTGAGGGCCTCCGTCCGCACAGGCCACCCTGTGCCTAGTGCTGTGTGCTCTCCAGCATGAGTGCCTTCCTGCTCTCCAGCTGACTGGCCTACCACCTGCTGGATGAAGTGTCACCACACCATTGTCCAGCCAGACTCTGCCCCTTCTGGCCTGGAATACAGAGCACGTCCTCAGGGACCTCTTGCCTCCCAGTGCCTCTTGCTCACCTGTCTTCCACCCAGACTATACCGTGATTGTTGAAGCAGGTATTCATCCATAGCAATCTGCTCAAATTGCGTCAAAGGCCTCCCATTACCTACAGAAATCAAATTCAAATTCCTTAGCATGTTATGCAATGCAGTGTTTTCAGTCTGGCCCAGTCTCTCCCATTCTCTCTCTCTCGTTTTAAATTTATCTTTATTGTTGATAATATTACAGATATCCCCCCCTTTTCTCCCCATTCACCCCCTCCACCCACACCCACACTCCCAGTCCTTCACCACACTATTGTTTGTGTCCATGGGTTATGCAAACATGCATATAAGTTCTTTGATTAATCTCTCCCCACCCATTCCCCACCCCGGCCTTCCCTCTGAGATCCCTCAGTCTGTTCCATGCTTCTGTGTCTCTGCATCTATTTTGTTCCTCAGTCTTTTTTTTTTTTTAAATTTTATTTTTGTTTAAAATATTACAGATGTCCCTTTTTCTCCCCAATGACCCATTCCACCTCGTTCCTTCCCCCTCCCCAGTCCCTTTCCCCCCCATTGTCCATGTCCTTGGGTTGTGTATATATGCATATAAATTCTTTGGTTACTCTCTTCCCCTCCACCCACTCGCCTCCTCCATCCCTCTGACATTCATCAGTCTCATCTATGCTTCCATGTCATTGAATCTATTCCGTTCATCAGTTTAAGTTCTTTAGATTCCACATATAAGCGAGATCATGTGATATTTGTCTTTCGCTGCCTGGCTTATTTCACTTAGCATAATATTCTTCAGGTCCATCCATACTGTCCCAAAGGGTATGAGATCCTTCTTCTTTACAGCTGCGTAGTATTCCATGGTGTAAATGTCCCACAGCTTTCTATCCACTCATCTACTGATGGGCACTTGGTCTGTTTCCAGATCTTAGCTATTGTAAACTGCTGCTATGAACATCGGGGTGCATATGTCCTTTCTGATGAATGTTTCAGGATTCTTAGGATACATTCCTAGGAGTGGAATCACTGGGTCAAAAGGCAGCTCCATTTTTAATTTTTTGGTTCCTCAGTCTATTTTGTTCATTAGATTCCACATGTGAGTGAGATCATGTAAAACTGAATCAGGAAGAATCAGAAAACCTGAATAGGCCAGTAACAGCTGATGAAATCAAAGCAGAAATAGAGAAACTCCCAGCAAACAAAAACCCTGGTCTGGATGGCTTCACAGGGGAGCTTTCTAATTCATTAAGTTGTAGGGTTAGATAGTTTACTAAAAATTTTTCTTGCTTTTTGAGGTAGGCCTGCAGCGCTATGAACTCCCCTCTCAGGACTGCTTTTGTTGTGTCCTGTAGATTTTGGGTTGTGTGCTCATTTTCATTTGTTTCCAGGAGGTTTTTGATTTCTTTCTTGATCTCATTGGTAACCCACTCATTGTTTAATAACATGCTATTTAGCCTCCATGTATTGGATTGTTTTTGAGTGTTTTTACTGTAGTTGATTTCTAATTTCATGCCATTGTATTCTGAGATGCTTGATATGATTTCAATCTTCTTGAACTTGTAAAGACTTATTTTACACTTAAGGTTATTATTAATAAATACTTATCTATTGCCGTTTTAATTCTTTATGCCTATGTATCTCTATTTCTTCTTCTTATTACAGCATTCCCTTTAACATGTCCTGCAGTGCTGGTTTGGTGGTGATAAACTCCTTTAGCCTTTTTTTTTTTTTTTATCTGGGAAGCTCCTTATTTCACCATCTATCTTGAATGATAGCCTTGCTGGATAGAGTAGTCTTGGTTTCAGATCCTTGTTTTGCATTGCCTTGAATATTTCATGCCATTCCCTCTGGCCTGTAGAGTTTCTGATGAGAAGTCAGCTGTCACCCTTATGGGAGCTCCTTTGTAGGTAACAGATTGCTTTTCTCTTGCTGCCTTTAAGATTCTCCCTTTGTCTTGAATTTTTGGCATTTTAATTATGATGTGTCTGGGCATGAGCCTCTTTGGGTTCTTCTTGCTTGGAACTCTCTGTGCCTCCTGAACTTTTTTTTTTTTTCTTTAAATATATCTTTTTGATTTCAGAGAGAGGGAAGGAGAGGGAGAAAGAGATAGAAACATCAATGATGAGAAAGTCATTGATTGAGCCCACAACCCGGGCATGTGCCCTGACCAGGAATCGAACCCCAATCGCCGGGATCCCAGGTTGAAGCTCAACCGCTAAGCCACACCCGGCCGGGTTGTGCCTCCTGAACTTGTGTGGTCTTTTCCTTCACCAGGTTAGGGAAATTTTCTGCCATTATTTCTTCAAACAAATTCTCTATCCCTTGTGCTTTCTCTTCCCCTTCTGGTATTCCTACAATGCGAATATTGTTACGTTTCATGTTGTCCCATAGCTTCCTTAAACTGTCCTCCTGTTTTTTAACTGTTTTTTCTTTTTAACTGATTGAGTGATTTTTTCTGCTTGTCTTCTAATTCACTGATCTGATCCTCAGCTTCCTCTAATCTACTGTTTATTCCTTCCAATGTGTTCTTTATTTCTGCTATGTCATTCATTTCCTTCCTAGTTTCCATATCTTTCTTCATGCTGTTGAGCGCCCTTACAATAATTATTCTGAACTGTATATCTGGTAGATTACTTATCTCCATTTCATTTAGCTCTTTTTCTGGAGACTTCTCTTCTTCTTTCAATTGGGGCTTGTTTTTTTTGTCCCCCAGTTTGGGTTTGTTTCTATGTATTAGGTAGATCTGCTAGGACTCTGAGTCTTTTTTTTTTTTTTTTTTAAATATATTTTTATTGATTTCAGAGAGAGGGAAGAAGAGGGCGAGAGAGAGATAGAAACATCAATGATGAGTCATTGATCGGCTGCCTCCTGCACACCCCCGACTGGGGATCGAGCCCGCTACCCGGGCATGTGCCTTGAACAGGAATCGAACCTGGATTGCCTGGATCCTAGGTCGACGCTCAACCACTGAGCCACGCCTGGCTGGGCCTCAGTCTTTTTTGGAAGGTCTCTGGTGCAGGCCGATGTCAGACACAGTTTGTGACTGGCCCTGAGTACCCCCTTTGGAACTATCAACAGCCCTCGGCTTGAGGTCTCCTCTGCTGGGGCTGGGTGTGTTTGGACAGGACCAAGATGCACACCAAAGTCTGCTTTTCCAAGGCTCGGGTCCAGAAGCAGATCAGGCAGAGACTGAAAGCACTCTGAGGTCTCCCTCTGCCTGCATGCTGATTAATCTGATTATCTTAATGAGCCTCAGGCTGTAGAAACTCCATAGGGTGGGGTGGCTGATTGTTATCAGTCTCTTAAAGCCTTTGGCTGTAGAAACTCCTTAGGGTAGGGAGAGAGGTTTTCCAGCAGGTTGGGGCAGTTGCTTCCCCCCCCAGGCAAAAGCAGCAAAATGTCTGCCTAAGAAAGATGTCCTCTGCAGTAGGGGGAATGACTCGGCAAAGGAATCCAGAGGGGTGCCCTCTGAGCAATATCCCCAGAGCTCACAACTCTAGATTCTCCTCACACAGTTCTAGTCCACTCTTCCCTCCCTTTGCTGGATCCCAAGGTGAGTAGCTGCACATGAAACTTTGTGCATTGGCCCTTTAAGAGGGGGCCTGCGTTTCCAGCTGTCCCTCCCTGGCAGACAGAAACCCCACTGCTTTTCACAGCCAGATGTTATGTGGGCACCTTCTCAGTTCTGGTGCTCTGGGCTGCGAAACCCAGCCTGGGATTTAGGCCCCAGAGTCCTCAGTGGGAACCCCCATAGCTGAGATCTCCCTCCAAGCCTTCAGCTGCTGCCTGTGGGAGCCCAGCCAGCCCTCTCATGCCTCCACCCTTCCTACCAGTCTCTATGCGGCCTCCCCCTTTCCTCCTTGGTTATGAGGGTGCTCTCCAGCTGGTCTTCAGTTGCAGTTGATTATTCAGGATGGTTTTTCTCTATTTTAGTTGTAATTCCAGCTTGGTTCGGGGAGAGTGTCAGTGTAGCTTCCACTCAATCCGCCGCCGTCTTTAATCTCCCTTCCTTTCTCTTATGCATGAGTCATACCAGCTGTTCTCGAACATAGTCCGTTCCCATACGAGTAAGAACTACTTTAACCCTCACAGTTGCCCTATGAGGGAGCTATTATTAGACTAATTTTAATGTGAGGAAACTGAGGTGTAAAGAGATTAGCTGATGTGCCTAAGGTCTCCCATATATACCGGGGGGACTGAGATTTGAAGCCTTGCTCTGGTGTCCACGCTCTTATCCACGGGCCCCGATTGCCTCCAATTATCTAAGTGCACTCATTGAATTCTTTGAATGTGGAATCTCGTAGCCCTACACTGACAAGGAAGTGAACCCACCAAAGGATGTGTCAGCTGGCATCAAACACCATGCCTCTAGTTTGTCTCCGTACCAAAGGTCATCTCTCAACTTAAATGCAGTTGCCATTTGTTTGAAAGACAAGAATTGGATGAGATAGAAAATGTCAGATGTAGTATATTCAGCTTCTTCATTTTATCACCAGCTCATGACTTTGCTCCTCGGCCCAGAGATGCGTGAGAAGCTCGCCATTCGTCAGGGTCAGAGTTGATGGGACCTGGCCTAGGAGAGGGCTCTCCTGGGTTCTCCCCTTGGATGGGTGGACCTTGGCCTCTCATTTACTGTGTTGTGGGGCCGAGGGAGGGCAGGCACTGAGTGAACTTTTGCATTTTCCAAGTAGGTCCTCATTTTTACCTGACTTTGTGTTCCCAGTTCTACTCAGCATCACAGCCGTAGAGCAGACAGTGGGGTGGCCAGACGCCATCAGGATTAGGAGTCCTCGCCGTCTCTGGAAACACTGGAAATCTCTGTCAAACAAAAATCTTTGGTTACATTGTAACTTGTGGTCATTATGTTATAAAATCAAAACGGTTTTTTACTTTAAATGCTAGGCAGTATCACCTCAGGGATGTGACATAGAAGTACCTTCATTTTACTCACATACTTCCCCTTGGGGAAGAAACCTGAGCAGCTGGAAAAGAAACTTTTGGTTTCCAAAAATTGTGAAATCAGTAATAAAAGCAATTATTTGAGTTAAGAAAAACAAGGTTATTAAAAACCAGAAACTACAAAGTGGGTAAATGAGAGCATACATTGAAAAAGCTCTCTGATGGTTTATGGTGGGGGTTTAAGAGTTAAGCTCTTGATATATTCAAAAGATACTTTAATAAAAATTGCTCATGATTGCATACAGTTATACTTCCTTCAATTTCCAAGAGAAGGCTGGGTGTGTCTCCTGAAGGTCATAGGATCCTAAAGACTCTGGGTCCTCCCTTGAATCAATTATCTTTCCTTTGAGGGTGTAACCATTTTCTTTTATTTTTTCTTCTTTTGGTTAATCTTCACTCAAGGATGTTTTTTCCATTGATTTTTTTAGAAAGAGTGGAGGGAAATGGGGAGGGGGAGAGAAACATGGATGTGAGAGAGACATCGATGGGGTGCCCCCTGCACGAACCCTGACTAGGGCGGGGGTTGGACCTGCAGCCCAGGCACGTGCCCTTGACTGGGAATTGAACCCGAGGTGCTTTGGTGTGCAGGCCGACGCTCCAGCCACTGAACCACACAGGGCAGGGCGCCATATTCTTATTCTTAGAAACTTAGAAGTTTTGGAGTCATCCCAGATTGCCCTACTTATCCCTTGTATCCTATTAACTGCTTGGATGAATCTTACATTCATTCTAATGCTTGAATTTTCTCGTATGGGTTCCTTGTCTCTCTTCCACATCATGACTTTCAGCACCTATGTCTTGGATTGGTGCAGGGAACATTTAACATCATACCCTGTTACCTGGCTGTGCTCTTTCTGATCCATTTGTCACATGGGAGCCAGAACTATCTCCTTGAAAATGCAAGTGAAATCCTGCCCTTGTTCCAGAAGAACCTCCCCTCCCCCAGGAGGGCCTCAGCTCCGCCTCAGGCAGCCCCGGCTCGACTCACACTGCCATTTGAGCCCAGCTCTGCCTGCTCATCTACACGCTCGTGTTTCACGCAGCTTGGGCTTTTTGGTTCTGCGGCAGGCCCGCGGTGTTGCCGCGTTCCCGTTGAGCGTGCTCTGACCTTGTTCCCGGTCCCCGTTACTGCGGAAGTCAGAGCTCCTTCCGCTTCCCCTGCCCATCACCCCACTTAGTTCTCAGTCCAGCGCCATTGCATTGTGTCCTGAGAGTCATCTCTCTCACTAGATATGGGCTCCTGGGGGGTGGGACCGTGTCTTGTCCACCTCTGTCTTTCATCGTTTGGGACGATACTTTTACCTAGGAGGTAGTCAGTGTGTGCGGACGTGACTTAGCAGTGCCTTTCCCAAATGACTTCTTGGTATGTGTGGATGGAGACCGACCAGCATAGAGACTGAGGACTCAGGAGAGCACGTTGTCGTTGCAGAGGTCCAGTGGTGTGTTCGAGGCAGGGTCCTCCTCATTCAGGGCAGACACTCAGCACTTGTGAGTTAAGGGAATGTTGAGTGAAATATGTATGAAATAGCTTTAGAAGAAAGGATGGTGGCTGAGCATAGCAAGGGGAAGGCACACTGAGCTGGGATAAGAGTTTTTAGCTTCAGTTTGCTTGTCTGTAAAGCAGGGACAACAGCGGCACTGCACAGGAGGTTTTGGTGACTGTTTAATGAGATGACGCGTTAAAGCCCTGGCCCAGTGCCAGCAGGTAGCGGGTCCTCACTAAATGTCAGTCACTGCTGCAGCTGTTGCTCCTAAGCATGACCAAGGACAGCTGTGTGGGGACTGCAGATGTCCCTGTGGTGGACTTGCCTTGGCCACAGGGGGGCCCTCAGAGGTTCCTCCCTCCACGGACACGTTAGGAGGCAGTTCTTGCGCATGCAGAACATTTAGACACTCTGATTTTCCTCTATAAAACTGCTGTGGAAATTCTGTTTTTAAAATAATTTGTATTACATAAATAATGTATGTTCCTTTTAGAAATCTTGGAGAACATAAACAGAGAGGGAACAATTCTGCATAATTCTGACGGCAAACACTGTTGGCGTCATGGTGTGTTTCTTAGCATTGTTTCCCATTCTTTTTTAAATTGGATTATTTTAAAATTGAATTTATTTCATAAGTATAATCTTGCATCCTGATTTTCCATAGAACGTAACAGATACTTTCCATATTATTGCAGCCTCTTTATAAATGTCATTTTCAGTGGTTGCATAAATTTGCATTGTATTACTGTGCCGTATCTTATCTAACCATTACTTCATAATTGGATGTGCAGATTCTTTCTGATTATGCATTAAGTCTTCCTTCTTCAGGTAACTTCCCCTTCTGGGTGTTACATTGAGATCTCTAGAGATTCTTAAGTATTTCCTAGGTGGTGCTTTATGCAGGTGAGGATACAAGAAGCTGACTGCCTTTCATTTTGGTGGAGCATGTTTATGTCCTCGAGGAGGACAAGGAGAAGTGTTTACCTTCCTGGTGTACTTGAGCGATGCTTCTCGGTGCCCCTGGGGTGTCGCTGTGCAAGTCCCAGGGGACACGGATGTAAGCAATGCCGATGGAGGCCCTGTGCGGCTCGAGGCGAGTTTCAGTCCTCCCACGCTCGTTAAGAGAGGCTCTCCATCCTGGTACGTGGTGGGCTGAGTCCATGCCTGCTGGTGTGGCAGGTCGTTAACCTTCGTAGTGGTGGCTCGTGACTGTTTCCAGCCCTGTAGTTGGACCATCGTGCTGCCTGGGAGTGTGTGCGGAGTGAAGAAAAGCTGAGTTGATTTTTCTTGCTACGTAAGGTGTTTAACTGGCTGGATATTATGTTTCAGGCTTCTGTGTTCTCGTCTGTGTTTTCACATATTGGGGCAATCTGGGTGGGCAGCGCCACAAAATACAAAAAGTGAGAAATCACCATCATTTCTCCGCGCTCAGTGCTCACGTCTGCCAGCCACTGTTGCTAACCCTCATTTCATCCGTAGTCATTCTTCACATGGGAAAACAAGGCTCAGAAAGGTTGGATGGCTTCCCCCAAGGTGCTCACACAACAGACAGGCAGAGACCAAGCCATTTCTTTTTTTTTTTTTTTTTAATATATCTTTATTGAGTTCAGAGAGGAAAGGACAGGGAGAGAGAGAGAGAGAAACGTCAATGATGAGAGAGTCATTGATCGAGCCCGCAACCTGGGCATGTGCCCTGACTGGGAATCGAACCCCGATCGCCTGGATCCTAGACTGATGCTTAACCACTGAGCCACGCCCGGCCGGGCCCAAGCCATTTCTTGAACGCAGGTCTGACTGCATTGCTGTGCCCCCCCCCCCCAGCTGTGTCCCTGTCACTCTTCTCTCCAGGTCTTCTGTCTCTCTCTGTTGGCAATGACAGAGGAAATAGAGTCAGAGCAGTGAACACCTAACCCGCCCCTACTTCCTTACTTTCCTGACTCTTCTAGACAGTATAGTGAAAAGACCACAGGCTTAGGGCCAAACACATGCTCTTTGACAAGCCGTTTAACTTCACTTGCTCTCAGTTTTTTCATTTGCCAAATGGGTGCAGTGATGCCTGCCTTCCTGAGTAACCACGAGCTTCAGTGCAGGAAAGTGCGCTTCTGAGTGTTGCAGTTATTGAGTCTGTGAGCAGGTGTCTAGAGCATGTCACAGACATAAGCAAACACTGTTTGTTGTCACCTGTGTCCTCCCTCCTTCCTCCTAGAGAAAGGGGTGGGGGTAGGGTGGAGAAAAATGGTCACCTACCAAGGCTCTATTTCAGCCCCAGAAATGTGGACTTGTAGTTATTCCCTTAAATATTGCTACACAGATGGACTACAGACTCCCTGGGGATGGGGCCTCGCATTTTGCTTGGCCCCAGAGTGTTCTCTGGTTACCTAGTAAGTGCTGGAAAAATATTTGTTAAGGAATAAAATATACCAGTTCTGCATCCTGCCTGCCCACTGACTTTCTTGGAAAATGAAATCTCCTAGAAGATGGTAATAGTTTCCTTTAATCCACAGGCCCTCAAATGGAACAGCTGCTAGTGATTGTTTAAATAAATTGTAAGAGCTTCTACTATCTTTTGGTCTTTTGTGGTTGCTGCCCCTTTATTGCTGTCAGAAGATTGGACTCATTGAACTGTCAGAGTTTGGGTTGAGAATTTTATTTTTGCTTAAATAAAATAAAAGCTTCCCATGTTTAGTTTTGTTTAACCTTTATTTTGTTTTTATTTTCTCTTCAGAAAAGAAAGACGTGACTCAGAGCCTGGAGAGCTACACGTCCAAATGTCCTGGGACAATGGAACTCATCACCCTCCCAGATGGCCTCAGCCTGCCACCTGTGCCCCTCACCAAACTGCCCATCGTCAGGTAGGACAGCTCTTGCCTGAGTCATGCTGGGACATAGTCCTTTGCTCTGATCGTGAATACACATCTTTTGTAGAGTTTCCATTTGTTGCTGGCTGTGTACCTGTCACTACTTCATCAGTTCTCATCGGCAGTCCTAGGAAGTGTAAGTGGGTGTCCACAGTGAGAGGACCGGGCCAGTGACATTACACAACTGCTCGTGGTTACCTGGCTGCCCAGTGGCAGAGCCAGACACAAACCCACATCTGCCTGTGTCCTGCCCGCTCTGCTGTGATCCAATGAACCTGGCCTTGTCTCTTCTGCTTACAAGCTTCCAGAAGTTTCCCATCCTCTTAGACTGTGTAGCCCTGTGCCACAGGAACAGGGGCGACTCCTCAGACATACCGCATACCTGGGTGCCTTTGCTCACACTTGCCCCCCTGGAATTCATCTCTGCTCTCCCCGCCTTTACTCAGCTTGTTCTTTGAGACTCATTCCACGCCCACTTTTTTTTTTTTTTAATCCCTCACCTGAGGATATGTTTTTCAACAATTCTAGAGGGAAACATTGATGTGAGAGAGAAACATCGATCAGTTGCCTCACACATGCACCCTTACCGAGGATTGAACCTGCAGCTTGGGCATGTGTCCTGACCAGGAATTGAACCCTTCAGTGCTTGGGACAACACTCTAACCATTGAGCCACACCAGACAGGTCCACACCTACTTTGTAGGAAGCCTTTCCTGATATTCCCTCCTGCTGCCCACCCCCTAGAGTGTTCTCTGGTTTCCATAGCACCCACTGCCCACCTCTCACAGGCTTAGCTGCTCCGCACAGCCTGGGGTTACCTTTCCTGTGACTGTCTCTCTTTGAAAATTGTAAGGCTTTAGAAAGGGAGGCCCTCTGGCCATGCAAAGTGGGCACTTAAAGAAGGGTTTATGAGTGAATATCATGAAGTGATTTCTGAATTTCTAAAAGATCTGTGTGAAGACTGAAAAGGAACAGTGGACACTTGGCATTTTGCTATTCCAAGAAGTACTGCAACCTTAGGACACCACCTGGTGAGATGCTGAGCATCATCGAGGTGCCCCTGACTTGGCCACTGTTCCCAGTCCCACCAGGCATTGCAGGAAGGGCTCGGCTCACTTACAGGCTGGGCATTACATTAACAAGTCACTTAACTGCCCTGGGCGTCAGTTTGCTTCTCAAGAAAGAATTAAGAAATAGAACCCATGGCCTTAGGTTATTGGGAGAGTTCAGTGATGCAGCATGTGAAAGTGTGAGGTACAGAGCTTCTTAATGACGGTGCTTTCTCTGTCCCTGCACTTCCACGAGGCAGAGCAGTTAGTTCTGCCAAACCAGGTGGTTCCGTTGCCAGAGGGCGGGGCTCCGTGCTCCTGAGAATGGGCCAGAAAGGGCTACTGTGCACAAAGGTGCTGGCAGGCTACCCTTGAGTTTTAGGATGTTCTGGTAGGCACTTGGAGTACGTAGCTCCTCAGACAGCACTGGCCAGCTGCCCTATCTGAACGGCTGGGCCAAGGCCTGGAAGGTGCTCTAGCCCCTCGGTGCGAAGGCCGAGGGAGGTGGGGTGCTTCTCTTGAGCACGCTGCCTCCTCGTCGCTGGCAGACAGACAGGATTGGGCTGGGCCTTCCTGTGAGAAAGACTTCAGGGCTGCCCTGTGTTTGCTGTGCGCGTGGCGGGCAGGAGGGGGTTAGGCAGAGAGAAGAGGGGGCCTGCGCGGAGCAGCCGGCCTGCACAGGAAGCGTTCGCTCGAGTCCTCACCACAGTCTGAGGGCCTCACTGCGTTTTAGAGACGCGGGGCCTAAGTCCTGGGCGGCTGGCACTGGCCCACAGGCTTATAGCTAGTGAGGAGTGCAATTTGGTTTTCGGACGGGCCCTCTGACTGCTGGGTAGCCGCCTGGGCCCTGGGCCGGGCCCTGGGACAGGGCCGGGCTGCTGCGTGCAGCCTTCTGCTTTGTTCCCGCTGCGTTTGAGTGCTGTTCTTTCCTTCAGACGGCTGCTGTTTGACCTACTGTTGTTCTAACACATTTCTGTCTTGTGCTATTTCTGCTGAAACCAAGCTAACAAGGCAGTTGATGGATTTTTATTCCATTTGAAACTATAGGCATGTGAAACTGCTGAACCTCCCTGCCAGCCTCCGGCCACAGAAAATGAAAAGCTTGCTCGGTCAGAGCGTGTCCACCAAGAGCCCCTTCATCTACTCACCGATCATTGCCCACAGCCGCGGGGAGGAGCGGAACAAGAAGATTGGTAGGACCGTCCATCCTGGCTTTCGAGCAGCACCGTGCCCATCCATGTGCAGCGTGTCGTGCAGATTTAGCCTGAGCCTTCACGCATGTGCACGTATCTGCACAGAGTGGTCTCTCCTCTCAGCTAATCAGTTTGCCACCTCCATTGGGCAGTTGCCATGGATCTGATTTTCAAAATCTATTTCGTGAAAGGTGATGTTTGTGGGAATTGTAGAAACCAGAAGACCTCTGATGCTGAGACTTATGCAAACTGCAGAAGGGTGATAGTGGAGATGAGTGATTTTCCCAGGCCTGACTGACTTCTGAATCATCTCAGATGGAAGGCTGACTTCCGTTCAGGGTCGGTTGGGAGGTGGGACAAGCTCGGAGCCTCTGGTGCCTGGGGCTGTGTGGCTGCTGGGCCAGCACCGGGAAGCTAGCCCTGCTGCTCTGCTTTTTCCTCTCCTATCTTAAGAAATTGTTGAGGCTTCTTTTTATGAAAATAATACTCTGTTGCAGTGATTCTTATAACCACATGGTGCTGCAGGCATTCTGTTCCCAATTTGCATATGGAAAAATAAGCGGTGAATCTAAATCACCTGCTTGGGTCAGGCGGTAGGATGTGGCAGAGCTCAGGCTCCAGCCAGGTCAGTGACTCAGAACCCAGGGAATCTCCTTTACAACCTGGCTCTTCATCACAGTGAGCAGCACCTACTCAACTGGTCTGAGAATGAATTCAGTGGGTGAGGCAAGATTTTTTTCTGAGCCATAATAGACGCTTCAGCCAAAATTCATGTTATTGGTTGAGTACCCATGGGTAGGAAAATGTAATTTACATTCTGTGGCTTCTAATATCTTTCTGGCAATATACTCATGAGCTAGGACCTGCCTAGAGGTTTGAAAAATCATGCATCCTTACCCTAAAATTCCAGTCTCTGCAAATGAATCTTTGTGTATAATTGGGGGAGTTACCATCATGGTGCAGGGCATAAAGTACCAGAGAAGAAGCCCTGAGGGCAGTTTTTGAGACAGTTTTCCACGTGACTTGGAATAATTTATCAGTCGTTCTCTCTACCTGTTGCTAGTGTCGCCACCATTCAAGTGAAACTGTGCAAAGGTGACTGCAGCCCACATCCTGAGTGAGAGCGCAGTGGGTTGGGAAGAGGTTTATATAGGCTTCGTGCTGAGGTCACAGCTGCCCCAGAGGCAGTTCAGTGGCCTGGACAGGCTGTAGCTGTCAAATGCACTGGGGCTACAGCATGGCTCTGAAGCTGTCGCTTCCCACCCCACCGCCTCGGACACTTGTTGTCCGAGGCGGTCACATCTCCCTGGGCTGCAGTTATGCCATCTAGAGTGGGGATGAGAGAACCTAACTTGGAGGGTACTTGTGAGGGTCAAGTGAGAGGATGTTCCCAAAATACCTGGCGGCCTTTGGATGAGGTTCCAAATAGCAGTTGCGTGTGCTGTGCTTGGGGTGCTTCGAGATATCAGGGTGCTTCCTGTCTAATAGGTGCCTGTAGTGTACTAGGAAGAGACCAGCTTGTCACCAAGAGCAACCAAAAGATGCTGTTAACTCAGGGTGACAACATGCACATTGGGAGCAGCACAGTGGGAGGGTCTGCTACAGACCAGTGACTAACGGCCATTGGCTGCTGTCCCTCCCAGTTTCCAGGACAGAATGTCGAGGAAGGGGCTCCTGTGTGCTGCGACACACGGAGGGCTGGAGGGCAGATTAGCTCCTCCTCTCAGAAAAAAGTCCTGTAAGCAGTAACTTATCTTAGGTTTACCTTTGGTGGACTAGGACCATATATGTATAAATGATTTCTCTCAGAACCCCAAAAAAATGCTTTTTAAAAAATTCTCACCCGAGGATATGTTTTTATTGATTTTAGAAAGAGAGGAAGGGGGCGGGGGGAGGAGAGAAACATCGATGTGAGAGAGAAATGTCAATTGGTTGCCTCCTGTATGTGCCCTGATGTCAAATCCACAACTTAGCTATGTGCCCTGACCAGAAATTGAGCCTGCAACCTTTTGGTGTACAGGACAGTGCCCCAACTAACTGAGCCACCTGGCCAGGGCAGAAAATGCTTTTTTAAAATGATGATGTTGGACCAGGACAGAGAAAACATGCAGTTCTTTAGCTACCAGGCATAGCAGTGTGTTAAAATGAATGGCATTTTCCTCTGCTGTGAGGAAGGGGCTAGCATAGGCTCAGAGATGTCGCTGAAGGGTGGTGTGAGCACCGTGCTCTGGAGGGTGAGCCTCCCCTTGAGGTTCTTATAGCTGGAGGGCCCGGGAGGCTGGGTAAGGAGAGGTGGGGTGAGGAGGGAGGAGACCTGAGTTTTGGAGCCAGTAGGGTTAGAGTGGGGTAGGAGAGCTTGGCTTGGTCTCTGTGCACGGTGCCTGGGGCCAGTGTTTGGAAAAGGCAGTGTATTTAGGAAGGGTCTGTGAAAGCTGAGGAATTCTAATCACATATCCTAGCATCCACTCTAGAAAAAGCTTTTTAACCAGTGTCCATTCTAGATACCTCTGAGTTCAGACCCCTGAGTTCAGACCCCTGGGCTAAAATTGTGCCTATTGGTTCTGATTCCTAGGCATTTCTTATCCTGGTTGCTAAACCTCGAGTACCTGCCTGTAACAGTGGGGATGATAGTACCTCTCTCACCATGTCATTACGAAGAGCATGCGATAACCTACCTGCTTGAAAGTGATTCATATCCAGCTCACACACGTTAATTTAATCTGCTTTGCCTCATGGACTATCTTAAGGGGGGCGGAGGCGATGGAATGCCGATGGGTACTGTATTAGTTGTCTTTTACTTTGTATCAAATTACTGCAAAGTTGGTGGCTTGGAACAAGACAGATGAATGCTCTCACACTTTCTGTGGGTCAGGAATCCAGCGCATGTTGGCTGGGTCCTCTGCTCAGCGTCTCACAGCCTGAAATCCAGGTGTCAGCTGGGGCTGTGTTCCTGTCTTGGGGCTGGATTGAGGAAGATTAGTTTCCAAGCTCCCTGAGGCTGTTTGTCATTTGTTTCCATGTGGTCAGATAACTGACACCTCTGTTCTCTTGCTAACTGTCAGCCAGGACCCTCTCAGCTCCTCGAGGCCACTCTTGGGTCTTTGCCACGTGGCCTCCTCTATAGGCCCTCTCCTGCTTTGAATCCTTTCTTTCAGGAAGGGTATGGTATGGTCCCTTTTAAGAGCTCACCTGATTAGACCAGGCCCACCCAGGATACTCTCCCTTTTGATTAATTCAAAGCTGAATGATTGGAGACCTTAATCACATCTGCAGAATCCCTTTACCTTTGTTATGTAACAGAACCTCATCATATTCATATTAGGGAGAGAGGATCACATGGGCCATCTGCACCAAGATGGAGGGGTGTCTTGGGGATCATCTCAGAATTCTGTCTCCCATAGGTGTTGAACTGCAGCAGACCTGGGAGTGGTCAGGGAGGAGAAGCCATATCTTAGGGAGGGGAGAGGGAAATCAAGCTATATCCCACTTAAAACTGACCGTACCAGCCTCTGAGCCAGTGAAGTTCTGTGTGACTGGCGGCTCCACACCAAGCATGGTGTTATCTAGATTGATTTTGGTTTTGTGAGGCTGCATTTGGCTTGGTGGCATGGATCAGCCTGCTGAAGATGGCAAAAAATATCTGTCACATGGCATCCAAGTGGCAGTGAAGACTTGCTCTGGTTCTGAGAAAGCCAGTGGAAAACTAGCTTTGAATTGTTTCTCTCATGACTGTATTAGTGCCCACTGCCTCACTGGAGAAATAAATTGCCAGAGGAGTAACCTGAAACCATGTGAAACATGCAAAATACCAACTAATACATGGATTTTTGTGTATGTGTATTTCTAGATTTCCAGTGGGTCCAAGGAGATGTATGTGAAGTTCAGCTGATGGTTTATAACCCCATGCCATTTGAACTCCGAGTTGAGAACATGGTATGTATCACCAATCATTTGACCCTTTGGGGCTGAATACCAACTTGCCGTTAAAATATGTTTTCTGCTTAATGTGTGAAGCGCACATCCTGTGATATGTCTGCTTCGTATTTGTTTTGTCGAGGATGATAAGCTTTTTGTGAGTGAAGACCACACCTTATCATTCCCATGGCTCCAGTGCCTGGGACTCAATCCACGTTTGAATCAGTGGACAAAGACCCCTTTAATTTGGACACACCCCTCGCCTAGAGGATTGGATTTAAGATTTGAAGTAGTCATGTTGACGTTTCCATGCGATTATCACAGGTTACATTATTGCTCTTAGATGATGGAATGAACAAGGCCTAAGGGAGGAGAGAGCTCTGGAGTCAGAGGATAAATTTCTGCATCACTATCCTGGGCTTTCCCTCGGCCTCGAGACCTGGTGTTCTGATTCTGTGTCTGCAGGGCGTTAAAGGCTCACTTTGTAGCGGTGCCTGTCGGAAGTACTCACCTGACTCCATTGTGGGAGGGAGGTTTGTCCTGGCTGTCCAAGCTAATTCCAACGATCCCAGGGCAAAGCCACCTGCCCACCATGTGGGTTCCACTGCTTGAGTCCTTTCTGTGCCTATTAACATAGAGTCCTGCTTTGTGACTTCCAGTGACCTGCAAAGGACGATATTGAGATAGTTGGAGTTTTTCTGTAGAGTTTTACGACTCATGTGCAGGGGCAGAGGCAGGTGCTTCATGCAGGTATCTTGCTGAATGCCCATGCCACGTGTCGGGCCTTGAGTGAGGCATCGAGGACCTGGTCCCTGTGGTGACTTTGGTCAGCGCTGTGATGTGGGGGTGCACAAGGTGCTGCAGTACCCATGTCAGAGTCAGGGGGAGATGATGGACAGCTCAGCTGAGAGTACCCAAAGAGTCAGAGTTCACCAGACAGGCTGGGAGTATTTTAGGGTGATGTTTAGGGCTCAGCACATGGCATAGTTTCCTAAAATTGGTTTGAGCTGACGGTGCTGAGGGTGTTCAGAGGGTGGGCCTTTGAGGGTGCGTGCCGCCTCTTCCCGAGGTACAGGAACCTGCTGGCCTTATGGTTGGCTCTTGGCCAGGTCTTTCCAGTGACTTTCTGCCTCTTGGCCCAAATAGGGAATGACAGTTGTTTAGAGAATCTTCCCCAAAGTGGTTAAAGTATCATTTGCCTCCTGGTTTTTCTTATACAGTTTTTGTCTTTAAAAAAGTAGCTTTCATTTTCATTGGGTTTAAAAAAGTAATCTGTGCTTTTTGTAAAAAATTAGGAAGAACAAAGAATAAATAAAATCTACCACTAGGAGATAGCCCCCAAATCATGGTAAGGTTTTAAACAATTACGTTATGAAATATCTCAAACATATGACATATTATGGGGAATACTAAGCACTTATACCCACCATTCACATTTAGAAAATGTTGACAGTTGGCCATATTGGTGTTAGCTATTTTAAAAAGAAATAAAATGCCACTATATTTTGCCTAGATACAATAGCCATGTAATTGGTTTCTGTTCCTAGTCCTCCCCACAACATCTGCTCTATACATGATTGGATCATTTCACACTTCTGCTCAAAACCTGGGCACAGGTGTGCTCACTGCCACTAGAGAGTCTCTTTTGGGTGCTTTCTGTAGACAGAGGTAGGAAAATTGTGCATGCATGTTCACACAGACACACACATCCACATGTACCTACAGGCATGCCCCCATGCCCACATGTACCTACATGTATGTGCACACAGATATGTATGTCCGTATGTACCTACATGCATGCCTCTGTATACATGTATATAGACTACTATCAGTATACACAGCACAAACACAAACTTCATAAATCTTGGCTTCACAGTGGTACCTCCAGTTCTAATCTGTCTCCGTAAGTCCTTTCTCACCTTCCTTCATTCCATATCTGTGTCCTTTCTTCCTACATGAGATATTGGGCTGACAACATCAATACGTTCTTGCTAGATGATTATAAAAATGCCACTTATTTATTTATTTATATTATTATTTTTTAAAATTTTATTTTTGTTTAAAATATTACAGATGTCCCTTTTTCTCCCCAGTGACCCTTCTACGCCATCCCATCTGCCTCCCCAGTCCTTCTCCCCACCATTGTCCGTGTCCTTGGGTTGTGCATATATGCATATAAATTCTTTGGTTACTCTCTCCCCCTCCACCCACCCGCCCTCCTCCATCCCTCTGACATTCATCAGTCTGATCTCTGCTTCCATGTCATTGAATCTATTCTGTTCATCAGTTTATTAAGTTCTTTAGATTCCACATATAAGCGAGATCATGTGATGTTTGTCTTTCGCTGCCTGGCTTATTTCACTTAGCATAATATTCTCCAGCTCTACCCATACTGTCCCAAAGGGTATGAGACCCTTCTTCTTTACAGCTGCGTAGTATTCCATGGTGTGAATGTCCCACAGCTTTTTACCCACTCATCTGCTGATGGGCACTTGGTCTGTTTCCAGATCTTAGCTACTGTAAACTGTGCTGCTGTGAACATCGGGGTACATATATCCTTTCTGATGAATGTTTCAGGATTCTTAGGATACATTCCTAGGAGTGGAATCACTGGGTCAAAAGGCAGCTCCATTTTTAATTTTTTGAGGAACCTCCGTACTGTTTTCCATAGTGGCTGCCCCAGTCTGCATTCCCGCCAGCAGTGCACCAGGTTCCCCTTCCCCACACCCTCGCCAGTACATGGCGTTTGTTGATTTGTAGATGGAGCCATTCTGACAGGTGTGAGGTGACACCTCATTGTGGTTTTAATTTGCATCTCTCTGATGATTAGTGAAGTTGAGCATTTTCTCATGTGTCTCTTGGCATCTGTGTGCCCTCTTTGGAGAAGTGTCTATTCTTGTCCTTTGCCCATTTCTTAATTGGGTTGTTTGTCTTCCTCTTGCTGAGAAGTATGAGTCCTTTGTACACTTTGGAAATTAATCCCTTATCAGATACATCCTTGGCAAATATGTTTTCCCAGACCATGGGGTTCCTTTGTATTTTGAGGCTGTTTTCTTTTGCTGTGCAGAAGCTTTTTAGTTTGATGTAGTCCCATATGTTTATTTTTTCTTTTGTTTCTCTTGCCCTAGGAGATGTATCAGTGAAAAGTCCACTACGTGGGATGTCTGTGACTTTACTGCCTATGTTTTCTTCCAGGATTTTTATGGTTTCGTGACTTACATTCAAGTCTTTTATCCATTTTGAGTTTACTTTTGTGTGTGGTGAAAGTTGGTGGTCTAGTTTCATTTTTTTGCATGTACCTGTCCAATTTTCCCAGCACCACTTATTGAAGAGACTGTCTTTACTCCACTGTCTGCTCTTGCCTCCTTTGTCAAATATTAACTGACCATAATGGTGTGGGTCTATTTCTGGGGTCTCTGTTCTGTTCCATTGATCTATATGCCTGTTGTACCAATACCGGGCCATTTTGATTACAATGGCTTTGTAATACAGTTTGAAATCCGGTAATGTGATCCCTCCCACTCTGTTCTTTTTTCTCAAGATGGCTGCAGCTATTTGGGGTCTTTTTTGGTTCCATAAAATTTTTGAAATTTTTGTTCTAGGTCTGTGAAATATGCTGCTGATATTTTAATAGAAATTGCACTGAATTTATAAATTGCTTTGGGTAGTATGGACATTTTAATGATATTAATTCTTCCAATCCATGAGCATGGTATATTCTTCCCCTTGTTTAAACTTTTCTCTATTTCTTTTTTCAGTTTCACGTAGTTTTCCGAGTACAGGTCTTTTACATCCTTGCTTAAGTTTATTCCTAGGAATCTTATTTTTTTTAGTTGTAATGGTAAATGGTATTGTTTTTTTAGTTTCTCTCCCTGAAAATTCATTGTTGGTGTATAAGAATGCCATTGATTTCTGGATGTTGATTTTGTATCCAGCTACCTTGCCAAATTCGTTTATCAAATCCAGTAGTACTTTGATGGAGTCTTTAGGGTTTTCTATGTACAGTATCATGTCATCTGCAAATAATGACAGTTTTACTTCCTCCTTTCCACTTTGGATGCCTTTTATGTTTTCTTCCTGTCTGATGGCTGTAGTGAGGACTTCAGTACTATGTTGAATAAGAGTGGTGAAAGTGGACACCCCTGTTTATTCCTGTTTTTAATGGAAATGGTTTTAGTTTTTGCCCACTGAGTATGATGTTGGCTGTAGGTCTGTCATATATGGCCTTTATTATGTTGAGGTATGATCCCTCTATTCCCACTTTGCTGAGAGTTTTTATCAGAAATGGGTGCTGGATTTTGTCGAATGCTTTTTCTGCGTCGATTGATATGATCATATGATTTTTGTCCTTCATTGTGTTTATGTGATGTGTCACATTTATTGATTTGCGGATGTTGTACCAGCCTCGCGTCCCTGGAATAAATCCCACTTGGTCATGATGTATGATCTTTTTGATGTATTGCTGGATCCAGTTTGCTAGTATTTTAGTGAGGATTTTAGCATCTATGTTCATCAGGGATATTGGCTTATAGTTTTCTTTCTTTGTAGTGTCTTTATCTGGTTTTGGGATTAGGATGATGCTGGCCTCATAAAAAGTGTTTGGGAGTTTTCCCTCCTCTTGAATTTTCTGTAATAGTTTGAATATAATAGGTGTTAATTCTTCTTTGAATGTTTGGTAAAACTCGCCTGTAAATCCATCTGGTCCAGGACTTTTGTTTGCTGGGAGTTTTTTGATTACTGCTTCAATTTCATTAGTTGTTATCGGCCTGTTCAGGTTTTCTGCCTCTTCTTGATTCAGCTTTGGAAGGTTGTATACTTTTCGGAATTTGTCCATTTCACCCATGTTGTCCAATTTGTTGCCATATAGTTGCTTATAATATTTTCTTACAATCCTTTGTATTTCTGTTGGGTCAGTTGTTACATCGCCTCTTTCATTTCTGATTTTATTTATTTGGGTCTTCTCTCTGTTTCTCAGTGAGTCTGGCTAAAGGTGCATCAATCTTGTTTATGTTTTCAAAGAACCAGCTCTTGGTTTCATTGAATTTTTCTCATTTTTTTTAGTCTCTATGTCATTGATTTCTGCTCTGATTTTTATTATTTCCTTCCTTCTACTTCCTTGGGGCTTTTCTTGCTGTTCTCATTCTAGTTCTTTTAGTTGTTGTGTTAGATGGTTCATTAGATCTTTTTCTTGTTTCTTGAGATAGGCCTGTAATGTTCTGAATTTTCCTCTCAGGACTGCTTTTGCCGTGTCCCACAGATTTTGGGTTGTTGTCTGTTCATTTTCTTTATTTTCCATGAAGTGTTTGATTTCTTCCTTTATCTCATTGGTAACTCATTCATTGTTTAATACCATGCTATTTAGCCCCCATGTGTTTGAATATTTTTGAGTTTTTTTATAGTGATTTCTAGTTTCATGGCATTGTGATCCGAGATGATGCTTGATATGATTTCAGTTTTCTTGTATTTGTAGAGACGTGCCTTGTGCCCTAACGTGGACTATTTTTGAGAATGTTTCATATGCATTTGAGAAGAATGTGTATTCTGCTGCTTTGGGATTAAATGTTCTGTAAACGTCAGTTAAATCCATTAGGTCTAGTGGGTCATTTAAGGTTTGTGTTTCCCTGTTGATTTTTTGTCTTGATGATCTGTCCAGTGCTGACAGTGGGGTGTTAAAGTCCCCCACTATGATTGTGTTGCTGTTAATCTCCCCCTTAAAGTTCCCCAATAAATTTTTTATATATTTAGATGCTCCTATATTGGGTGCATAAATGTTTATAAGGGTTATTTCCTCCTGTTGGATTGACCCCTTTAGTATTATGTACTGACCATCTTTGTCTCTTGTTATGGTCTTTATTTTGAAGTATATTTTGTCAGAAATAAGAATCGCTACTCCAGCTTTCTTTTCCTTTCCATTTTGCATGGAATATTTTACTCCATCCCTTCACTTTTAGCCTGTGTGTCTTTTGCTCTCAGGTGGGTCTCTTGTAGACAGCATGTATTTGGGTCCTGTTTTCTTATCCATTCAGCTACCCTATGTCTTTTGATTGGGCCATTTATTCCATTTACATTTAAAGTTACTATTGATATAAACTTATTTAATGCCATTTTCCCCTTTTATGCTGATGTACCTTTCTCTCACTATTCTTTCTTTTTCTTAAAGCAGTTTTTTTAGCATTTCTTGCAATGCTGGTTTGTTGGTACTGAACTCCTTTAGCCTTTTTTGTCTGGGAAGCTCTTTATTTCACCTTCAGTTTAAATGATAGCCTTGCTGGATAAAGCAATCTGGTTGCATGTTCTTGCTTTTCATTACTTTGAGAACTTCATGCCACTCCCTTCTGGCCTGAAGAGTTTCTGTTGAGAAATCAGCTGTTGTCAGCCTTATGGGGGTTCCCTTCTCCGTCACTGCTTGTCTCTCGCAGCCCGTAATATTTTCTCTTTGTCCTTGCCATTTGCCATTTTAATTATGATGTGTCTTGGAGTGGGTCTCTTTGGGTCCCTCTTGTTTGGAACCCTCTGTGCTTCCTAAACTTGTGCGGCTTTCTCCTTCACCAGCCTAGGGAAGTTTTCTGTCATTATTTCCTCCACCAAGTTCTCTACCCCTTGCTCTCTTTCCTCCCCCTCTGGCACTCCTATAATGCGAATGTTGTTCCTCTTCATGTTGTCCCAAAGCTCCCTTAGACTGTCCTCATGCTTTTTAAGTGTTTTTTCTTTTTGCTGCTCTGATTGATTTTTTCTACCTTGCCTTCTAAGTCCCTTATTCTATCCTCTGCTTCATTGAGCCTACTTTTAATTCTTTCCAGTGTATTCTTGATATCTTTATTTCTGTTTGATTTTTGTTTTGTATCTCTTTTTTCATGTTTTCCCTAAAGTCCTCGATCTTATCCTCTATTGCCTTGTTTTTCTCTTTAAGTTCCTTGAACATATTCATCATCAATACTCTGAACTCTGTTTCTGATAACTTGCTTAACTCCATCTCATCAAAGACTTCTGGCAATGTTTCCTTTTCTTTAATTTGGGGGTTGTTTCTTTATCTCCCCATTTTGGTAGGTCTTAGTGTTTGTATCTATATATTAGGTATATTTGCTGTCTCCCAGTCTTGTGAGATGGGATTTTGTATTGTGAGACCAGGGGAGCCCAGAGGTGTGTTTTCCTTATACTTCTGAGCTCTTTGCTCTAGGCATGTCCCTCTTGTGGGTGTCTCTTTTGTGGTTTCTTTATGTTCTCTTGTTGTGGTTGGGTCTAGATTGTCATTGATCAGTCCTTAGGAGGACTCTCCTCTCAGGCTGGCTAACTGTGTCTCAGCCCCAACCTCGTCCTGTAAGCTGTTGTACGGGTGCTGGCAAGGCAGGACAATACACAACTAAACTTCCCAGAAACAAGGGATATCTTACAAAATATCTTGACAATCACAATGAAACCAACCCATGTGAAAACAGAACTGGGAGAGTGAAGGGAAAACACACAAACACACAAAAAAAATCTTAAAAAAAAGAGAGACAGAAAAGTAACGCTTAGAGAGAGAGATGTTATTGTTGTTATTAGTGGTGAAAATTTAGAAAATAATAATAAACTAAAGTGTAAAAAATAGAGAAGCTACTGGGAGATAACAGAGGCAGAGAAAAGATTCTGAAAGAAGGGCCGGCAAAAAATTAAGGGAGAGAATGTGAAAATGAGAAAACAAAAATACAATAAAGAGAATAAGAGAAACTAACAATTGAACAAAAAGACAGGAAGACAGAAGGGAGGATAACGAAATTACGAAAAGAATAAAAAGAAAAAAGAAAAAGAAAAAAAGTTATGCCAGTGGATCGAGAGGAGAGAGAGAGATAAAGCCCAGGCAGGGAGGGTGTCTGGTAAGAGATTTGGGGGAAACTATAGAGGAAAGCAGTAAACTTGGTTATAATGATAAAGTCCCAGTCATTAAGCAGGGATATCAAGAAAGTCTTGAGAGTAGAAGCAGGGATAAAACAAAGCAAAGCAAATAAACAAAACAAAACTAAAAACAAGCTAAGGAAGACAAAATTCTTTTATAAAAGAGGAAAAAATTTAGTTAAAAATGTTTTTAAAAAAATTAAAAAAACATTATTATAAAATTTAAGAAAGAAAAAACAAATTTTGCCCCCTTTCTCTTCTTCCTATGGAAAAAAGAGAAAAAACAAACAAACACCCAAAGAAAAAAAACCCAAAACCAAACCCAAACAAAACACACACACAAAAAAAAAAGAAAAGAAAAAAAGACAGTCAATCAGGTGGGTTTCTTCTGGGCAGCCTATGTTGTCTGCGGGTCACTGTTTTGTGAGCTGATTTCAGTTCTCCTGGGAGGTGCTTTGTGTCAGCCAATGTGAGGAGCCGTCTAGGTTTGGCTCTGGTGTCCTTAGGTAGATGGTTGATCTCAGGCTCTCCGTGGACAACCTCCTCTTGTCAGCTGTTTTGCAACCTTAGAGTTGCCTGGTTTTGCTCCAGAGTCTTCTGTAGAGTCTTTAGGGTGCAGGGTGGCTAATGTAGCTCAGGGTATCACGCCCCTTAGAGGTGTCGCTGTCAGGCGCTCACTCTGTGGGAGTTAGTCTGTGCTCCACCGCCAGCTCCTCAGTCCCTACCTTGTCCTCTGATTCTAGCTCCCCAGGCTCTGGCCTGCTGCAGCTTCAGATTGATTTCAGCCTGTTGCCTTTTCTATATGGGCCCTTTCAGCAGCCTGGGCTCAGTGGGTTTGATTAAAAAAACATTCTGGTGAGCCCTCTGCCTTCCCAGCCCCCAGCAGGGGTTTTCAGGGTTTCCTCCAGTTCCCAAACAATAGTCCCTGAGATTTTGTTCTTGTGATGTCCTCCTGTGAGCTGCTCTCCTGTCCCCCTCAGGACTGTGCCCTGCGGGTGTGTTTGGGGCCTCAGTGAGCTGGACCAGCCCCTTTTCTGTGTGTGGGGGGTGCTCCTAGGCTGCAGGAGAGGCAGGCGGGCTCTGCCCCTCCCTTCTCAGCTGTGGTTGGCTGGTCGCACCAGGTCCGCCCCTCAAACAGTCTGTGCAGACGCCAATCCCAGCCTTTGTTAGTCTGTCCTGCAGTACACGCTGGGAAGGTGGGAGCCAGTTCTATGATCAGAATAAAAAAGCACAAAGCAACACCCAGGCAGAGAGTCTGCCCTGCAGGGTCCCGCCACCCGTGCGCCAAGGCACCCAGCCGGAGGGGACCCAAAGTCAGCTCCACGCAGCTCCCCGCACCGCTGGTCTCAGCAAAGCTGGGGCAACTTCACACGCCACCCTTCACACGGCTCCCCTCAGGGTTGGTCACAAATCCCAGCCTCTCTGCCCCAGGAGCTCAGGGCAGGAGGACACCCTCAGGGCTGGCCACAGATCCCAGACTCTAGGCACCGGGAGCTCAGGGCAGGAGGGCACCTCCCCTCCCCCACGTCACACAGATTCAGTGCCTTCTGGGGCTCAACACAGTGCCTTACAGGGAGGCAGAGGGTCCCTGTGTGCGGCTGCTCAGCGCAGTCCTCTGGTCCCTTACCACTGGGGTGCCACGCCCTTCCTATGGTCAGCACCCTGAGCATTAGACGTGGGTTGTGGCTGCCACTAGAAGCTTTGTTTTGCTAGGAAGACTCCATCTGCCATCAGAGGCTTTGTTTCCTAGGAAGTCGCAGGCTCACTGCTACCCTGGGTCCCTCTGCTCTCTGTGTGGGGCACTTCTTCCCCTCTCCTTTGCTCCGGGTGTGAGATCCCCGCTTTTGGAGGCCGGTCCGCACTCCCGAGGGGAGGGAGCTTTGCAGTCTCCAAGCCTCCAGGCTCGGAGCCCAGCACAGGCTTCAGGGGGGACTCCCCCTTTCTGCGCCCCCCCCTTTACCTGACCCTGTGATGTTTCTTCAGTGCTCCCCACTCGCACTCCATCCACTCAGGTATGTTTCTCTGGTTTTTCCAAGCTGGCTACATAGTATTTTAGGAGTAGTTCGAGTCTGTCGCTGGGAGCTGGGGTGTTCTGTTGCTTCTCACATTGCCGCCATCTTCCCTCCTCCACTTTTTTTTTTAAAATCCTCACCCGAGGATATTTTTTCCATTGCTTTTCAGAGAGCATGGAAGGGAGAGATAGAGAAAGAGAGAGAGAAACATCAATGTGAGAGAGACATACTGACTTTTTCCCTCCCACATGCACCTGACTAGGTCGGGGATCTAGCCTGCAACCGAGGTATGTGCCCTTGGCTGGAATCGAACCTGGGACCCTTCAGTCCAAGGGCTGATGCTCTAACCACTGAGCCAAACTGGCTAGGGTTGCTTTTTTTTTCCAGAATGATGACTTGGTCACTTTGCTAAATGCACTTGTTTAAATTTCACTTAGATTCCATAGGGTTTTCTACGGTCACTTTTTTTGTGTGTGAATAATTGTGTGTATGTCTTTTATTTTTTTTCTTGCCTTATTGCATGGGGTAGCATATCTGTTACAATGTTGAGAAGTCCGGAACTGACATCTGCATTGTTTCCAGTCATGGAGCAGCTCCTTGAGGCCAGGGAATGTGTCTCGTTCACCATCAAGTGTAGTGCCTGGTACTTATCAAAATGAATTGATGATTTATAGATGCACTGGAGGGATATTACTGGATGATACATTTCCACGCTTTATGTTTTTTCTTTTTTGTTTACATTCCCATTTGGTAAAACAACAAAACCAAACAAATATAGAAAAAATAACAATCAGGGCTAATATCAAGATAGACTTGTTCAAGCACTCATAGTGCTTTCCATTTCAAGGTTGTTTTATGAAGAAATATTTTTATTGATTTTTAGAGAGAGAGGAAGGATGAGGGAGAGAGAGAGAACATGAATGTGAGAGTGAAAGATCAATCAGCTGCCTCCTGCACACCTTCCACCAAGGATCGAGCCTGGTATGTGCCCTGACCAGGAATTGAACCGCAACCTTTTGGTGCACAGGTCAGTGCTCAACCAACTTAGCCACACTGGCCAGGGCTCAAGGTTGTTTTATGTTAATTACGCTTTTAGCCTGTCTCCACCATTCTCTGGAGTTTTATAAAAGCCATTTCACTCTGTCAGTCCTGGAGCTGGCCTGTTAGTGGCTGTACCAAGGCTAATTTGGAACCCACCGTGAAGTTGTGGATCTGGCTGTGCTTATTCATGTTGTCTGTCCCTTGTTCTAGGGGCTCCTCACGAGTGGAGTGGAGTTTGAATCTCTTCCTGCTGCACTTTCCCTTCCGGCTGAGTCTGGTCTTTACCCAGTGACGCTCGTTGGGGTCCCCCAGACGACGGGAACAATTACTGTGAATGGTAAGGGAAAGTTCTACCTGATTCCCATCTGATAGGACAGCCGCTCTGTTGTCCTGCCTCACTGAGGCCTGTCACCTGTCAGCTGGCATTCTAATCCCAACCACTGGGTATTGTTTCATTTAGTTACACAGTGAGTGTTTTTTATAATGCTTCTCTCAACATTTCAAAAGCCATTAAAGCTTTGCTTGAACAATTTCAAGTGCCTATGTAATCCATGGAGTTTTGTTTGTTTTTTTTGCACGAAAGTTTGCTAATCTTACATTGTAGTTCGTGTACATATGCAGCAGATTTGCCATCTCACGTCGCAGTGATAATGACAATAGTTGGCTCTTGAGCTTTCATCTCAACAGAAGATTTTGAATCATTTTTCAAATACTTAAGTCACATTGTATCCTGGAAAGGAATATTGGCTCTCATTGTCGCTTTAGAGATAAAACCACTTGAAAGGCACATTAGTAAGGGGATGAGATAGAATTATTAAGTTGTGCAGAGATTTCCAGTTTACAGAGACTCTCATATGCACACTTTCATTTGGGCGCAGTTAGCCGTGTGAGGTAGGAATGCAGGTGCCACCATCCCCTCTACTCTCCATGAGGAAACTGAGGGTCTTCGGGGTTGAGTGCAGGAGCTATGGGTGAGACTGGCAGGTAATGGGCCTGAATCTCAACTCGGGTCTTCAGAGAGGGACCCCACTCTCTTATCACTACTGGGGGCTGCCTTCGGTGTGGGCATGAGACTGGAAGCCGGTCCTGGCTGTGTGAAGCTTTTCCTCTTGTTTCCTAGGGTACCATACCACCGTCTTTGGCGTCTTTAGCGACTGTTTGCTGGACAACCTGCCGGGAGTAAAGACCAGCGGCTCCACAGTCGAAGTCATTCCTGCGCTGCCCAGGCTCCAGATCAGCACGTCTCTGCCCAGGTAGATGCACGGGGAGCGCAGGTGTTGGCTTTCAACAACAAATGGCACCAAAGCAGATCTTTTAGTTCATATTTCTCAGTGGCACCAGGAGTTGGAGTTTATCTCTGACTTTCCAACCAGAATATGGGTGAGGGCTTTGTTCAGGATAACAGAGAGCAACGTGCTTTGTTGCAGAGAATTGGAGCAGTTTTGAAGTGTTTCTTACCAAGAGCAGAACAAAGTGTGAATTTAGCCTCTGGAATCATAATTTTTATGAAATATAGTGAGGGTTTTAGGAAATTTAAGAAAAACTGTTATCTTTTAAAAAATAGCATTGTAAAAAATAAAAAATAGCATTATAGGAAAGCATAAAAAGAAAGTGAAATACATCTCAGGTGTCTCAGAGGCAGTTCCTCTTAATGTTGCTGGTGTTTCCTTTCCTTCATGGGTATAGCCATTCTTTCTTTTTAAATACAGGGGTGGGCAAAAGTAGGTTAAATTATCAGCATCATTACCTAAAAGATGAATCCGTAAGTAAGGATACAAGATAACAACAACAATAATACTGACAAGACATAATACAAATAAATAATACAATAATTAATAATAATACAAGAATAAATTCTGTGTTTCGTGGACTCACAACTGCACACCTACTTTTACCCACCCTGTAGATGTTAGAATAGTTGAGATTATACTTTATTATAAGTAGTGTTGTAGATTACTTTTTGCATAACCATGTAACATAAGCTAAAATTTTTATTTCAATAGCTTCATAAAATACATTTAAAAAAAGTGTCTCAGAACCACATCACTGTTCATTTCCTTACTCTTCTAATTTGGGATTTTCTCAATTTTTGCTCTTATGGAGAAGTCTTTAATATTTATTCTTTTGGCTGTTTTTATAAAATGTATCTTAGTATTTCCTGAAGTGTCTTAAAAGCTCCTTCACATACGTCATGGGCACTGTGCTAGACACTGGGGCCACAGGAATGAACCCATCAGCCCTGGTCCTTGCCCGGCAGTTCCAGTGCAGTGGGGAGACTGACAGGGAGCCAGCAATCCCAGTGCGCTGTTGTCAGGACTCTGATGGGGCTGGGGGAGAGTCCTTCCAGGAGATGACATGTGTGACGCGAGAGGTTAGCAGGGTAAAGTGTGCAGGTGTGCAGGAGGGGGTGAGAGGAGCATCACATGATTGGGGAATAAAATGAAAAGCAGAAAAAATGAATTCAGGAGGGATCCCAGAGCTAATTGTAAGAGCTAAAAGTATAAAACTCTTAAAAGAAAATTTTTGTGATCTTGGGTTAGGCAAAGAGTTCTTTGATTGACATCAAAAGCAAATCCTCTGCCCCAGCCTGGAACCAGAGGCCCCTGGGCCGAGTGTGACTGGCTTCGTAAGCCTGACTTGTTGAAACGTCGGCTCTTCCCTTGCACAGCAGAGGTGCGAGACCAGCCCTGTCTGGAACATTCTTTTCTGCACTTTAGACCAGATAGTATGGGGATTCAAGCTCTCTGTGGCACATATAAACACCACTTGGATCTGCCCTGATCCCCTGTGGTGATCTATCCTCCTGTTCCTGGTAGCTGGGCACTGAATTCGATATTTAACGCCAAGGTTCCCTAGTTCCTATTTCTGAAATTCCTAAGTGTGGTGATATGCATAACTCTAAAATGCCATTGGTTTTCTTTTCTTCTTTGTTTATAAGATGTATTATTATTATTACTATTATCTTAGATCTGCACATTCCCTGCAACCTGCCTCTGGTGATGAAATATCTACGAATGTGTCTGTCCAGCTTTACAATGGAGAAACTCAGCAACTTGTCATCAAGTTGGAAAATATCGGAATGGAGCCCTTGGAGAAACTGGAAGTCACCTCCAAAATTCTCACCACCAAAGGTGGGTGTTTTAAGCAGGTTTGACCTCAGCAAAACACTTCTTTTATCCTCACTTGAGGAGTGAGGGTATTTTTTCATTGATTTTCAGAGAGTGGAAGGGAAGGGCTAAGGGGAATGAGAAGGAGAGAGAGAGAAACATCAATGTGAGAGAGACACATTGATTGGCTGCCTCCCTCACGGGCCCCAACTGTGGGGAACGAACCTGCAACCCAGGTACATGCGCTTGACCAGGAATTGAACCCGGGACCCTTCTTCTGGTGGGCAGGCCGAGACTTTAACCACTGAACACACCTGCCAGGGCAAGAACCATGTTTTAATACAGTGTTTAGAGAATTTAAAAGCTTTTCCCACTTTTACTTGATGCCATCATGAAACTGGCGTTCTAATTACACGTGAGGAGCGCACACAGGGACATAACGGAGCAAAGAATGCACCCTTGTATCCCGTGCGCTTTGTATTTGTAGACCCCCAGGAAAAGTATTCTTGAGTGAATGAATGCAGAGGATATTAGCAGGCTCAGAAGCATTCCCACCTGGGACCACCCCCTAACCCGCAAGCCAGCATCTTCTAAGTGGATTCAGCAGGTAGAGCCTGTGTGTCCCTCTGAGAAGCAGGCGCTCTGCCTCTTGGGTCAGAGGCACAGGCAGCTTGTGGTCAGAAGACCCGTGCTGAAATTTGGCTTCATCATTCACTAGCTGTTTTTGCCTTTTGTGCCTGTTTCCTCCTGGGAAAATAGGGGAGGTAGTGTTTACCATGTAGTTTTTCCAAGAATTCATTGAGGGAGCGTATGGTGGAACACCTGGTACATACAGCAGGGTTAGTGAGTGGCGTTGACCATGGGGCCTTGTTGTAAAGGAGGAGGGAAAGGTGTGAAGGGTGGTGAAGAGAAATAAAAGCATGTCATCTAATAGTTAGAGAAATTATCCTGGCCAGCGAGACCAGACAGAGAAAGACAAATGAGGGAAAGCAAGCCAGCAGGACCAGAGGGTGTTTTCCTGCCTTGAGGGCAGAGTGAGGTGAGCCAGACAAGTGGTGGTGGTGGCAGGGAGGGAGCTTGATGGGTCTTGTTGTGCCCAGGAAAGGAGGTACTGTGCATCTGTGCATACCTCCCTGGCAGGGGGCTCCCTCCTCACGATAGTGACGTCATAATGGGAAAACCAGGGGAACCATTTAAGGGGCAGAGCCACAGGTCATCTGGTTAGGTTAGTTCTACCTGGAGGGAAGGTCCAGGGATGAGTTTAGGAGAATGTGTTGTGCGAAAATTAAGTCATGAAATAAGGATTGTGTAAGAAACGGTTAATCTGAGCTTGTCCCACTGGGGAGAATTTCTGGCATCTTACTGATTTGGGGGGAAATAAAGCATGTGTCTGAAGCTTCATCGGGAAGTCCTGACTCTCAGCTTTGGTGCTGTTACCCTGAACCACAAGACGAGAACTTCAACCCATCACACATAGCACGGGATGGCTGTTTTCAAAACAACACGCTTGCAAGTGAAGAATTGGAGCTGTCATTCTTTTCAGATTCTCATCCCAAGCTGTAGTGCATTTACATGTGGAATTGAATTAATGGAAAGGAACCATCTGCTTCCAAAATATTCAAAGGGAATAATCCCTGTCACCTAGATTGTACGGTACCCCAAGCTGTCAGTGTTAATAAATGATCTAATATATATGAGAAGACAGGAAAAAGTCTTACACTGAGAATATGAGTGAGGGTTGTGTGTTTGAGAAGGGGGGAGGCAGTGAGACTGAGTATGAACCTATCACGGATGATGGGAAACACCCTTTCTTGTTTTAGCATCACTGTTATTTAAACCCACTGTGTTAGCTTCTGTCAGGGTCCCCAAAATGTCTCCACCATGAAACTTTTCCATATGGAATGAAAAGCTCTCTTCCCTGGTTCCATGTGATTTCCTTTGTACTGCTGTTAGAGTTATTTTGTATCTCAGTAGTAATAATAGCTTTTGTTAGCACCAGGTGAATGGCACTTCAGGTCGTTTATCTCATGAAGTAATCACAACACCCCTAAGAGGTCTTTTTGAGGGTGGTGGTGGCCTGCTCATTTCACTGCTGCGTGCCCAGTGTCTAGAAACTAAGAATAGTGCTTGTCAAAATAGTAGGCGCTCAGTAAGTACAGCACTAGTCCCCCCCTGGGTTGTCATGAGGCTAACATTGTTAATGCAGAGCATGGGAAGCTCCTGGGACCATTCTGAGCGCCAACATACCCAGTCCACGCTTGCTTTAAGAAGACCGAGTATTCGTAGCGCAGTCCAGCTGCAGACAGTGTGCATGCTGGGGCCTGGCTGTGGGCGGGCCTGCCTGTGGGCCCCACGTCTTTTCCTCTCCCTTCCTGATGTTGGGAAGCAGCCAGTGTCCTGTCATCTGCCTCCCAGGTATCTGGGCACATCCTCACTCCCCTCTGAATAATCCCCTTTTCTTTAGATAGAGAAAAGTTTCTCATTTTGTTTTCTTTTCTCCACCCTCCTGTCTTGTTCTGATTCCTAGTCTTACAAACTCATTTTAAAAATCCTTTTGCATTTTAAGCATACAGTAAGGATCAGTGATACTAATCATCAAACAGGCCTGTGTGGGCCTTCTAAGGCGTCTAAACTGTTGTTGAGGCTCTTTGGGGTGAGTGGGTCCCCTTGATCACAGCGCCTGATCTGGGGATAAGCATTTCTGATCCACCCATCAAGACAGCGGTGGCCCACCGATGTCACACAGTCATTCAAATTCCAATCCGTTTGTTGGCGCATCTTTATTTGTAGGTTGTTAGAGGTGCACACTCCGCCTTTGCTTAAGTAGTCACAGGTTTCATGGTAACAGAGCCCAATGAAGAAGAGTCATTGTACTTGCTTTTGAACAAATCTAAGGTCCGTGGGAGCCTGAGTGTGTGCACAGACACAAGCATGCACACACCCCTTCATTCCTTCATCTCCTAGCTTTGGTTCTGGACAAAAAGCAAGGACTCTGTGTTGGTATAATTAAAAAGTCCTAGTGTTTGGTTGGGGCTTGCCGTGTGGGGAGGGCAGCTGGATTTTGCACAGTGCTCTCTCTGCCTTCCTGTCCACCATCGAGTCCTCTCCTTGCTCGTCTGCCTGTCCTGTGCCCACCAGTTCTTCACCCTCCTGCTCAGCTCTTCAGCAAGCCTTTATTGGGCACCTGCTCTGTTAGCTACGGTGTTGGGCAGTGGGGGCACCAGCGGAACTGCTCCAAGCCCCTGCCCTCCAGGGTGCAGAACATGCTTCTACTGTCTTTGTCCACCGGCCGTGTTTGGACACACTTGTGTGGATTCGAAACTGTGCTAACTCCCAGGTATCCCACATGCATCTCAGAGTCTCTTCATCAGGCACCTGCCCCCTCCTGAAGCTGCCCCCCTTCCAGTAGGACTAATGATGCCACTCCAGCTATGCATCGCCTTGCTAATAACTCCATCACAGTGACTCATTTCACTGGGCTTTGTGTTACTTGAGAATCAGGCATTTATGTCACATTTGTGTAGCAGGCATGACATGAACCCTGTCCTGGAGGAGCTCCCAGTTAGTGTGGGAGTCGAGCATGGTCATGGGCTTGGCCGGGATTCCAGCTGCTCAGCCTGTGTTACTTGTGCTACCTCTGAGTAATGCTGTGAATGGATTCACCAGAGTGCCTCCTGGGAAGACATTGACATTCATGAATGCTCCCTTCTGCTTGTGGTTGCAGTGGCTTCTTGTACAGTTCAGCGCTTGACACAGTTCTAGGGTCCAGCTGGAGTTTACAAAACAGGCTCTTCCTAAGACCAACGGAATGTGTTTTAACCAACACTGTGACTTGGCATGTTCAGCTCATTGGCAGCGTGGGTGGGAAGTAAATGAGCCAGACAGGGAGGGCGGCCACTGGGCTGGCCCTGCGAGCGGGGAACTTCCCGTGCTAGGAAGTGGTAGTGCTGGCCCCGCACTTGGGGTTTGTGACCCTGAAGCTCACGTGCTTGGCGACTGCACCTCAGTCTTACCATCTCCTTTCAAGGTACTGCGTCTCGTCCCCTGAGTGACGGGTCCTTGTGCACACTGCACTCTGGCCGCAGCGCTGGGAGGGCTAGCGGTTTCTGCTAAGTGGCGAGAGGCAGGATGTGTAGTGGGGATCGGGGTGCTGCTGGTCGGCCCAACTCTTGCTTCTCGTACTCACTGTTGGACTGTTGGACTTTGGTAAGTTCTCCAGACTCGGAGCTTTGGTTGCCGCTTTTACACACAGGGAAATATAGTCCTAGTGTGCGGGCAAAAGTGGTACTTCATAGACGGTTATGCCAATGAATGCTTTCAACCAAGGCCTCTAGCAGAGGACTGTGTCTGTGCTCCCAGGCCCACCCTCTCCTCCCTCGGGGCCGCACGGAGGGGAGGGGAGAGGCAACACTTACCTGAGTAATTTGGACGAGATTTTCCTGAACCTGGGCACCTTTCAGGCATTTGAACACCTGCCAATTTGTGTGGCTGCAGCAGATCTAACCCACAGCTTTGGAGCTGTTTCTCCAGTTTGCAGAATTGAGTTTGGGACACGACAGCAATCGCTGTCCTTGATCAATTCATATTACTGCCTGGCCTTGATACAGGGCGCCATGAGCAGCAGCTGCATTGGCTCAGAGCTCCACTCAGTCACTCCGGTGGGCCACTGTCCTCAGCAGGCTCAGACTTGCAGACCCAATGCACAGGGTGTCTCTCCTAGTACCCTGTAGAGGGTGAACTCAGAGTGAGCTGTTAGCACGTATGTGTGTGAGAACTTAGACACAGAGTGAGCTATTAGTGTGTACGTGTGTTTGTGTGTGTGTGAGAACTCAGACACAGAATGAGCTGTTAGCGTGTGTATGTGTGTATGTGTGAAAACTCAGACACAGAGTGAGCTGTTAGCCTGTGTGTGTGTGAACTCAGACTCAGAGTGAGCTGTTAGCCTGTGTGTATGAGAACTCAGACTCAGAGTGAGCTGTTAGCCTGTGTCTGTGTGAGAACTCAGGCACAGAGTGAGCTGTTAGCCTGCGTGTGTGTGTGTGTGTGTGTGTGTGTGTGTGTGTGTGTGTGAGAACTCAGACACAGAGTGAGCTATAGCACATGTGTGTCTATTTATATTTATGAACTTGTGCTATGTATACTCATTGTTGAAAGTTCAGAAAATACAAAGCAACTTGAAATCATCCAGGACCCCACTACACAAAGACAAGCAGTGCCAGCATATAGATGTGCTTTCCTTTGTTTTCTGTGTGAAGTTTCATGCAGTTGAAATTCTGTTGTACATTTATTTGGTATTCTGCTTTCTGCATGTAACTTCTTTTTCCATCTGTTCTATATCTAAATCTGAAGCGATGTCTTGGATATTTGTCTGTTCTGTCTCATGTGCTTGCCGAGTGCTCTCCGACTGCCAGGGCTGTTAGTCATTGCATGCTGATGCAACCAGCACGGCTGTGCCCTTCCAAGAGCTGAATTGGGTCCCACAGTCCATGAAAATCATTTGCTCCTCATGCTGGCTGGTGCAGGGGTGCTGTGGTTACCCTGCCATGATGAGGAAATTGGGTTCAGAGTTGGAGGAGTAACTAACACTGGTGGGGTGCTTATTCTAAGTACTTTACTTTCATTAACTCATGAGTAAACTGAGGCACATGGCCATTCGGTAACTTACCTAAGGCATCTGAACTAGCACGATACCCTGCCTCTCAAGGTGGTGGTGAGCTTCAAAGGCAAGCTCTAGTCCCTGCCCCCACTTGTTGATTGTTGGGTGGAAGTGTGAGCAGCTCGAGGCAGGAGGTGTGTGTCAGGGCCCAGAGGAGCAAGGTGGGAAGGGAAAGGCATCCTTGGAAGGGTGCCCTGGAGTTGGGCCAAAGAACTGGGGCACAGGGGTGAGGGCAGGCAGGGGAGGAGGGACTGACGAAGGGTGAGACCAGACTGCCCTTCCCAAGGCATTTCCGTATGCCAGCCCATGCACGCTGGTTCAGCTGGACGCGCCTGCCAGCCCTCCCCTGGCTCCTGTCCCAGCATCGCATTGGGAAGGATCTTGGTGAGTGGCTGGCTCCTGGTGTCCGGTTCAGAAATGGCCTGGAGGCACTTTGGGGAGGAGTGGCCTTTGCAGACCTCAGTATCTTCACTGGTGTCAGGCTTTCATAGAAGGGTGGCCATTGAAGGGTGTTAGCTTGCACAGCAGTATCCCTGGGCTTTGGGACCTGCCTTCCTAGCAAGCAGAGCCCAGATGTTTTTCTACTATACGTGGATCAGTTTCCTTTCAGTGTGATATGACATAGGAAATATTGGTTGTGGAGAAATTTAGTTGAGCTCTTAGTTTATCAGAACAAAGAGGGCATTGATTTTGTCAGTGAAGGGAAGCCACTAGTGGTTGCAAAGGTGACTTGGGTCCAAGCTCGCTCAGTCCCCCACCTCCTCTTCATGCCTTGCTCGTACACACAGGTGATGGCCTCCCGACACCCAGGATTCTGGAATTTTCTGGGTACATTGATCTATCACATCTGAAATGGTTTGCATTTTTCTTGGCTTTTTGAGAATGCATCAGAATTTCCTAGGGGATTGGTGAGCCTCTTACTGCATGAGTTACGTCGTCATCATGGCATTGTTGTCATTGCAGAAAAATTGTACGGTGACTTCTTGAGCTGGAAACTAGAAGAAGCCCTTGCTCAGTTTCCTCTACAGCCTGGCAAGGTGGCCACGTTCACTGTTAACATCAAAGTGAAGCTGGACTTTTCCTGCCAGGAGAATCTCCTCCAAGACCTCAGCGATGGTAAGCTCTTCCCAGGGTTAATCAGCACACTGTGGTCCCCAGATGCGCTGCAGCCCCAGTGTACCTGCTGCCTGTGGCTCCCTCTTTGCAACTTGCTTGTCACTTATTAACTCAAGCTGCTTGAGACTCCTGGGTGCTCAGTTACCCAAGCGAGTTACCATGTTTATCTGAGAGCTATAAAGTGTTTCTCAGTTAAACGAGTTCTTCATTCACTTCCTTTACTGTTTTGTGCTCATTTGCCTGGACGTCATCCTGAATCGGTGGAATGAGGGAATGATTGCATTTTTCCCAGCATACCTGCTGTGATGCAATTAGTGGTGATGATAAAGTTCCCCTTCAAAGTCTGGTGATTTCTTTGAGGCATCGGAGTCTGGAGAAAATGAGAATTTATACTTAGGAATAGCTGATTGTGGATAAGATCTCATGGGTTAATCATGTCAAATTATGAAATGTACATTCAGACATTCATTTGGAGGCATTGTGGGGTGTATTAGTTAACTCAGGCTGCTGTAACAAAAGACCACAGATAGCATGGCTTTACAACAGAAATTTATTTCTCACAGTTTTGGAGGCTGGAAGTCTTAGAGCAGGGGCCAGCATGGTTGGTTTCTGATGAGGGCCCTTCTCCTGGCTTGCAGATGCCTCTGACCTCACTGTGTCCTCACATGGCAGAGAGAGAGCTCTGGTGTCTCTTGTAAGGACACCAGCCATGTGGGATTAGGGCCTCATCCTTATGACCCCATTTTACCACAGGCCTTGCAAGGGAGCATCAGGCACAGAGGCTTGACCATCAGTAATGAAGGGGGTTATACCTTCAGAGGCTAGATCTCTCTCTCTCTCTGAGAACTGAGTGCTGCCAGCCAACCAGTCTCTCCCAGCCATTCCTGTGTGCTTAGGAAGTGATACCGTCAAGTTGAACTTGAGAGACTAGGTTAGTTATGGTTTTTGTTTTCTATGTTAGGAACTATGGTCTTGACTCTTCCCCGCTGTGAGGGTGTCTCCAGCCCTCCTGGCCACCTTGTCCCAGGAGCACACCCAGCCCAGCCTGCCCCAGGGCTTTTGCACTTGCACTTCTACTTGGATTGCTGTCCCCCACAGTTCTGCAGGACTCACACCTGATTATTTGGGTGTCCTTTCAGATGTCTCCCCAGTGGAGATCCACCCTCCCTCCCCTGCCATCCTCGTTGTGTCACCGCCATTACTCACTCCACAGCACGTGTTCTCTGGAAGTGTCCTGTTGGTTTTCTTCCTGTCCGTCTGCCCTCATCCTGTAGATTATAAATTTCAGGGCAACAAGGACCCCATCTGTCTTACTCTGCCTGTATTCACATCATCTAGACCACGACGGAGAAGAGCAGTTATGCATTGAATGGATGAGTGGGTGAGTGTCCCTTCCCCTCTCCTCCTCCCAGTGTGAACTCATGGACACTAGTTACCCCTCAGGCCCCACCTCCTAGTGGGGGTTAGGGCTACAAACACAATTCTTAAGATTTGCTCTTTCGTACTCACTGTAGTGTTTAAATAACCATCACAGGGCTCCTTGAATAATACTGATACTTAAAAAATTTTATATTATTAACAAAGGTAGGAAAACAAGCTTACTGTTGGACCCATTAGAAACTGAAAGTGTCAAGTAGATTTAATGTCATACTTTAAACAATATCAGGTGCAGTGGTATTTCTTCCTGTTTGTAACCTGCTTTGTACCACTGGCCTGCATTTTCCCATAAGGAGACAGGCTTACAGAGGTTCTGACTTTTCTTTTTCCCAAGAAGGGAGTTTGGCGACAACATGGTGGCTGACACCTGACAGGGGATGGGGAGGACCTGATGTCTCAGGGGGCAGGTCTTGGAAATAGAATTCCAGGCAATTATCAGATGTGAGAGGGTGTAAGAAGTGAAGGGAGGTGACCTTGACTCCTGCTGCTGACCACCTGTGGCATGTCATTCCCGAGAAACAGAATGGAGGGCCACAAGGTGGAACCTTCACTCTTTTTGGTTTGTTTTCGTGGCTATTTGCGTTGTGCTGTTCAGAGATATTTTCTGATGTTGTATTTCTGCCTTTTCTCACAGAGCCCTGGAGCATGGTCTCTGCCCTTCTAAGCTGGAAGTAAAATTGCACTGTGGGATTCGTGGTCTGGGTATCCCTTCTCCTCTCTTTTAAAACAAAACCAAATCACAAAAAGCTGCAATGATGATTACCAAGTGGTTTGTGAATAAAAGGCTGGGCTCATTTCTGGTCAGACAGTATGTATATGCAAAAGAACATGGCTGTTGTTAATTAGAAGTCCTCTTCATTGGTTGTGATTCATAGACATGCTGGCTGCTTGCTTACATAGCAAGTCATAGAATTCAGGACTCAGAATCTTAACTATCCACAACCAAGGCAAGTTATAGAGAGGAAAACAGTGGCCCTGAGGCCCACAGGACCCTTGCAGAGTCTGGCCCGTGGACGATGTGTTGTCATGTAGTCCAGTCTGAGGAATTGGGAGGCCTGCGGGGTCAGCCCCTATTTGGAGAGAGCTGGTCACTCAGTGGCTCATTCGTGGCACCTTGGAACTGGGAGATGACTCATTGATGGCTCTCTGTCTGACAGCTTCAGAAGCCTTCCACTGTGGACCACTTGTGGCCCAACCTGTTTTCCAGGTGTGGACTCACATTAACCGTGGTTGCTGAAATCAGATGCCACTTTGTAAACTTCTAGCACTAAATACAGCTGTCACCACACCAGGACCCTAGACCCCATGTGGGTTGTAGACAGATGGAGACGATTAATAGTGACTGAGCATTGTCAGGTCTGGAGCAGCCACTTATTAGCATTATTTCTGTTTAATCTTCCCAAAAACTCTATAAAGTAGACCATTTTATCAAATGATTCCCATTTTGTAAAGACAGGTTCAAGGACTAATGCTACCTACAATCCCGACTCGTAGCCTGAATTAAAAAAAGACATTTTTGGGACCTTAGTGTCATGAATAGGGCAGGAGAGAAGTGGGTTCTTTAGCACCATCCACACACTGAGGAAGTGGGTGCTCACTCACAGGCCATCACTTTTCCTCAGGAGAAACCAGGGGGAGGTCCCTGGCCCCCAGCTGGCTGCCTTCGGGGAGGAGTGGTGCCCGTGAAGTCACACTGTTGCTCGCCCCTCTCCAGTGCACTGAATCTCGGATTTGCTGGCCCCAGCCGTGTGCTGGAACTTCTCCCAGAGAAGAGTGGGCTAGCCACTTACTTATTTTTCTGGCCACAGCCGTTCACTCAGAAGTGCAGGAGGGAGACCAGGGCTCATTCTGGACTGTTCCTTTCTTCTCTCTGCGCATGTTCTACCAGTTCCCCCGCTACGTTCGTCTGTTCTTTCTTTCTGAACATCTTTAACTGAACCATCACGAGAGCCTGGAGACCCCTCTCCCTGTCACTGCCTTGAGTCCCTCTTCTAGGACGCTTTCTGTTTCTCTTCAAAAGCAGGTATGCTTCTCGCTGGTGCATGGGGCGCTCTAACTGTGGTCCCCGCCTCCTTCCATGTTTCAGCCTTGTTCTTGCTTCCGGACCCTTGCGCCTCCTTCCTGCCATTCTGACGTGCACGCCTTTGTGCATTTTTAGACTGTCCTCTCCACCTGGGTGGCCCCTCCTTCCTCCTCTTGCTGACCCCACTTTAGTCACTTCTTCCTTGAAGGCCTTACGGCCCTCCCTGGGTGTTCTCTCATGGCCTGTGTGTTCCCTGGCACTTTTGAATGCTGCTAGTCTCTCCCATACCATTTCACGTTACTTCTGTTTCCAATCTAAGGCAAAATCAGGTCATTTTATTGTGCTTCACAACTCTTGTGATTCTTAACAAATTGCAGGGAAGACCTTCCACTAGCACACAGATCACAACTCCCTTTATTGGGATCCTGTGGTCTGGAACTGGACCTGCAATACCTGTGACATCAAGCTGAGTGGCCCTGACCCTGAGTGTGGGGACGGGAGTGCTGTCTGGGCTGATGATCAGGTACAGGTTTCTGGGTGCTGGGCCCTTGACTGGAGCCTGACCAAAGGGTGAGCTCCACCTCAGCAGGTGGAGAGGGAGGCGGCAGGAGTCAGGAGAGAGAGAGGCTCTGGGGAGGAATGACAGTTTCGGACAGACTGTGGGAGGCTTGACCCTCCATAGGTGTCATCTGGCTTCTATTGGAAGGTGCTGGTGAGACCGTGAGAGCGTTGAGGAAGATGAGAGGGCAGGTTGCAGGGCTTGCCTGGGTGTGGTAGGTGACAGGTGCAATAGTTTAAGCAGGAGGTGTGGGGGCCACAGGGGCCATGGGGGCCGAGGGTCACAAGATCTTGGGCAGGAGGGAGGCAGGTGGGCTGCAGGTCGCTGCTGGAGGACTTCTGTGCTCGCAGCACAGAGTTCAGTAGCTGGCCCAGCACGGTCGCGAATTCCTGTTATAATTTATTCTGTCCCCGTGGAAAATGCATTTCTCCTCACCTGCACTGTCTCTTGTTTATTAAGCTGAAGACAAACTGCCTGTGGAAAGTTGGAATCACTCCAGCTCTTTGTCCAGAGCTGGAGCCTTATGTGAAAAACAAACCGCACTCACCTTTGGCGGTTTACTGTAATTTGCTTCTTCAGACTTTAATAATAACGGATGCTTCAGCTTCTCACTGGGGCCAGGAATTGATTTTTTTGGGAGCTGCCACTGTAGGCTATACCACATTCCCTTCATAACTTGTCCCTTTCCTGTCACTGTTCTCTGAGATTGTCTCTGTCCTGTCTGCTGCTCTCCTGGAAAAGAAACACTAACTTTTGGAAATCTCAGTCTTTTTTTTATTTTTAAAAATATTTCTTTATTGATTTCAGAGAGAGGAAGGGAGAGGGAGAGAGAGAGAAACATCAATGATGAGAGACTCATTGATTGGCTGCCTCCTGCACGCCCCCCACTGGGGATCGAGCCCACAACCCGAACATGTGCCCTGACCGAGAATCAAGCCCCGACCTCCTGGATCACAGGCCGCCGCTCAACACTGGCCCGGCTGGGAATCCCAGTCTCAGAAAGAGTGACTTACTGAATTTCACAGGCGGTAGGAAGCTCAAGGCCATGCTGTGTGATCTTTTTAGTTCCTAGACACCCGAGGCAGTCTGGGACATTGTGAAACAGGTTTTTCCTGAGGGCAGAGAGGCTGGGGGGGTGGTGGAGAGAGACAACACTTTTACTGGATGCTCACCAAGTCCATCCAGGCCTGTTGTCAGGCACCTCCTAGGTTCTAGCAGTGACCTCCCCTGGGCCCCCGAGGGGTCAGACTGCCGTCCCTCTAGTGGCATTTCCTCTGGCCTGCCTGGGCCATGTGCCCTCAGCTCCCTGCGTCCCTCCACTGGCACCAAGTCCGCCACCGTGATGGGTCTGCTCGTCTGTTCTTTTCTCACCGTGTGACTTCTGATTCTAGCTCCCGCCTCACGCCTGGAGGTCCGCTCCTCCCCCCGCATCTTGCTTTTCTTTGTACCTCACGTGGCTCTTTGTCAGTGTCAGTTGCTGGCTGGTTCCTTCCCTCTCTACCGTTCGGGCTCCGTCTAAGATCTTCCTATTCTTTCTCAGTGTGCTCTCTCTCAAGGCTCTGTCATCTACTCAGATGGCTTCAGTGACCATCTCCCCCGCCCCACCCTGGCAAGCCCTCCTCTCTGCGTTCCCAGTCTGGGTACCCGACTCTGTTCAGAAGGCTCCCGGTTTGGGGGAGGTTTGTATTGTGGCTGTGGGTCCCTGTACCCCATCGTGGTGTCCCCTGCAGTGCCCTCCTCGTGCGACAGCCTTTCTGCACCCCCTATGCACACTAAGGTTGCGAACCCCCTTCCCCCAACACTGGCAGGCGCCCTTCATCTCCCCGCATGGTGAGCTCGTGGTGGAAAAGCCTGCATGGTGCAGACAGCACCCCAGCAGCTTGCAACCTTGCAGCCAACTCGAGCCTTTAGCCATTCATGGACATTTCTAGCTGACCCTTCCTACTGGCTTTCCTGGTGTCTGGCAGTGTGCCCTCAAAGGCAAATGCCCGGTCCTACTCTCCCTGCAGGTGCCTGTCAGCTGACTTCAGGTTAGTTTTCCTGTGATTTCAGTCCTCAGTTCAGGAGAAGTTCATGGCCAGTTTTTCCAGCCTTCTTGTCTTAGGGTGGGAGCAATGCTTCGAGCTGAAATCAGAGGTCCACAGCCTGTGTTTTAGTCCAGACCCATGCCGTTTTTGGATTGTGTTGGCCATTTGTCAGATGATGCACTGCTTTTGTTTTGTGTTCAGCGGGTTATCTGATCTTGTTCAGAAGGAAAAGGTTAATGATGTCCGGGTCAGCCTGCTGCTCTTACATTTAGCCTGTCTCACCCACCGGCCTTCTGACTCACAAACAGCCCAGGGGAAGGTCGAGCTCCTGCTTCCCTGGAGCCCTTGGGAGCATGTGTCTGAGTGGGCCGGAAAGCACAACACCCCAAGCTGAGTTCTTGCCCAGATATATGTCTAGTAACTGAGGGTACGCCTATCCCTGGGCCACTGTTAGCCTGCAGGTGGGAGGGTTGACGCAGGCCTCTGATTTAAATCAGGTGGGGAAATAACTTCCTGAACCACCAGCAGAGAATGAAAATCCAGGTGTTTGCCATGCATCAGCAACAGGTGATGGTGTTACAGACAGCTGGAGCGGAAGTCGTCTGCACCGCCAAGCTCCCTGCTCTCATCACTGCCTCCCAATCTAGCCGGTGGGGATTCACTCGGAAGCAAATTAGGTAGGCGCTCAGTAGAAGGTATTTAAGTGGCTTTGTTTTTTTCAGAGAGAAAGGGACGACTTCTGTGGATCACTACAAGTCAGTTTATTGTTAGCTCATGCTGTTGATTGCACCCAATCCTGTCAATTTTGTTCGATACGTATTTCCAGCCCTTCTGTCTCTGTCCACCATCACTGCTCTGACTGCAGCCCTGACCACTTTCAGTGGTTTACCATTTTAGTTGTCTTATACTTGATATCCAACTGCTTGTTTGCCCCTTTTTCCCATCAGGCCTCTTTTCAAAGCAGAATCTGCTATGTCCCTCTGCTATGGTATAGTGGCATTTCCCTTGGGCGAAGTCTCTGTGTTGTGGCTCATGGGGGGCTGGCCCTGCCTCCTCCCTCATTTAGTTTATATTCCGGAAATACTGAATTACTCGCAGTTTTGTTTTTTTTCCAATGCAAAACACTTTAATAGGTTGTCATATACACATATTAGAATTATCTAAATATCTCTTGTAAAAATTGCTGTATCACATTTGATGATTCTATAAAATAAAATCACACATGGACAATAACCCCTGCAGTCCAAGAATACCTCCATTAATAGCACAAATTACAAACACATTGAAAAAGAGACATTATTCCAACATTGAAATCAAAGTAACTTTGACTAAATACACTCATCTGTCAAGTACAATAAACTTAGCATGCTCTCTAATAACACAATTTCAGGTGTGATTTCACATGCTCTCATAAATCCCCCCGTCCATCTCCCACAGCAGTCTCTCTGTGCTCGCTGTTTTCATCTATGGGCAGGTGCACATGCAGTTGCATCGTACATCTACTTAAGGCTACTTCACTTCATACTTTAACTCGATATGTACTTGAGGTGGACACCAGGCAAAGACCTAACCCCAATGATGACAAAGTTTACTGAATTTTGTGTGTTTTTCTGATTTGCTGTGCCCACTGTGCTTCCTGCCTTTGCGTATAGACCAGTGGATCTCAAACTCCTCTGCACCTAGGATCGCCTGGGGATCTTTGCAAACCCTGCCTGCCTCCCCACTCTAGACACTGTGATTTAATGAGCGTGGGATGTGACCCGACATCAGGTTTTTAAGTGTTCCAGCTGATTCTTAAGTGCAGCCAAGTTTGGGAACTGTTGATACAGAGAATCTTTGTTCTCGTCTGGAGAAACTCCTAGTCCTTGAGTAGGCCCATCATGGGAGATGGATGCTAAGCCGTGGAGGGTCCTCATGCTAGGTTGAGTGTGATGCCTGGTGCGCTGCAGAACAGCCTGACTGGCAAGGCTTTGCAGAAGCTCCTGTTAGGACTGAAATGTGTCCTTTGTCCCAGTTTTGCTGGGTAGTCACAAACCCCACACTCCCAAGTTCTTGGTCTGGCTCTACTTCTGCTGAACTGGGCAGTTCTATTTATCTCCTTGGAATCTCGGCTTCCTCACCCACATAATTGGTGAAGTAATGCCTGCCTTGCAGGGAGTGAGGACCAGTTAGATGGCATGCACTACATGCCCTGGGCTGTGCCGAGCACATAGTAAACACTCAGCTGCCAACCCCTCCTGCAGGGCCGTTTTTATTGTGACTGCTTTTTCTTTCTCCCGCACAAACCCCGCTTTCAGCTGTCATTTCTCCCGGTCGTCACCGCGGTTGTGATACAGCTGAATTCAAGAGAGGCATCATTTTAGCACAAAAAAATTGTGTTTCTGAGTTGCCCACAGAGATGCTCTTAATAGAAAATTGAGCACTATAAACAGTAACTATGAAATTCTCCCTAAAAGCTCAGTTTAATTCCCAGTGATCTCCCAGACCCCTATTATTCTTAGTTACCCTGTCCTCCTAAGCCCTCCCGACTCCGGTCCTCCTGCTAGGCTGCCTTCCTCTGTTTGTAACTTTTTGGTCTTACCTTATTTATTGCCATCCCAGTCTGCTCTTGGCTCTGTTTGTGACAGCCTGTGTTGGCAGAAACACCGGCCCAGTGATTGAACGGAGTCCTCTCCCCGCCACTCTGCCCAGTGGGAGAGCTTTGCCTCCTCCGGCATCATAGTGACTTGTTTCTTTACTCCCTGTGCTGATTCCTGCCCCCTCACCAGCCTCCGCAGCTGCCCCTCCTGCTCTCTGACCCTGCCTTGTTGGGCCAAGGGCGCATCTTCCACCCTTCCAAAGGCTGGGCCTTCCCCGTTTATACATTACCTGTCCTTTCCACCTCCAATCAGATTCGACAGCAGAATTCTTTAGCCTATAAAGAAGCCACAATGCAGCTCTTTTTGTTGTTTTTATGAGCTTAAAGATTTCAGGTTTTTGTGGTCTCTTTGAGGCTTTGAGGTCTGTGTCCAAAAAGGAGGCATATTTCATATGTACTCTTTAGCCTTTTTTGCATTGTGGATTTCTATTTTTCATTGATTCCCTGGAGTTGGCTCCCATTTTAGAGGCAAGAAAACCGAGATCCGTGGGGTTGTGTGACTTGCTTAGAGTCTCTCAGTGTGGTGGGAAGGATGGCTGCAGGGAAGGCCCATACCTATATCTTCATAGCATGTGATTCAAGGAAGAACCCTCCAGATTCATAGATGAATCTCTTAGAAAGACTCTGTGTGACCCCTCTTGTGCCTCTGTCCTCTGGAACAGTCCCTATTGGTGAGACGTTTCCATCCCTGACCATGCAGGATTAGGGCCACCCCTCACCCACCAGGACCACTGGGGCTGGAGAAGGAGCTGCTGTGTAAGGGGAAGAGGAGTGCTGGGCAGACAGTGGCGGCCACTCACCACGCCGTCCACGACAGTGCAGTGCTTCGGAGCTCTCGCAGGAATGAAGCCTTAGCGTTGCTATCAGTGTGAAACAGGATTGGCATTTCCAAGGCAAAAGGAGTCTGCATCCTTCAGCGGCCAGTGGTGTTTGTGCAGTGTGCTAACGATGGAGCGTTCCCCTGGGAAGAGCGACATCGCTATGTCCCAGGCCGAGGGGGGGTGGCATTGAAATCCCTCCAGGCGCCAGGCCTCAACTGGCGGAGGATGACCTGGAGGTTGAGCACCGAGTGCTGTTCACTGGCCTTCCTAAATGGGATCGTTTCTAGGGTGGCCGCTGGAAAGTGTGGTGTTTGTGTTTTGCAGATGTCTGTTTATAATGCTAGCTCCTTCACGGCAGGCACCCAGGGCAGGGAGTGGTTTTGTGTGCTGTGTCCATGTGCTGGGAGAATGAGAAAAGGGAGAAAGAAAACCCTTTCAAACCTAGCAGCTTGGGGTTGAGACTTTGCAAATGGGTTTTACACAGAGATGCATGGTGAAATCCCATTTAACCAGGAGTTGGTTGTTGAATGTGACTTTGGGATGCTGGTAATTATTGTTGATCACGGCATCTGAAATAAGTATCAAACTCAACCCCACGATTTATTAATTAAATTTTTTATCCCTACCCAAGGATGTTTTATTGATTTAAGGGGGGAGGGGAGAGAAACATTGATCACTTGCCTTCCGCATGTGCCCTGACCAGGGATTGAACCCTCAACCTGGGTTTGTACCCTGACTGGGAGTTGAACCAGCCACCTTTTGGAATATGGGGTGATGCTCAACCAACTGAACTGGGGCGACCCCTTGATTTACTTACTCTTTACTGAGGGTTTAAGATCTGCTAGAGCCTGTGCCAGCTACTGTGGGGGATCCAGTAGTGAAAGTGACAAGAATTCCGTCTTCCTGGAGTTTATAGTCAGTGAGGAATCTAAGACATGCATAAGTTGCTGTAGTAATAATAGCGATTTTTGCTGAATGCTTGCCAGGTGCCAGGCACTGGGATACGTGCTTTATATGCAGGGACTCATTTACTCTTCCAGACAATCCTATAGCCTGTGTGCTGCAGTTGTTCCCACTTTAGGGTTGAGGAACTTAAAGTGCAAAGAGGGCAAGGAACTTCGCTGGGGCCATTCAGCCGGATGGTGGGGAAGCTGGGAATCAGGCCCCCGGTGGTAGGACCCCCAACCCATGGCCCTAACATGCAACCTGTCTTCCTGGATACAGGCTGCATGCAGGGAGCATGGGCTCAGAATTGACAAGGGCTGACCTGAGACAAAGACACCAGGCAGAGTAGAGGTGACAAAGGATATAGTTTTGGCAGAATTACTTAAATCCAGTAGCAGGACTGACATGATGCAGAGTTGGGCTGTGGTCCCTGGGAGGCTGCTTTACTTCCAGTCTACCCTTCACTTAGGGTGTTGTCCTTTGGGGGCCCCACCCAAAGCTTCCGGGACTTAGCACCCCATCTCCTTGGGGGACAATCAGTGCCAGTGTTTTCCTCATCTGGTCCTGTGAAGATGTCAGAGGCCCTGCTCACATCCCCAGCCCTTGGTCATCTCTTCTGGAATTTGCAGGCACCTCTGGGAAATTTAGTGCCAGGCCGCATCTCTCCACTCAGCTTTTCTCTACAGTGGGTATGACTTCACATTCACGGAGCACTCTGGCAATGAACACGGGGTGGAATAGTGAAGAGAGACTGGAGTGTTCTTTCAACTTACTACTTATTTCTGAACAAAATCTCCTACATTAAAAATCCAGCTGTCCTCTTACTTACAGCCTCTATTCTTCCCTTTCAGATGGAATCAGTGTGAGTGGCTTTCCCCTGTGCAGCCCCTTTCGACAGGTCGTGAGGCCGCGAGTGGAGAGCAAAGCAGCGAACCCCCCTGAGGGCAGCAAGCCCGGGGACCTGAGCCACGCGAAGGTGAGTCGGCCCCACACGCGTGCCACTGGCCACAGGGCTGGTGCTCCCGCCCAGCCTTTTTGGAGGCAGAGTTTTGGGTGTTTCTCAGGAAGGGAAGGAGGCGTGTGTGCAGCAGCAGAGCTGTGCTTGGGAAGCAGCCTCTCAGTGTGTCCCATCTGTGCCACGTTGGGGAGGCAGCTCCTCTGAGGCCTGCCTGCACCGGGTCTTGGTGTTGCTGACTCTTGTTTCCACGAAGTCTTGGGAATGAGTGGGTTCAATCAGGGAGTGCTGGCTGAGTAGGCTGCTCCCTGCCTCTTTCTTCTTTAAAAGGCGTGTTTATTGTTTCATTATTCCCAATTCAGATGTTTATCCCGTAAACTTTTCTTACTCCTTCGGCAGCTCCTTCCCCTCATTGGTTTATAAACACCCAGGAAGCCAGATGAATGTACAGGGAGCGGGTGGGTAGCAGTGCAAAGTTGAGGTGCTTTGGGACTTCCAGGTGAGCATAGGTGGTTGTCTCCACAGACTCCCTCTGTCTGAACTAGAGCTCTGGGTCTCGGGTCACCGGCACTGGGGAAGGCTCTGCCTGTCTGAGCCTGCCCAGGGGCACCGTCAGGGTGAGAGGACTGGAGTTCGTAGCAGTTAGCACTCGGGGCAGGCGGCAAAGTCACCCAAACGGCTTTCAGTGTAGCATGCGACCGTTCAGGCTCAGACTCTGGGGTACTGCTCACAACCGTGACGGAAACCTTGAAAAAGGCAGTGACTGATGAGACCAACCAGGAGAGCTGGGCCAAGCTGGTCCTGAGTCAGTGGAAGGACGGATTTGGAGGAATTGGGGCTGCTCTGATGAAAATGATAAGGGGCTGTCTGCAGGCAGGAATGAGTAGATGTTGTTGGATAGAGTCTCACTGGAGTTATAAGGAGCTGGGCTTCAGGGTGAGTCTTCTCCCTTTAGGGCCCTGCAGTGAAGAGGTGGCTGGTGTAACTGGTGCTCTCCGTCCTGGGAGTATTCCACTCTACTTGGTCACTGTGCAAAGCCTTGTGTTAGCCAAGGGCACAGGGATGTGGGTGATGCTTCCCACCAGAGGGGCGAAGGTGGAGGCTGAATAATATGACTCAGGCATGGCACTATGTGGCATTCAAAGCTGGTGGCAGGAGATCTGTGGCAGGGGGTGATGGAGGAGAAGCTGGAGAAGTGACGTCCTCATGGCGCCCTGGGTGTCACATTACCTGCAGCCTCATGATAACCAACAGCCTGTTATTGTGTTTCTCGTTGGTGTTCAGGCCTCTCAGCATCCCCACGTTTGCCTTTGCACTTCAGCTCCTCCCCTGGCAGCCTTCTCCCCTGGGATAAACTCCTGTACTTTACAGTCAGATTTCAAAATCAGGGTTTCATCCTTCCTACTTGGTTGGGTAGTGGTGGCTGTGGCATCAGTTTTTTCTTCAGTTGGGAGTTGCAAGGCTGAATGTTTTTTAATGATTATAAATGTGTATTGATGTAGGTGAATGCTTGCAAATGCATTTAAATATAATTATTTAAGTGCAGTTACCATTTACTGAGTACATCCTGGGTGTCGGGTACTTGTGCATTGATTTTTCAACTTCTCATGACGACTTTCTGAGTAGGCGAGGGCACCCAGGCTCCCGACTGGGATGTGACACTGCTAAGTCCCTCCAGTCCCCACCCTTTGCAGGGTGACACCGCCTTCCCTCCACCTCTCTCCTGGATTTTACTTCTGAACAGAGTCCCAAAGTCTCTTGATCTCTTGATCCTACTTTCAGGGCCTTCAATTTGACCCCACCAGCCCTGGCAGTTTATGGGTTCTGTCTGTCCCAGTGTCCTGTTGTGCCCGTCCATCGGTCAGGCTGAACCTCCTGCCGCTTTCCTCGCGGCTGGGACCTGCTTGGTTAGTTTCTTATCCAGATACCTGGAAGGAAAGGAACTGACGTTAATGGAATGTCCTCTGCAGGCCGAGGCTGTGCTCAGCGCTTTCTGTTCATAGGTTTTCTCAACGTTTGCAAATACCTTTGTCAGGAAGTGGGACACTGGGATTTAAGGGCCTTCTATGACTTGCCCAGGTTCAGGGAGTTAGTGGTGCCAGATCCGGGGTCAAATCCATGTTCCTTCTAATCTCATACTGGACTCAGGCCCTGAGTAGGGTGGGATCCCATGCCCAGACTCTGAGCAGGGTGTTCCAGGTGACAGACCCTGTGCCCCCAAAGGCAGCAGGGAGGGGTGTGTGGGAGCAATTTTGTTTGTGGTCTGTTGTTGGTGAAGGTGGTGGGGAGCTCAAAACGGAATTGACGCAGCATCCCCCTGATGCCAGGACATGTCTACTGCGGTTCAGTGGGATTCCTGTGAGCCAGGGCTTGGGGGCTGCTGTGGGGCACCTTTCGCGGGCCTCCTGGCACTGCCTAGCTCCTTACCTAGCTCCTCTCCCCAAAGCAGGAATGATGAGATTTAATTGGAAACGTGCTCAACCTGTAAAACTATCACCCAGGAATGACGTAGTCATGGAAACAAGAGATTCAGTGAAAGCAGCTTCTAGGAAGACCCTGAAGAAGTGGGAGAAGGGAGTGCGTGTTTATTCAGGTTTCTGGGAAGACTTCTTTCCTTGCCCAGCTGGCACCGGGGTGTCTATCCAAGGTCCTGAGTGGTGTTTCTGCACACTGTGTGGAGGGTCCCCTAGGATTGAACAGGGATTATGTGAAGTGGATGCAGGTTAGAAATAATCTTCCTCTAAGCCCGGGTCTGCTGTACGGCCTCTCTGACCCTCAGTTTCCCCGTCTGTAAAGTGGAATAATGATGCTTCCTTCACAGGGTTGTTGGGCCCACTCACAGAAAGAAATAGGCAATCTGAATAGCCTTATATCCATTAAGGAAATAGAATTTTTTGTTAAAACCTTCCCACAGAGAAAATTCCAGGCTGGATGGTTTCACCATGCATTTTATGAAGCATTTAAGGGAGGAATAATATGAATTTTATGTAAACTCTGCTTTCAGGAAACTTGAAGAAGAGTGAATGCTCCTAAGCATTCTGTGAGGTCAGCATGGCCCTGATACCAGAGCCAGAGGATTGTGCAAACAGCAGCACCACAAGGACTCCTGAACACAGGCGCAAACATTTTAGCATGTCCTGTTCAACAATATGTAGAATATTGACCAAGTGGGGTTTATTTGAGGGCTGCAAGGCTGGTTTTAACATTAGAAACACAACAAATGTAATTCTCAGGATCAGCAAACTAGGAAGGAAAACCATACCAGCTTCTCAACAATGGATGTAGCAAAAGCATCTGACGATGTGCTGTATCTGTTTCCAATAAAAGCACTCAGCAAATTAGAAATAGAAGGGAACTTCCTCAACCCACAATCCCTACACTACAGTTCCACTGTTCTTAAAGGTGCAGGATGACGCTTCCCCCGAGGACAGCCACACCAGGCTGCCTCCCCTGGCCACAGGCGTGCCGTGTCCCACTGCTCCTCATCTGTGCTGGTGTTCCCTGCGATCGAAGCCCTTCCTCAGTGCCTGTGATTCCCAGCATGTTCCCCAGTCCTCGGCCAAGCTCTCATGCTGCCTCATCTGCCAGGCCTTCGCAGGTGGCACGAGCAGAGCCAGGCTCTCCTTCCTGCGTCCCACCCTGCCCTCCATGCCCACCTCTGCTGTCATTCGCTGCTTATATCCTGGAGTTCCTGGTAATTTCCTCATGGCCATGGGCTGGTCTCTGCTCAGCCTGCAGTAGACCTGCCCAGATCCAGAGATTCCCCACAGCTCGGTGAAATATTCCCTGTCCACGGAATTCTCCTGAATCCGAAGAAAGTCTTGTCATCATGAGGGAAAGTAGGACTGTGTGGTGTGTCTCAGTCAGAGCCCGTCTGACTTGAGCAGCACTCAGGTGACACCTCGTGCCATGTTAAATACTTTATGTTGCTTTAGCCTTTACACTCAGCACCATGGGGTGTTCACCCAGTTCTTGTATGCGTTTGCATTTAACAGTTGCATTTATAAATGGACCAACTGGAATACTCTGCTGAGAAAACTTAAGAGCAAATGGAGTCACGTTAAAAAAACTGTTACGCAACAAATGGCATACTTTATTAAGCTGGGTTACAAATAAAAAATGTTCCCATGAGCGTGTTGGGGTCCAGGGCAGCAGAATTAAGGCTCCCATCAGCTGGGAGGAGAAAATGCATTAGTTTTTGTTCATTGATGGTTTACGCGTAGGATGGTGAGCAGTGGAGCGTGCCTAGGCTGGAGAGGCTTGGGGTGGACACCAGTGAGATTTTAGTGCTTTAAACAGTATTTCCAGATTACTTCTCTCATGACTGCGACTTCCCATTATTGAAGTGGAAATTACTGAGCAGCTCAGAAAGATTAAATAACACGCCCAAGGTCAAGCAGTTACTAAGTAGAAGTTAAAATTCAAACCCAGTTATGTCTGAATCCAAAGCTGGTGCTATTTCTGTTTCCAAACTTATTATGGGATACAAAACATTCTGTATTGATTCAAGCCGTATTTATAGAGGAGCGAGCGTAGCTTTCTCACCTATCTGACCCTCAGTTTTCAATCTGTAAAATGCAGATAATAGGACTTCCTTCTGAGCTATTATAAGGAGCAAAGTGTTTGCTATTAGCCCTGGTAGATAAGAAAAGCTTACAAAATGGCAAATCCAATTCAGTTCCAAATTATTTCTAATCTGTCCCAGTAATAGTTACAGAGATGGGGAAGTTCTTTCTGCAAAGTTTAAGCATAAAAGCTTCACCAGAATCCTTTAATCTGCTCAACAATTTCAAAACTTAATAAGAAATTGAGCAGTAAGAAGTGGAGTCTACTGTATGGGGAGTTCTAGAGCAGATGTACAGGGTGAGGTCAAAAGAATATTCCTTAAGTTTCTGTGACACTTTTATGACTTTTGCCTTCCATGATATTCATTGTCCATTCAACCCCTGTAACATTTTGCTCACTCAGTCCACTCAACAAATACCTAGTGAGTGAGTATTTCATGCCCAGTTCTGGATGGTGGGGTGTAACAGGGAGCAGGCAGAGTCCCGGAGTCGGCCTCCGGCAGGAGAGACAAGCAGTAACATGATTTCAGGGTGGGAGGATTGCTGGTGGAAGAGGGAGGGAAGGAGCAGGATGGGGACTGCTTGCTGTCTGGGTGAGGCCGTCAGCAGATACCAGATGACTCTGTCAGGGACAGTTTGCTGTACCGAAGTCAGGGCACTATTTGGAATGTCAATACCATCTGCCACGTATAGAACTGTCACCCATTTGTCACTTTCCCTAGTGGGTTGTGAGTTAAAGCTAAGGATGACCCTTATTGATCTTTACATTTCCAGCACCTGGTGCAGGGGCTGGTCCATAAGAGGCTCTCAGTAAGTGCTACATGAATGACCGAGAAAGAAAATGAAGTGTTTGCGAAGGATTGCTGTGCTCTGTCCCCTCAGCTATGAGTCATACAGCGCCTTCATGTAAACCTCAGCGTGCGTTCCCCTGGTGCTTAGTAAGCCGGGGTGCTCCCCCATCCTGAGGGTTTCTAATTCAGGAGGTCTGGGGGGCTGGGAATGTACATTTCTAATTAGTTGCCAGGTGGTGATGCTGCTGCTGGTGTGGGGACCACTGCCTTAAGGTATGAAGTATTTTTCAATTTGTTTTGCACTTGTAACTCGGTGGGGCTGGACAGTAAGCATCCAAAAGCAGTCTGGGCCTTTCTGATGTCCCTTGTGGAGGATGCTCATGAGAAGCACTCTCTACCTCCATTTGAGGGAAGACATTTTCATGAACATTTGTGATGCAATCTTATAATAAATATCCAGATCAATCAAATTTGGCATTAAAATGCTTCCCTTAGGGAAAGTCTAGAAACACCTGTCTAGGAAATGTATAAACTGGCAGACCTACTCCATCCAGGCATTTCCACAGGTTAAGATGAATGGCCACACAGTCCAGGGTTCTCAGGTGCCGATGCTGTCACTGAGAGTGCCTGGCGGGTCACCTGCCGGGTCCATGGGTCCCAGGCACCTTCTCTGTGCTGGGCCAGGCTCTACTACTGGAACCAGCTCTGACGCAGCGTTTAGAGTTCATGGTGTAAGCTACCTGGAGACAGTGGGGAAGATACAGTGGAAGAAAATGGGTACTTTCATTGTATTCTTGCCACGCAGGAAAGTTGAGTTAAATCAGCTATTCAGAATGACTGACAGAAAGCAAATATGTTTGCTTTGTGTAAGGAAATGGAAATTTCAATCCATGAAAATATGGGGTCCAGGAGTCGGCCCACAAAATGTGCTGTCATACACATTTAGGTGATCTCATTAGTCCCTAAAAAACCTAAAGCAGTTTAACTATTGACCACACTAAACAAAAGAGTTCTGCCCCATTCCTCAACCCAGAAATATTTCTACTCTTGAAGAGGGTGGAACAGCTCTGGGAAGAAGCTCAGCTTTTTGAGTGTGGTCACAATGGACAGGTTACTTCATGTCACCTGAAGTGGAGCTAATCCTTGGCTGTCAGGGGAGTTCTTTGAGTGAAGCAGGTACACAGAGCCCAAGAGCAGAAGGGGGCCAGGCACCCTCTCCGGCTGGCACCTTCCCGTGTTATCTCGCCATCATTCGATGGAGTCATTGGCAGTTGACTTGCCTGTCACCCCACCCGATGCCACGCTGCACACGGGCAGACTGCACTCTTTCCCCTCCCATGCTTTCAGAGTACCTAGGAGTTCACTGTCAGACCAGAAGAGTCGCAGAAGGCTCTGAAGGAGGCAGGCTGGGGGTCGGGGAGCTCATTAGCAGAAATGGAGAAAGGCACTCGAAGCTGGTGGACAAGCCTCAGCAAAAGCCAGGAGGTGTGAGCTTCTTTGACATATTTGGTGCAATTCCATTGAACTATGGCAATAACAGGTGAGGTGAGAGAAGATGAGGCCACATGGTAAAGGTTCCTGATGCCACTGTGAAGTGCCCCCAGCCCAAAATTGCTGGCTTTGTCAACCCAAACTTGAACACATGGCTTTTCTTCCTTGCTTTCCCAGGAAGTTTGGATACAAAGAATTATCTGGTGTCCATCTTGAGTTGGCATAAGATGTCCTATGACAAAGAAAACCATTGCTTTACAAATGACAGCCCCAAAGACAGTGTTAAGCCAAGAAAGGGAAGCAAGAAAGAAAATTCAGGACTAGGTACATAAAGAGTTATTAGCTGCTGTAGAAAAGGCTTCACCTGACTTTAAAAGCAGTTCTGTAACTTAAAAGATAATTTTACCTTTCTCAAACTTCTATTCCTATTTTGCGGAGAGTTTTTTTGAAAATCAGGAATGGATGTTAGATTTTCTCAAATGCTTCTGATGTGTCTTTTGAGATGACCACGTGCCTTTCTTTTTTAGTTTGTTAACACTGTGACTTATGCTGATTGGTTTTAGAGCGTGAAACCAACCTTGCATTCTTGGGATAAACCCCACCAGGGCTCTCTGTAGTATCCTTTTTAGCCTCAATATATGAAATAGTTCAGAATCAGCCTGACACAAGATGTGAAGGATCTGTTACTGAAACCGTCAGTGGGGAAGACAAAGTGGCACGGAAGTAAGACAGAGGAAGTGGGGCATGGAGAGGGGGCTGCGCTCCTGTCGTGACGTGAGTGAGGTGAAGTCATGAGATAGCCGCCAGGTCCAGGTGACTCCCTGGCTGAGGTGGAGCCCTGGGGGGGGGGAGCAGGAGCCACGCGCCTGGGTTGTGTTGTCCAGACCTGCCAGGAGTGCCCATCAGGATGGAATAACCACAATCTCCCAGCTCTGCCTCCTCTGGCGCATCTGTTCTCATCAATCAGTCTGAGTTTTCCCTGTGATTTTTAAGGTCATTCAAGTGGTGCATTCACAGTTTAAAATTTCTGATTTCCAAGTAGGCCGTGAAGTGGCCGTATTCTGAGATGTCTATGTGAGTTCAAGTTTTTAATCGTATGACTGCCTCTGGATCACAGCACTAACAATGTCAATTCTGCATCACAGATGATGTTTATGGTGACGAATGTTTCTGTCTGTCTCGCTGGTGTAGCCTTGAGTCTGTTTTCTTGCAGTTGTTTAACAACTTGCTTTGTCCGATTAGTGCTGTTCAATTTTATGTCTCAGTAAATTTTTATTGCTTCTAATATGCAGACGATATTAAAATTTCCCCCATTTGACTCCCAAATCCCATTATAGCTAATTAGTCCAAACCAGTGTGCAGCCCGGACCACTCACGGCGTCTGGTCTGTGTGCCCCTGAAGCTGGTTTTAATCTATACTGTCTTTTTTTTTTTTTTTGACACTGTTAAAGCCCTGGATGGGAGTATGCTGAAGAAATGCATTTACACCACTGCTGACCTCTCCAAGTTGTACAGCTAAAACACCAACTTTCATTTCACTAGAAGTTAGCTTAAAAATGAAAATATAACTGAACCCTGGAATTCATTATGGAGACAATGGGAACAGGCACTGAGACACGTCGGTGTTTCGGCATGCTGAGAGCGGTTACGAACCAGCTCTCTGACATTTCCAAACACACCCAGCCAGGCTCTGTGCTTGATGCCTCACGTGAAATGCTCTCTTTACATCTTGCCAACAGCCAGTAATCTATCCATATCTCTGTCTGGAACGGGGAAACTGAGGCTTATAGCAGACACTTTGTGACAGTTAATATAGCTAATGAAGGACGTTGTTTGACCCCCCAGGCTTACTTGAGTCTGACGCCTTTCCCCCAGTGCCAGAATCTTCCATTGCTCCCTTAGAGGCCCCCTGCTTCACCACAGCTCTGAAGCTGTCGTATTCCGTTTGCTTCGTACACTCCGTCCCTGCTGCTGGCATGGAGACTGCTCAGACACTACCTGTCCCCAAATTGCCGGTGTCCTCGGGGTAACATGCCTTCACCATGCTCACCATCACCTCCCGGAGCCTCGGCCCATCCCTGACTGCTGTCCTTTCTCCCATCCTTCCCCTCTGATAAGCTTTTGAGTGGGAGTCAGATGTGATGTGCACAAATGTCACAGCATCAAAATGACTCAAAGCATGACTGTTTTCACATTAATATCAAGACCTGCCATCTGACAGAAGGTGTAAGTGACAGCGAGATACAGTGCTCGAGATCAGCACCGTCTGGGGAGGCAGAGATGCTCTGGCAGCGTATACAGTGGGCAGCGGACACGTGAGTGGGCACCAACTCCGACAGGTTTTCTGGAGCGCGTACAACGAAACGTGTCAGATATCAATTGAGTGTTAAGAAAAAGCTCAGCTGAGGCACCCTTAGAAGCGTCCAGGAGCAGTTTTGTTTTACGTGAAGTGGTGTTTAGCTGGGAAATAGGAGGCAGGAACATGCCCCCAAGAAACTAGGGAAGCACACAGCACCCTAATATTAATTTAAACAGCTCCAAAACTAAATACGCTGAGGCTGTATAAATAAGTGCAAAGCAAGCTCTCCAGTCTCCACGCTCCAGTTCAGGGGACGCGCCTGCGGGCTCCTGCCAGCCGGAAGGCTTCCAGAGGCTGGTGTTCGGTGCTCGCGCAGGCCAGCGTTTCTAGTCGCCGCAGCCCACCTCCCCTGCTGCTCACGTGCCTCCTGCCCGTGGGCCCTGAGGGTGAGTGTGGCATTCGGACAGTACAGTGCTCTTCAGAGAGGCCACTGGGCCGCAAGGAGAATATTATATATTTATTCCATCTCATCCTTTTTAAAAAGTTCCTTTTTATGTTGGAGTAGTTTTAAGTTTACAGAAAAGCTGCAGAGATAGCAGAGGGTTGCCATCCAGCCCTCCCCTGAGTCCCCTGTCATTTGCACCTTACAGCAGCGGGTTTGCCTCAGTGGGAGACCAACACCATGCATCCGAGCTCTGCTCCTTACGTTATTCGGATTTCGCTGGTTTACCCACCGCTGTCCTCTTGTCCCTGGGCCCATGCAGGATACCAGGTGAAACGTAGTCTTCAGGTCCCCTTAGGTCTCCCCTAGTTTGTGCCATTTCTTGTCTTGCATTGTTTTTCACGACCTTGACCATTTTGAACTGTGCTAGTCAAATATTTTGTAGATAGTCCCTCGAGCTGGGTTTTTCCAGTCTCTTTTTTATAATGAGACAGAGTTGACGTTGACATGCCCTTGTCATCACACTGGATCCCTGAGGGTTACCTGGCCTGGGCAGTGTTGGCCAGAACCAAGTTTCCATACTCAGTTTTCTGGAAGCACAGCCCACGCTGTCTGTACATGTGGATGGTTGGAGGAGGGTGGGAATAAGCCCCAGCTTCTACGCGGGGAGTATCTGTAGGGATGGTTTGGGATTCTTCTGTTGGGAGGATTTGCCCTGGGGTGGAAGGATAGAGCTAGGAAAGGGGTATGTGGACTAGCCCACAGTGCGTACACACCTCTAATTACTTAGGTATTTATCCATTTGTTTATGTCAACATCTATTTAAGTTAAACAGGAGCTCACACTGCTGGCCCACTGGGTTCATCTAGTGTTCCTCTTTCATTTACCTGTTGCTTCCTCCCTGACAGTGAGACACTTGGTCCCACCATTCACCACCCACCATCGTTTACCACTGTGTTCCACCCCAGTATACAGGGAAAGCAGTTCCAGAATTGTGAGCTGGTTCCCTGTGAGAACAACGTTACCAAGCAGGGACTGAATTTCCATGTTGCTCCTGTCTGTGTCCTGTAGTCTTCACTCAATACACTGTCTTCCAAAGTTACTGTCTCAGCTTTTGAATATTGATTTTTGCACATGTTTGAACGACTATGTGTGTATAATTTAAGTGTGCATATTGGGGATGCATTCTGAAAAGATATTTATTTATTTATAAAATATATTTTTATTGATTTCAGAGAGAGGAAGGGAGAGGGGTAAGAGAGAGGTAGAAATATCAATGATGAGAGAGTTGTCATTGATTGGCTGCCTCCTGCACGCCCTGACTGGGGATCAAGCCCCCATCCTGGGCATGTGCCCTGACTGGGGATTGAACCGAGATCTCCTCGATCCTAGGTTGCGATGTTCAACCCCTGAGCCGTGCCTGGCTGGGCTGAAAAGATTTTTTTAAACCCACAGGGATATGTAATAAAATTAAGATCTGTGGATATAGACTATGGGGCAGATATGAGGCAAAAACACTTACCTTTGGGTCTGGGAAGAATTTTATTTGTATAGCTTTGTTGTATTAATTTATTGGTTCAAACAGACATTTAGTAGAAGCAGCTTGATACAGTGGAAACAGCAAGGGTTCTAGGAGTTAGACAGTTCTGGGTTCAAGTGTTTGCTTTGTCTCCTACTAACTGTGTGACATCAGGCAGGTGACAGCCTTTTTGAGTCAGGGTCAGACGTTGGATGCTGTGAACACTCCGAGGAGGGAGGGAGGTAGGCGTTGGCTTCCGCTGAGTCTTGAAGACTAGATGGCCGTAGACTCTGCCTCCTCCTCACCTCACTGCGCAGGCATCCCAAGGACACCTGCTGTTCTCTTGTTTCTTGAAAAGTCACCTGGGATGCATGAGCAGGTGCAGACTAGCTCATCTCAGGTACGCTGTAAGCTTTGGGGAAAGACCCTTCTGGAGCCCCAGACTATCTGCTCTGTCTTGCCTTTAACCTGGGCTGCCTCCCCGGGACAAGTCCTCATTTTACCCCCTTTGTTCTGTGCTCTTTTGCTTTATGTTCTGTGCTCTTGAAGAGATATAGCTATTTTAAAAAGAACCACAAAACTCATTAAATGAAATACCCCTAAGGGTTGGATTGTGGCCGGAATGTCATTACATATCTGGTAAGGAAAGAGGAAATTAAAACCCACATCACGCTATTTCATCTGGAGAGTCCTTGATGGCAGAGCCGAGGAGTCCTGATAGCAGATCTGCACAAGCTGGAGAGGAAACCAGCCTCGGGCTGGAACCCAGGCTCTGTTTCCCGAGACCTGTGAACTCAGAAAGTACCATGCCTCTCTGGGCCTCAAGTTTCCCATCTGCGAAGTGGGAGGATCATGCCTACTCCACTTGCTTCCCAGGCTTCCCTGGTAGCCCCAGAGTTAGGCTGAGGTGTTAAAACTGGGATTACAATCTGCAGCTCCAGGTGAGCCCTGGAAGCAGGACGGGACCCCTTGTTCCCTTTTGCAAAAATGATAAGACCTAGCAGTTTCCACATTTTGGGAACCAGCACCAGGCTGAGGGCTCTGCATGCACTCTCAGTAATTCTTAGAGCAACCCTGAAAGGCAAACGTTAGGATCCTCACTTGTCCACAGTTGCACAGCTTGGAAGTGGCTTGGCCGCCTCACCTCAAAGCCCACGCTCTGCCTCCCTGGCCTGGCTCAGACCTCTCCACTGGACTCTCTAGCGGTAGTCACAGCTATCAAATGAGCTTTTTTTCTGGAAGCACAGAGATGCCTTCTGCTTATGGAACTTTGTGGGAAAGGGTCTTTTTCTCTCTCCTGCTCAAATCTGAACTTCTCAAACTTGCCAGCGATCTGAAAAACAAACAGCTCTGCCCTAGATGTTTTAAGCTCAACTTTGCAGATTCCTATCCAAGCTTTATATTCACCTGACTCAGGTAGACTTTGCAATTCTCCAACATAAAGCTGCTCCCAATTATGAAGGTAGGTCAGTCCTTTTGCGTTAAATTTCTGCTCATGATTTTTAAGCTGAGATCTGCAAGAATCTGTGCCTTAGCTCTAAGTGTGTAATTTAAATTTATTCCTGTAGGTGAACAGCCATGATCTCCATTACAAAGTCACCTTGGAACACATTTGCCATTTTAGATTGTTGAGCCAGGGCTTTGAAATATTGTTCATTTAGAAACTGTGTTCCCAGCAACTCAGGAATGGAGGTACGTGTGGCAGGTGTTTGAGACCTGTCTCTCCCCAGTGGAATCCCTGTCTTACCTCTGCTGGATTTAAACAGCCATTCCTTGGAACTTTGGGGAAAATACTTAATAAATCGTGGCTACTAGTTTTGTTAGTGAAAATGGTAAAGGACAGCTACCTGTGTGACAGGTGTCCCTGTGGAACACATTGCAGGTTGTTTCTGGTACTTTAGCATGAATTTAGTCGGAGTAGTTTTCCGGGTGGCAAAGTCGAGTTTCAGTCAAGTTGCTCTAACTTTCTGGAACCCCTTTCTGAGGCATGGCAGTGCACCCAGCCTGCTTGGCCTTCCTTGCTTGGGTCTGGGTTTGCCAACTGTATTCATTTGAGGAACCTGTGTCAAGAAGGCTGGAGCTGGAAATGGACACAGCTGGTTTAGATCCATTTGACTAGCCACAGCTCCAAGTTGTGAACGTTTCTGAAGGAGAAGAGGGCACTTTATTTCTCAAATGCCTGCTGCGAGCCAGGCCACAGCCATGCTCTCAGTTCATCCCTGTGACAGCCCTGCATGGTGGACACCTGTCTCCCTGCAGGGAGATGGAGGCCTAGTGTCATGTGGGTAGGCCATGCAGGAGGGGAGATTCTCACTCAGGTTTCTGACCTTCCCCTGTGCACTCCCCACTGTTCAATGGGCCATTAGTTCAGGAGCCTCTGCCATTTTGTGGGCGGATGGCCTGTGTTGTTGGAGGAATGTGGCACTGGGAAGGAATTTTTGCTTCAGTTGTAGGCCAGGGTTCACATTCACCACTGTCTGCCCCCATTGGCAAGCTCCTGAGCTCTGTGAGCCTTCTTTGTTTGCAAACGGGGAGTCTGTGGGCCTCAGAGTGCTTGTGAGAAGAGAGAAAATGCACATGAGAGCATCAAGCACCTATTAGGCCCTCAACAAAGTCAGGCTCCCTTCTCTCCTAGTGGTCAAAGACTCAGCCAGTGCCCTCGCGGGAGGGAGCGGAGAAGTTAAAGGATCTGTGACCTCCCCCAGTTCTCTGCTGTCAGGCCTCCTTAGGAGACTGCCCAGCCTGCTTCTTTGAGAGCAGGGATTTCGGTGGACATGACTCTGGCACTGCAGTGAACTTGAGAATCCCATATATATATATACACGCACACACACACACACACACACACATATATATGTATATATACACACACACACATACACATGTATTTTATAAGTTCGCTTCTCAAATAGGAAATTCCTAGCATGTGAAGGGGGGAAAGAGGCAGTGGGGAGAGCACAATTTTTCTTCTGTCGAGCCTTTTGCCGTGCTCTCTTCCCCATGACACCAGCCGTCCTGGGCCTTGGACCCCAAGCCCCTAGGCCGTTCCTGCAGAGCGCCTGGGTTGGTGTGGCCACACCTATAGCAGAATCTCACTGTTAATGTGTTAAATGTTCCTTTTTGCACCAGGACACAGGCAAGCAGACCTTGAGGTCCCCAGCTGGGCCCTGCAGCACCTGGGTCCCTCTGCCCTTGAGACGCACACCCAGGCAGCATGAGGTGTTGTGAGGGGCAGAAGGGCCTTCGTGGTGAGGCCTTCAGCTCTTCCATGTTCTCTGACTCCAGAAGTTACTTTGATACCTCACTATTTATGGTTCCTAAAAGATTGGATGGGACAGAGTGGTAAGCATAGACAATCACAGTGACCTGCCATGACTTAGAAGGAAAGTCTAAGATCCATTCCCCCAGCGAGATCCGTCTTCAGCGGTTGCCTAGGTAATTTCCCATATGGGCAGTAAACGTTCCATAACGTTTTCAGGGAACGGATGAGTAAATGAGTGATGTTCCAGCAGTTAGTAATATCCTTTCACGAGAGTATTTTCCCTCACCTGTGTCTCACCTGTATATTACTACCACTTCTCCATTTCTAACCACCACCAGTGATACAGTGTTATTTGTCTGTAATATTTATGCATGAAAATGGTAAGATGGGGGACATTTTGATTGTATAGCCAGAGTCTCCTCGAGGACAGCAGTGTTCCTGTCATGAGCAGTGGGCTCCTGGACAGCCCATGCTGATTCCTGTAGCAAGGTTCTTCACGTTGTCGGTGGCAGGAATCCACCTCTGTGGCGTGCTCGGCAGCGGTAGTTTATCGGCTCATGGGATGGACAAGCAGAGGAGTAGACTTGGACTTGTTTTCAGAGTCAGGCTTCAGCTTTCAGCCCTGTTCTGTTTCCTGGACATCGGGATTACTCTTGGCTTCCACGTGGCAGGAAGGTGGCCGACTGCTCTAGGCCTGCACTCTCCTAGGCTTGCTGTGGGGGAAAGAGTATTCATGTCTCTTTGTGGACTGGAAAATCCTGGCTCACTGCCCCACTACCCAGCACATGCCCAGGTGAGTGGGGGCTGGCGTGGGCTGGGTCTGAGTCTGCGGCCCACCGAGGCTGGGTGAGTCTGCAGAGGAATGTGGGGCTGTTAGCAGAAGAGGAGTGGGTGGGTGGTGGATGGCCCAGGTTCCCCATGTTCTCCACAAAGATTCCTTCAGATTCTCCGTTTCCAAGGACTGGCCGGTGGCATGGTACAAAAGTATGAATTCTCTCTCCCATTCTAGCCACTGAACCACTTCACCTCTGTCTTTGAAATCCTTTGATGTGACATTTCACCTCCGTCTTAAAAACCTTTGATGTGACATTTATCCTTCACCCAGTTATCAGTGTCACTCTTATGTCCCCAAAGACTTAGCTGTTTGCTTCATGCTTGTACTCGCTGTGACATTTCTTTTGACATTAATTCGGCATTCTCATCTCCTAGACCTGGTGGTAAGTTTTGTTTTATGTGGAGACAAGGAGCTCTCGCTTAGACGGTGTGTGGGTGACCCTGTGCCCTGTGAGGGTAACGGCAGCTGACCCGAGTGCTTGTGTCCACTGACCCAGCCCCCTGTGTTTTAGTGCAGTGCAGTGTGGGGGGGCTTCCGGATCCAGGCGGGCCTGAGTAGCAGTGACCGTGGCTGGGAGGGGGTTGAGTGGGGGTGATGCTGGTTCCAGCGGAGGAGGGAGAGGTGTGGGGCAGCACAGTCAGCGTATTCAGCCCCTCCAGGGCTCGTGCTGGAAGTTGCTGTCCACTCGCTGCGTGGGGAGGCTGCAGACGCCCTGGAAGAGGAGACTAGGGGCGCTCTCGTGCTGGCTGAGCTCTAGGTGCAGGCGTCCAGAGCCAGCACACCTCCCACTTGCCAGCCTGCCTCCCTCCTCACTGCGCCTGTCACCACGAGGCCCGGGGAAAGTGCTTCCCCGGAAACTCTACGCGTGTCACTCATGTTTTCTTATGCCCGCCACACCAGGCACTGCCCACCCACATTCCCTGCGTGTGTGGTCCTCACTGCCTTTGGTGAATTCTGGGTCCCTGCAGCCAAGGGCCCCGCCCTTCTTCAAATGTCTGCCGTGTGTGTACCTGTGCCAGACCCTGCACTGGGACTGGGAATGTGGCCGTGAGGAGCCCACGGGCCCCAGGGGAAACAGAAGGAAGGATTTTCCAATCTGTTGAAATTGCTACACTAGAAGGCTTGGGCTAGAGGGAGATTATTTTAATCCGAAAGTGACCCCTATGCCTAGAGCACATTCGTGGCTGGTTGTCCAAACAAGTCCAAGGCTTGGGACAAGTCTGAGCCAGAGCTGGAGACCTGGCTGTGAGCACGGGGCAGGGGAGAAGAGGCCCTGACATGGGGCTGTCACCGGGGCTCCTGCGGAGACCAGGTGGGCGTGGCCCAGGGAGGGAAATGGAGAGAGGTTCTTGGAAGAGGAAGAGCCAGTTGATTGTCAGAACGGGAAAACGGTTAATAGCGCGGAAGTCCAGTAGCAAAAATGTGAAAAGTGCTCCCTAAGTCCAGCGATATGGAAGTTGTTGGCGACCTTGAAGTTATTAAGGGAGGTCTCAGTGGGGCGCGTGGGCAGGGCTGGGTTATGATGTGTTGTGGGGCATTGGGGTGAAGTCAGCAGCAGGGGAGTGAGGAAGTTTGGCTGTAAAAATGATGATGAGGAGTCACCGGGGGAGGGGCCCTTGTGCACCTTTGAGCCCCCGCTGCCGGGAGCCCTTGGCCTGTGGGAGGCATGTGGCGTGTCACTGTTCCCCACTCGTCTGTCACCTACTTTGATAAAAGACATAATTTTACTCTGTCAGTTCTGCATATCCTGTTTTCATTAAGATTTTAGTTAGCAGCTCTTTTATCATTTGAGAGAATTTTATTAGGTGAGATAGTTTCAGTTTCTCAAAAATTCCTCTTTCCATTTGTTAATTAACCCTATAATCTTCTTTTTTATATAACTTCTAAGTCAGTTCTCTTTTTACAACTCTCTTCTTGGGCCTGGAGCTCATGGGCTTCTGTGTTGACCTCTTCCCGTCCTTGAGATCTGAACTGGTTATGATGTTCTGAGTTTCCCTTCCCCGCTCCCTGTCTCCTGCCTTCCTTTCCACCGGATCCCCCTTTAAGATACAGTGTATTGGAGCAGAGGCCATGATGATAAATGGAAAATCTCGATTGCTATGCAGGTAGAGTCCGATGGCTGTGACTGCGGGACTCGGGTGCCGAGGTGCTAGTGTGCACTGTGGACATGCAGTGTGGCTTTCTGAACCCCTGGCCTGTGCCTGCTGCCCTCTCCATTCATGCACAGCTTCATTCATTCATTGGTTGGTTCTTTCAGCTCCAAGGAGGAGTCAGACTTGGATTTGATTGCCCTTCTTGGTAAATGGCCATAATAACATCCAGGAAACCCAACATGCTCTCTGCTCCGTGTCTGGTGGCCACTGTCCTTTTACTGTATGCTGATGGGTCTGGGGCCCGGGGTCTGGGATCTGGGCTGGGGTCTGGGCACTGGGGGAGCTAGTCCATCTCCTTAAAGAGCTCAGCCCGAGTCAGAACCTGCAGCGATTGGACCATGAAAGTCGTCATGAACCTGGTATGCAGACGAGAGGCTGTATCTGCTGAGGGTCTAGATATGGGGTGTCCACAGCTCTGCCTGCGCCTGGCCTTGCCGGCCGCCAGCTGCCTTCCTTACCTGTAGCACTCCACCTCCTGCAGGGAGCAGGCAGTTCCGATGAGCTGAAAGAGTGCAGGCCGTGGCCCATGCCCCCACTGCCCTTTAAAAATTGTGGTAAAATATACATAACATAAAGTGTACCATTTTAATCACTTTTAAGTACAGTTCTGTGGCATTAAGTACATTCACATCATGGTGCAGCCACCACCACCGCCTACCCATGAACTTCATGCTTTTGTTTCTACCCTCCTCCCACAAGTTAATTATTTAGCTGTGGTGGCCAGGCTACATGGAGTTTATTGATAATTTCTTCATTCATTCATGAAATATTTATTGAACACCTGCTGCGTATTAGGCACTGGACTTAGTCCTGGGGGTACAGATCAGATAAGAGAGGGTTGTCTCTACTGAACTCAGACTCCACTAAGGACCATAGTAATAAGAAACCAATCCTGGCCCAGGTCGGAGTGCATGGAACAGCCTTCCACAGAAAGGGAACAGCATGTGAAAATGCACAGAGGACTGAAGCAGCAGGGTAGTTTGGGAGAAACAATGAAGAGCGTATAGATTGAGCGCCAGCACATGGAGAGGAGGGGTGAGGTTGGAAAGCGGGGTGGCAGGTTGTGGCTGTCCCTATACCTTCACCTGGCTTTTTTCCTACAAGAATACACTAGACATTGCCATCATTCTCAATTCCCCTTGGATTCTGTAGGTATAGTGCCTTACAGTTTGCACTCACTGAGCGGCAGGCCATAAATTCAAGGCAGCAGACTGTGCCATATAGTGGGGCTCGGGTTGCAGCGGAAGTCTGGTAAGGGATGGGGGTACCACTGTCCAGAGAAGGAAGATGCAGTGCTGCCAGAGCAGCAGCATCTTCCAGCTCCCAGAGCTCCGGGACTTGGCCCAGGGTGGCTGCCGTGTCAGGAATCAGGCTTTCTTTGTCAGCGTCTCTGCATGGTGTGGCTGTTCTGGACTTCCTGGCGGCCTGCTCCAGTGGGTGCTCACACCTGCATGCCCCTTCCTGCTCTCTGCCCTCTGGCCTAGCCTAGGGTTGAGATCTCGTGGTGTCTCTGTTGTGCCTGCATGATGTCTTTGAATGAACAGTTAGATCTCTAGCAGTGCGACCAGGAGAGAATCTTGACTGCTGCATGCTGGCTGTGTCATTGTGGGCAAGGCACTTCCTTTCCAAGCCCAGCCCTGTATCTGTGAAATGGGGGTAAGGTTTACCTTGAGTGGTGCAGAGTAGAGATCACTTTGGCAAGGTGCCTGGCACACAGAAAGCACCCTGTGACTGCCTGCAGGTGAAATTACCTCCTGTCCCACGACAGAGAAGGGCGGAGGGAGGGTGAAGCCTGCATGACTCAGATGAGGTGCCCCGGGTAGGTCCAGGGAACTCCAGGGTTTGTTCGTTACCAGCTGAGACCTTTGAGCCAGTCACTGACTGCTCACTGACTGCTCTAAGCCTCAGTATCCTCACCTGTACAGCAAGGAGAATAAAAGCCACAGGTGACTAACTCCCTCCTATACACGCTGCGCGATGACAGGGCACACAGTGAGCACCCAGTAATTAATGGGTGCTCACAATTTGTGTTGCAGTAACAGCGTTGTTTTCCTCCTGCCTCTCAACTCAGGATAGTGTGGTTCACCGGCATCTGCCCCTCTTCACTGCCTATTAAATAGGGCAGCAGAGTCTAGAACAGAGGCCAGAAGACTCCCTAGGGAGCCTATTCTCTGTGGCTTGAGCAAGGCATGGGATTGAGGCTTGCAGGCAGCGGCCATCGGTGCCGTTCCTCGACTCGCCACACGGGGCCGCCCTATCTCGGAGATGAGAGCTGGAAACTACGGAGGGTTTGATTTGGTGTTTTAGCTCCTCTGTTACATGTAATGCATGATTTTCTTTGGATTTGCAGAGTGAGAGAGCTGATTTCCTTCCTTCCTTTAGCTAAATGGTTTGGGTGAGATTCAGAAGAAGTTCTGACATTCCTGTGAAACACTGCTTTATTTAAAATGCAGACTCCCCTCTTTTCCTTCCCGGCATGCTTTACCTGTGGACATGATGGGGAGGCAGTGGAGGCACACCTTTGCAGGGAGAACACTACCACTTTCCATGGAGCTGGAAGCAGTGGGATAGAGGGTGTGGGTTTTGGATGGTAATTCACCAAATATTCATTGAGTGTCTGCTGTGTGCACGGCACCATTCAGCGAACAGAAAGGTAAAGACCCCGCCTCCAGGGAGCCCGCATTCCAGCAGAAGGACCGGTAAATGTAGTGAGGAGTTGAATTAGCACTGTAAATGGAAAGTCACCCAAGTAGAGGCCGGTGGGGTCTGTGTTAAATAATGTGGGTGGGGCCTCACTCCCAGCCTGGCTCCCCTGTGTCCGTTCTGTCACCCGCTGGGAGAGGAGCTGGTTGAAGGTAGGGACTGTCTTGTTCACTGCTGCATGTTTAGCACCTGGAACTTCAGCCCGGGGGATAGCAGTGCTCTTTCAATATTCGTTGAATAATTAAACAAATAAGCGAATCTCGGAGAGGTCACTCTACCATCTTGAGGGCCATTTGGAAGCTATAAGGTCACATGCAGTCAGTCCTCGCCTGCACATTTGGGGGAGAGATCAGATCTGCCCCGTGTCCTGCCTGGCACGTAGCAACACAGATGTTAATTCCACTTTCCTGCAGACAGCTTGCCCACGGCTTGAAAGTGAACATACATTAGTCTTATATAAAAAGAGCCTGCCTCTTTTTTTAGAGAAAAATTACTGAATTTCATGAAAAAGGAAATTTATGATCCCATGCAGAATTGGCACCTGAAAGTTTCACTTCTTGAAGAGAATTGGATTTTTCTTTGAGCTGAACCCTTAGCTGCAAAATGGGATCACAGCCCTCGACTTACGCTTAGCTGTCCCGTGGAACTGTGTCTGCTCCACCCTTTCCGAAGTCATGCACTCCTTTGTCATCCTTGAGGTAGGGGGGCTACTCTCTGTCTGGCCCCTGAAGGCAGGGAAGGCTTTGGAATAGAAAAGGAGTGCTTTTCTGATTTTTGCTGCAGCATAAGGTTTTATGGACATTTTAGTTGGACCTGCTTTTTTTGAGGCTCTGTCCTTCTTACATTAAAATTTTTGTCATTCTCTCTGTTTTTCACATTTTTTGTTTTTACATGTTTTCTCAACCACATCTTCGTGTTGGTGGTCCTATGACATTACCCAGTTTATCAGTGGCTGTGGCTGTAACTTGAAAAAAAGCTGACTTTTCTCGGTGCTCTGAGCCGAGGCAGCATTTCTGTGGCTGCAGGGGCCGAAGAGCAGGCCAGTGCCGGTGCCTGTCTGAGGTTTTGTTCTTGTTTTGCAAAATGGGCTCCTGGTGCAGACACAGATTGTTTTCAGGAATCGTGTGTATTTTTCTTGCATGCAGGGGAAAAGAAATAAATTTGTAATTAAGAAATAGTTGTAGAGCCCTTTTGCTTGTAATGATAAGAACAGGAGTTTAATGCAGCACTTCGTGTCCATCTTTCGTTTGAGCCTCGGAGTAGCCCTGTGAGGTGGCAGTGTCATGATTTTCATTTTCAGAGGCAGAATTTTGAGGTTTCCCGATGCGACGTGATGGTGTTGGACTTGCATAGCTCGTGAGTGTCCAAGTTGGATGGAGGACCCAGGTCTCCTTGTCCCCAGGTCACTGGGGCCAGATGTCTGTGTGCTTGTATTTTGGTCAAGGAGTTTATATGCTGCAGGGACAGGCGGGGAGGTATTCGGTGCATTGAGTGCCTCTGGTATACCAGGCCCTGCTGTGGGATGCTCTTTGGATTCCCACAGCAATCCTGTCAGCATTGAGTTTTATCCCTTCCATTCAGTAAGGAGTGAGTGAGTGGAGGCTCAGAGAGGGAAGGAACTTGTCCTCCATCACACAGCTCCCTGATTCCAAACCCCAGTGCTCTTCACCTCTCCATGCAGTCCTGGTGGACCACTGTGGTTGCCAAACAAGGCCTGCCCGTGAACGTCACTTGCAAAGTGTTGGCTCTTAGATGAGTTATTTTAAAGGTTTCCAAGTGTCTCCAGAAAAGTGAGATGAAGTCTGTTTTTGGTTATGTTTAGTAGAACATAGCCCTTTCCCCTTAGGCACTGCCGATCAACTTGGCAACTGTTGCAAGAACCAAATTATACACTCAATTGGTTTAGCTGGCCTGCTTTTTGGGGCATTGATTGATAGTCAGGGGGGTCACATGTCAATAGACCCAAAGAAATTTATTTTTTTTGCCCAAAGGGTTACTTATTAAAACAAATGGGACTGTCCTTTCAATTTATGAAAGTGATTCCTTAGGTTCTGAGGGCGAGAAGCAATCTGCACGTCCTCTGCAAACTCCCCTTGGTGCTATGTGGGGCATCTCCAGATCTGTTCCCTTGATCCCAGCATGCAGGCAGTAGGTGTTCAGCAAATGCTTATTGAATTAAAAGACGAATTTAGTCCAGTTTCCACCACATGCAGGGATTCCTTCTACAGCACGTGAGCAATGGTTGTGGGGTCTCTGCTTGGTCTGTCGGTGATGGGGCTCCGATTCTTCTTTGAATTTGCATCCACAGCTCCAGTCCCTGGTGCTGGCTGCTGCCTCTGGGTTCTCACTAAGTCTGTGTCAGAGCCCCTGACACTGAGGAGGGGGTCCTCCTCGAAGCCTTTCTGTTGTCAAGCTAAACAGTTTCAGTTTGAAACCCATCTAGATCTCCTAGCCCTGTGATTGCCAATGACAACGATTTTCCTTTTAGAATGTAGCAGCCGGAGTCCAAGGAGCGAGCCCTTCAATCACAGCGTAGTTATTGAGCATCTGCCAAGCTCCAGGGACTGAAATGACACTGCTTCCTGTCCACATGGAACTCGCAGCCCGGTAGGCAGAGATAGATCAACACCCTGTTCTAACGGGTGGTCCCAGTGCTGTGCTGAATTCTGACAAGGAGCAGTGGGCCCGAACGAGGGAGAGTTGCAGTGAGCAGAGATTTCACGTATAGTATTCATTAATGAGCCCTCACCGAGTCCTTCTCCGTGAGTAACGACAGTGCGCCTTCTCTGTGGGTTTACAGTCTGCAGACACAATACACTGATTCAAATGAAGGCATCGTTTCAAACTGAGCTGCACACAATGAGGAAGAGGAGTGGGAATCTATGAGGCCACACGCCGGCCTAGACAAGCGTCTCAGGCCAGAGTTTCCTGAGGATGTGCTGCGATCCACAGTGTGAGCAAGCCAGGCCAAGGGAGAAGGGGTAGCGTTCAGAGCGGAGGCAGCTGAGGCCCAGGAGGCCGGAGGGGTGGTTGGGGGAACGTGCCAGGCCTGTGACCACCGAGGCTTTGTGTTTATCCTCAGGTAATAGGAGCCTTTGCAGGATTGGGAGTTGGGGAGGGACAGGAGGAGTGAGGCGATAGGGCCTGCACCCTCGCTTCAGTGCGGGATGGTGTTTGGAGGGAGGCCAGGAGGAAACCAGGAGGAAAACAAGCTTAGAGTGGGGTGATAGCTTAGAGCAGAGAGGGATGGGTGGCTGTCAGAGACATCTGGGAACAAAAAAGGGCGGCACTGGGTGATGGGGGCTTCAGAGGGAGGGGACAACGTTTCTGACCTGGGTGTCTGGATCGACATGGAGCCAGTGTCGAGCTAGGCATTGCGGGAAAGGAAGGGTGTTTTCTTCTTGGCAGTGGCAGCATGGAGATGGTCATGAGTTCAGTCCTACATTTGGGGATTTTAGGGTGCCTTTGAAATAGCCAAGCAAGGTGGACAGCTGTATAAACAGATTTAGAGCTCAAAGGTGATGTTTGAGCTGACTCTTGAAAACTGATCGGGTGGTTTCCAGTAAACAGTAGGGAAGGACATTCAGGGCAGTCCAGTGTGGAGGGTGGGACAGGAACGAAAGTGGGGGATTTGAAAGAGCTCTGGAGTTTGCAGGTTTAGAGGGTGGGTGGTAGCAGAAGAGGCGAATGAATGGCAGCAGGGCTTGGGAAGGTCCCGGAGAATCTTTTATGCCGTGGTAAGAAATTTGGACTTTATCCTGGAGGGTACTAGCCACAGAAGGGTTTTTAGCCATTGAGTATTATAATCAAATTTGCACTTTAGAAAAATCACTGTGCCAGTGAAGTGAAGGATCGGCATGATGAGTCACTCGTTCATTCATTCACCAGTGTCGGTCTCTGTGCTCTGAGCTCAGCACTGCGTTCAGTGCTGGTGAGACAAAGGCCACGGCAGAGACAGTGCTGTAATGGGCTGACGGTGCAGTGGGAAGAGGGACCTGTGAACATGCAATTATAATGGAATATGGTAATTGTAAGGATACCTGTGTGTACAAACAACGGGTAGCCTGGGACCAGGACGCTCACCTAGATGATGTTTGCAGAAGGTTTCCAGGATGAAAGACAGAGTTTTGAAAGAATTGTAGGGGAAATAGGTGGTTCTAGAAATTGCATCCCAAACAAAGGGACAGAAAGAACAAGGTCCCAGGGGAAGAAGCAGCAGAGGATGTTAGGAAATCTGTCAGTTTGTCGCCAGAGGCAAAGAGCAAAGTGAAAGTGGTGAGAACGGAGAAACGAGGAGGGGTCTGAGCCTCCACCCTTCCCTGCAGTCTAAGGGAAAAGCTGTGCATTTAGAAAGATCACTCTGGCAGCTGTGGGGAGATTGGATTTGTAGGCAGGAGACTATGAGGACCCCCTTCGTGATACCCTCCCCCCCAACCCCAAACCTCATGAGGAATAGGAGTGAACTTCCTCAAATGGATAAAGGGCATCTATGTACTGTTAACACCGTACTTCATGGTGAGAGACTGAATGCTCTCCCCTAAGATCAGGACTAAGACAAGGATGCCCCCTCTGGCCATTTCTATCAACACTGTACAAGAAGTTCTAGCTGGATAACTGGGCCAGGAAATGAAATAAAAAGCATCTAGGTTAGAAAGGAAGAAGTAAAACTACCTTTTATTTGCAGATGACATGATATTGTCTAAGTAACTTACTAAAACACTACTAGAACTAATAAAAAAGTCTGACAGGGTTGCCAGATATAAGATCTACATACAAAAATAAATTGTACTTGCAAGCATTTACAGTGAACAACCAAGGAATTAAATTAAGAAAACAATTATTTTCATAATAATATTAAAAACAGTAAAATAATTAGTAATAAACTTAACAAAAAGAAGTGCAAGACTTATATACTGAAGACTATAAAGCATCACTGAAAGAAGTGAAAGAAGACCCAAAGAATGAGAAGACATCCCATGTTCACGGACTGGAAGACTTAAATGGTAATACTACCCACATTGATCTACAGATGCATTGCAGTCCCTATCAAAATTCCAGCTGGCTTCTTTGCAAATTCCAGCTGGCTTCTTTGCAAAAATTGGCAAGGTGAACCTACAATTCACAGTTTTTTAGCGTGAATTCCTGGGAGAATGACTTCACCCAGACATAGCTGACCTAATCAGTAGTTGACGTGTATGAGACACGATGATGCCCAAGGCCTTATTCTGAGCCTTGGACGTATATTCAGTAGTTACTCTTTATAAGAAGCCTGTAAGTCCCCATTCACGGGTGAGGAAATGGGAAGGAGTGAGCCCAGGGTCATATAGGTGGAAGCAGGGGAACCAGTCCCATCCAGTCATTCTGGCCCCACAGTTCGTGGTTGATACCCACTGAACACTGGCTCTTTCCCTGATGAGATGGAGAGTACAGATCAGTGTGGAACACTTTTTTGAATGCTCACCCAAGGATATGTTTATTGATTTTACAGAGGGAGTAAAGGAAAGTGAGAGAAACATCAATGTGAGAGAAACACCTATCGGTTGCCTCCCATACGTGCCCCAAGCAGGGATTGACCCACAACCTAGGTATGGTGTCCTGACTGGGAATCGAACCTGCAACCTTTTTGGTGTTTGCAACGACACTCCAACTGAGCCACCTGGCCAGGGCAGTGTGAAACATTTCAGTCAGAAGTTCCCTGACATGTAGGTGGCAATGCCCAATAGGCAGTTGGCTTTACGTCTGAAACTTGAGGAGACAGCCAGTCTTATGGTAAAGATCTGGACATCAGTGATGTGAAAGCAGCCGTCATACTCATGATTGGGGGTGGGAACTGTAGAGTGAGAGAAGCAGTTAATGATGGCAGACAGACTGTGGGTCACAGGAAATAAGAGGCTGAAGTTCATTGGTTGAATTGTGTCCTCCTAAAATTCATATGTTGAAGTCCTAACCCCAGGCCCTCAGACTGTGACCTTATTTGGAGGTAGAGTTTTTACAGAGACAATCCAGTGAAAAGGAGGTTATGAGGGTGAGCCCTAATCCAGCATGACTGTGTGCTTATCAAGAGAGCAGACTTGGAGACAGAAATGCTTACAGGGAGAACGCCATGGGAACATGCAGACGGCCATCTCCAAGCCAAGGAGAGGCCTCAGAGGGAACCAACCCTCCGACACCTTGATCTCAAGACTTGCAGCCTCAGAATTGTGAGACAGTAAGTTTCTGTTGTTTCAGCCCCCTGGTTTTGGTACTTTATTATGGCAGCCCTCACCTCCTAATGCAGAGAAGAAGGAAGGGTGTTCAATAGGAGGGACTCAGCAGTGTCAGATCCACTGAGGATGGAAACCAGACCTGCCTGTGCACCTGAGGTCACAGCGTCCTCTGCACGGGGCTGCTTTGTTGCTAATGTGACCTTAGGTTATATCCCCTGCTGAGTCATACCCCGGCCCCTCCTGAGCAGGAGTGGGGGTGTCAGGAACCCCTCCGTCCATCTTTATCCCATCATCTGCTGTCAGCCTCAACCTTCCCTAATCTGTCCCTGTGTTGTTGATTTTTTGCAACCTAAGTGTGGGAGTTAGATGAATCCTTGTTAAATGTCATCTTACTGGTTTGATTCCATATATCAGCCAGAAGTTGCTTACAATTTCAGCTTTGCTGTCTTTCAGGTTAGCATTCTGTGGAGACCTGTGGTGTCTACAGAATTGAAATAAACTTGCCTATTTTGTCTTTATTTAAGTCACTGCTGGGGAAAAACCCCCCTGTAGGAGTCAGTGCAAAATGGGCAGCACCGAAGGGTGAAGCCTCTGCTATGCCTCTGGGGTCTGTGTTGAAAGTCCTCCTCTGTGCTCATGGTCCCAGAACCATCTTAGCACCCATCCCACCCTTTGATTCCCTGTTCCTTATGTGTGAGTGTGGCTGGGTTTGCTTCTCAACCAGATGCTCTTCACACCTTTCAGTCTCTGTTTTGCTGATTTCCTCTCCTCTCCTCCTCCTAGTTATCACCCTTAACTAGAAGTGCTTCTTTGGGCTAATTCCTTTGATTTAGCTAATATCCATCCTTAGGCTACAGTGCCCTCATCTTAACTCTTAGGCTTCAGTGCCCTCATCTATAAAATGAGGGTAGTAATAATAACATATACACATGAGGTTGTTGTGATGATTAATTGAGGTAATGTCAGTAGAGAATTTGGCAGTAGTGCCTGGTAACACTAAGTCTTAATGTATGTTCACCAACATGATCACTCCCCACCCCCCACCCCCCCGCCCCCTCTCTACCACTCTCTCCACTACCCGGTCCACCATCACCACCACCACCAGCACCACCACCAGCACCACCACCAGCACCACCACCAGCACCACCACCATCACGATCACCACTTCCATCACCACCACCTCCACCACCACCATCACCATCACCAACATCACCACCAGCATCACCACCCTCACCCTCACCTTTGCCATCACCATCACCACCATCACCACCATCACCACTATCACCATCACCATCACCAGCATCACCACCAGCATCACCACCATCACCATCACTATCTCCCCCTCCTCCACCACCACCACCACCACCATCGCAACCATCACCACTACCACCCTCACCCTCGCCATCACCATCACCATCACCATCACCATCACCATCACCATCACCACCGTCACCATCACCATCACCATCATCACCATGTGCACATACTTCTCATCTCAGTGTCCTGCCTGCGTATCCCACATGACTTGCTACTGTGTGGCAGGCTGCTCATGGTCAGCTCTGGCCGAGTAGCTCTCTTGTTTCCTCCTCTCATCCAGCCTGTATATCCTTTGGGGTTCATATAGTGTTATACAAGAGTATATGCATACATGTGTGTGTATTTGCACGTGTGTGTGTGTGTGTGTCTCATAGAGTCCTCTGCTGGAGGTTCCTCAGGGCTCATATTTGTGTTTCATTTACTGACTCAAGTTGCATAAACACTTGGATGAGCTAAGCATGGAATTAATAAATATTTGCCAGCTACATTGGAGGAAGATGATTTATACACATTTTAATCAACACAGCGACCCTTCATGGTAGATGTTTTATCTTCTTTTCATTAATGAGGAATTGGAGGCCAGTCTCTAATACAAGAGAATAATACTCTTATTTCTACTTGTGAGCTAAGAAACCTGCAGTTGCTTTTGACTTTCCTGGTCTGTGTAGGATTGGCTTTCCATCTAGGGCCACACTGACCATGCTGGTGGGACCCAGTAACTGTTGTTTGCAGGGAGACTGGCACAGGAGGAATGAGGGCAGAGGTGGACTGCACCACTGCTCTCTGGAGTGTGATAGTAACAAAAGTTCTTGCCACCTGGAGAGTGGCTGCATGTATTGCATCGTACTTAGCTCCACCAGACACACTGGTTTAGCTTAGCAAAGTGTAGACTGAAAATGTGAGACTTACCTGGGCACTTTCTCTTTTAGATACAGTGACCTGAACAAGAAAACCACTCCCAAATGGGTTAACTACTTCAGGAAATGTAATCAATAGAATGTGGCTGTAAATAGTCTGTAAATTAACAGTTTATAATCCCAACAAAGGAGGAACAGATTAAAGTATTATTGTTGGATGTGCATCTCTAAACGAACTGCTTGATGTTTTCTGCATATTGCATTCAGGTAGCTGGAAGGCATGCAGCTGAAAGGAAAGCCTGTGGAGGAACTGCACAGGGTTGGGGTCGGGGTCGGGGTCGGGGTCGAGGTCGGAGTGGGGGTCAGGGTCAATGCAGACGTGAGGCTTTTGATGAGACATGTTGGGACAGGGGGATGCCAGGCATGCTGCCTGAGGGATTGTTCCTGAGCTGAGCTTGGTATGCACAATTGATGACATTGTGGTCCATCTGAATGACTCTGGACAGGAAGGATGAGATGATGAATGGACCATCCTCAAGTTTCTTCTCAGGTAGTGAGTCCGTTAAGTGCATTGCGATTTTCCCCCTCTGACAACAGAAAACTTGCCATAGAAAAGAGTTCAGTATAGAGTCCAGAATTCAGGTGTGGAAGGCAAGTGCAGATGGAGTTGGTTCCTCTGGCAGGTGAGTAGAAATTGATCCTGAAAGTGGAATCATGATTGAGGGCATCTTTTTACTGAAGCGGTCAGATGAACCAGTACTGAGTGTCAGGCATGCCTGACCCCGCAGGCTGTGTGTCTTTGTCCTCTTGCCCGCACTTTGCCTGGTTGCATGGCCACTGGAGGGTGAGCCCCCCAAGGGCTGGGCTCTCTCGGTCATTGTCCTCTTCCTGGGACCTGAGCCAGTGCGTGGCACACTGTAGGTTCTCAGTGCCTGTTTCCTGAATAAGCGGGTGAGTACATGGCGGCTTTCTCTCTACGGAAGGTTCCACACGAGAGGCTGTGTGTGCTCACTGCCCACAGCCCCAGCCTCACGGTGCCTGGCACACGTGTGAGTTCTGGCCTGGTGGCCTGGATGCTCACCCTGTATGCTTTTCCTGGATGATGTTATGTCCTTTTGCCTATTTCAGCTTCAGTTTTCTCTTCTGTACTCTCTGTGGCTTGAGAGTCAATTGAAATAATACACATAAAATGCTTTTAAAACCGTGAAGTGTTGTTGGTGATCAAGCGCTCTATGTGTGTGTGTGTGTTCTATAATCAATCACTAATTATGCTCATTTAGGTCACAGTACTGTTCACACTTATCACATACAGAGATCAAAATAACTCTGATAATGTTAGTAAGGTCTGTCTTATTTTTTGTTTTCCCATCTTCCTGCCATGAAGTTATCAAGTTATAAATAGGTATTATGACTCTTTACAACAAAGGAATTGAAGCAGCGCACCTTATCTGACACAGTCAGCTTATCTGTTTAGCATTGGCCAGTGGGACTTGGCATCCCCTCTAATTATGATTACGCCTTGCTGTCTCCTGCCTTGAATGAGGCATTCACTGAGAAACTGAGACTCTATGAGATGTGAACTTCCATGGGTGGCTCAGAGCATGTGTGCAGTCCCCGGCCAGTACAGAAAATAATTCCCTTGAGTAGACACTGAATTGGGGGTATGTGGCCTTGTGGTGGCATAGGGAGAGGTTCAGATGTAGAAAGCTGTACTTGCCCAGGAAGCATTTCTGCTTTGTTGGATTTTTCTGCTTAAGTTCATGCTGAAGTGCATATTAAGCTGCTTAATATTGTGGGGTAGAATAAAACGTGCGACCAAGAAGTGGGAGAAGAAAAGGTAATAATATCGAAAGAAAAGGAAATGCTAATATTCAAACAGAAATGAAAGGACACTGGTCTTCCTTGAGCACCTGTGTTGTGTGACAGGTAAATTCACACACTCTAGTGCATGTGGTTGTCAGAGTCACGCTGAAAACGAGTGACTTTTCTGTAAGAAAACTGAGGCTTGTAGGTATCAAGTAACTTGCCCAATGTCATTGAGTTCGTAAACCACAGGGCAAGAGGTTCCAGAGTGTGGTGTGTGGGAAACTACAGGAAGCTCGTGACTTATTACTTTTTCATTATAAAGTGTAAGAGGCATAGAAATGGGGAGAGGCAGGCAAGAGCCATGTCATGAAGGTGGAAATACCACCTTTAAAGGAAATTTACAGGCTCAAGTTAATTATAAAATGTTATAGTGTTGTTCTTTTTAAAAAAATAGTTTTAAATAGAGTTGGTTTCTAGGAGCAGCTTTTAAAATGGAGATGCTTGCATTGGCTTGAATATGAGCTGAAATATGTGTGTGTACTCAATCGCATGCATACACCTTCCGCTCCTGGTGCTGTGGACACATTTTCCTGAGGCTGAGTGTAGGATTTAGTGCTTCACCAGGCCCCCCGAAACTGGCAGACAGGAGCACGCGTGCCTCAGTGCCGGCACAGCTGCCCCCTGCACGTGCAGCGTGGGGACGCATTTCCTCGGGAGGCACAGAAAGTATTCAGAAAGCCCAGCATGTCGGGAGACTTGAGTGCCTAACATTTCCGAACACTTCGTTCTTGAAAAAGTTGGTTTTGAAAATTCTACCGCAGGTCATCAAAGAACTTTGTTTTATGATAATATTGATGAGACACCATAGGAACTTAGCTCTTGTTTGTATCAATTAGCCTGTGGTAAAATTTATTTTATTATTTGTCATCTTGCTTAAAGTCACAGAACCTGTTGACAATGTGAATTGAGGATTCACTGTTTTAATTGAACATTTAGCAAGTTCTTCATGGATTGAATCAGCTCTAGCACATGTTAGGTGTTTTACTAGGAAGTTCAATATATACTGTCTTACGTAAGGTAATAAGTCCTGAATGTAGGTGAAGGTTTGAGTAAAGGAGAAACAGTGAGAATGGACTTACAGGCGGGAGGGGCATGGAATTCCAGCCAAGGTGGCCTGGAGGGTCTTGCTCTGACTTGTCCTCGCCAGCAAAAGGCTTAGGCATTAACAACAATGTAAAAGCAGAAAACGAAACACCTCTGAGAGGTAAAAATAAACATTTCATGAAACAAATAAATTATGAAGCAGTTAGGTGGATTCTGGTGGCTAGGATTTTAGCACAATGAAAAAAATCTAAATAAAATATTAGCAAATCAAATTCTGCTTGGTATAAAAGGAATACTATGTCCTGACCAAGTAGACTTTATCTTAGAAACACAAAGATGACTCTGTCAGAAAATCTCTCAGTGCTACATATCAGTCACACTAGCAAATAATTGAAAAAATGCAGTAATTTAGTTATAGAAAACCCAACATATAGTCATAATAACAACTCTTAGTAAACTAAGACTGCAGGAGAGCATTGTTAGCTTAATAAGGGGTATCTATTGAAAATCTGTAGGAAGCACATGGTGAAACTTTAAAAATGTTACCTTCTTAAGTGAGGATGTCTGCTATCACTGCCTCTACTCGAAATGGTCTTAGTTCTAGCTGATGCAGTTGGAAAAGAGAAAGACAAGAGGGGTATGTGAATCAGAGTAGAAGAGACAAAACTGTTCTTATTTGTAGGTGATAGGATCATCTATATGGACAATTTAAGAGAACCTATGGACAGACTGTTAGAGCTTGTGAGAGCTCAAGTTTTCTTGATTTAAGGTAAAATATTAATAGCATATCTCTATACCAATAAGAACCAATCAGAAAATACAATTTAAAATATTCCCATTCACAATAGCCACCAATACTCTAAGCTGCCTTGAAAACAGTCTCATGCTGTATGCGAGACCATTATGGAGGGTATTGCAAAACATAAGCTTAACCCTGATGGAAGAGTGAACTGAACTACGTACCATATTCGTGGGTGGGAGACGGAACATTGGGAAGATGTCAGCTCACTCCCAGATTAATCTATTAATTACATGTAATTCCTAGCAATTTTCCAGTAGGATTTTTCAAATAAACTTGGCAAGCTAATCTCAGAATTCATATGAAAGGAGCCATGAGTAGCCAAGATAAACCAAAGAACGTGACCGAGCTGAAGAGGCTTGTCCTACGAGCGCGTAAGCCTACAGAGCAAGAGCAGTGAGAGCAGTCTGATCAGTGTTCAGGGACAGACGGACAAGGGGGAGGGACTAGAAGGCCCCCGTCATATCCTCAGGTGTAGGGAGATTTGACAGGTCCCATTTCAGGCCTAAGAAGCACCTCTGCTTTATCTCTAAAATACAAATTTGCCTTACAATCGGATGTTTTATAATTGTCAGCCAGATGGCAGACCTAACATAGGTTTATGAAACCCTCTGATGGAAATTTAGAATTGATGGGATATGGAGTGACACAGCAGCATCATGACTTAGTGGGAGAAAGAAAGAACCTTCTCAGAAATGATGCTGGGACACTCGATTATACATGTGGGGAATGGAAAACTGGAAGACCATAAGCAGAATCAGTTATAGGTAAGCTGCGTGCTTACGGTTTTAGAAGACAATTTAGGGAGCTTCTTAACCTCGGGGTAGAAGGGCCTCTTAGGCTTGACACACAGAGCACAAACCATAAAGGAGAGCCCAGCCAGTTTGATTACATTAAACTTTTACAAAACACTGCAAAGGAGACTGTGAACAAAACTAAAGCTATGTCACATGTTCATTATGCTTTGCATCTTTCAGTGTATTTATTTATACCAAATAAAGAAACAGTTAAAGAGACAGAGGGAGAGAGAATCCACAGAAATGGAGACGTGACTAACACAGCACCAACAAAGGACCAGCCTGTCTGAGGGATGCTCGCTGATACGGGTTCAATGAGAAGTTAGAGGTGGGTGTGGCTCTGAGGAGCCTGGGCCTGCAGGGGTTGTGCTTCTGGCGCCCCTGCCTTGGCCGTGGGGATGCTCCTGTCCAGCCTTACTTTGACCGGTGCCTGTGCCCCACGCATGATTGAATGTTTTCACTGATGCTCTTGTCAAGACTGACCAGGGAAGTGCATGTCACCATACCCTGTAGCAGCAACTCTGTGGCTCTCGACACTGTTCTCCTGCTGTGTTCTTCCCTGAAGCACCAGTCCCTCCTGATGTGACATTCTCTGTCACCCCTTTCACTTCTGTTCACTGCCTCCTCCTCCTAGAGGGCAGTGGTTTTGTCTGAGGTGTCTGCAGCGTGTTTAGCACAGCTCTTGGCACATAGCACTTGACATGTTTGCTGAGTAAGTGACCGATGGAGACAGGTAGTTTCACATTTGTAAAATCTGTACCCATCTGGTTGGGAGAATTAAAAAAAAGTAGTCTGTAATACCAGAAATGGCAAGGATGTAGCAAAACAGGAACTCTCACATAGTGTTGGCCAAAGTGGGAATTTGTGCAACCATTTGGCACCATTCGGGGCCTGCCTGTGGGGGTCAGGATCCTTGCAGGGAGGTTAAGGGGACCAGCAGGGTACTGAGCAGCAAAATAGTGGGACAATGCCAGCCCTTCCTCCTCTCCCCAGGCCTGAGGGGGTGAGGAGGGGACTGATGGGGTTACCTGAGCCATTGAGAGCTGGAGTCATGGAAGTGTGGCAGACAGGACACGGGCATGGAGACATGGCCTCACTGTGCTGTGGTGGAGAGGGAGTAGGAGACAGAGGCCCCGGCTCCCCTCCGACCTCCTGCTTCCTGACCTTCCAACCAGAGAGAAGGGCCTTGGTGATACGTCCCTGGGGTCATCTGTCACCCAGGCCGCGCAGGCAGGCCAGATAGTTTGGGCAGAGAGTGGGGGAACTGACCTGGCACTTTCTGTGCTTTATCTTGTATGTTCTTCACAAGGCCTCTGTGAGGTTGACCTGGTTGTCTCCACTTTAACAGGAAGCTGAGGGTAAGCAAGAGGAGAGTGAGCGTGTGCCCGACTGAGACCTGAGGCCAGCCTCTGGATTGCTCTTCGGGGACTGTGCATGTATTGGTGTTCCCTCTTTGCAAATAGGTTTTCATTGCCACCCATATTCTGATGCACACATCCCTTAGGGTTATGGATGTAACAGTGTTCCATCTCTCCTTTTTGACTGATAGAGTGACCGGGGAGTTGCGACAGGTGGGAACAGGAACCAGGGCTGTGTTTCCTTCCATAGCTGTGACCTGGGGCCATTCGCTCCGCTAACAACTGCTTTTACCTGGGCACCATGTGGCATGGACACATAGCTTGGGTCATATGGTCCCAGCCTTCGGGACAGTTATAACCAATCTGAGTAGGGAAGAGAGTGAGGGAAGGAGGAAGAAACTTCGCCAGTTGGGTGCTGCTGGGTGCTAGGAATCTTTCTTTTATGTTCCCACGTATTCCTTCTAACAGCCCCGACTCAGCCGCTTTGTCATCCTCCCTGCAGTCGAAGAAGAGAAGGTTTGGGGAGGTCGATTTACTTCTGCAAGTAAACTAAGAATGTGGCCAAGCTTTCTGGTTCTGTGTAGAAAATGACCTGTATTTTAGGGGCACCTGGATGAGTTGTCCCTGCTGCACAGCATAGTGGAACGAGAAGGTGGGGCAGGAGAGGCGGCCTGGCCCTGCTGCGACGGGACACCCCCTTCCAGGAGTGCTGTTCACCCTCGCTTCGCCTCCTCCACGTGGGGTCATTGCAGGAACAGCCTCACTGGTGGGCGTGACATGTGGGGCCCGCATGTGGCCGCTGGAGCCAGCTGTCCAAGCTGGACCCACAAATGGTGGCCCTTCCTGTTTTGGGGGATTCTTTTTGGAATATCATAGTGCAGGAAGGTCATAAACTGTCACATAGTCGATTGTGTCCCTCCACCATTCACTTCTTGGCACTTGGGAAAAAAATTAAAAACCTTTCCGTGCGTGTGTGGATGTGTGCACGGGAGGCAGTGTTTCTGAGGACACGCCTTCAAATGCGATCGTGCGGAGCTATTTTTAGGCATCCTTTCTCCCAACAGTGCTGTTTAAAGATTCAGCTCAGGCTGCTAATAGGTATATTTATAACCATTCTGTCGGCTGCCCCAGCATGAATGCTGCTGCGGATGATGCTATTCTTGGAGGCGTTGCCATGGTTACCATTAACCCTTTGCCTTGGAGGAGTCTTTCAGACCGTTTGCTTTGTTCTCCCAGGGTTCGGTAGCATTTGAATGCATGCATGCACTCTGAAATGGGGACAGAAATCAAGTGCATTTTATGCTTAAACAGAGAATAAACTCAGTAAATGAATGAGCAGCACGAGTAATTAATATTAGTACAGGTTCCTCCCTTTCCCTTAAAAAAAAATAGAACAATGAAGTTAGCTTTATAGCACTGCGGTGCTAAAATCATCTTTTAATTTGAATATAGTCTCACATTAGTTTGAATAGAGACACACACGTGCAGAGAAAGAAGACTCAGCTCCTTAAGATACCTGGTTCCTGCTTCACTACCTACAGTTTCTCTAACTTTGCAGCTTACTGGCTTAAGATCCAAGTATCTCTATTAATATTCTTTTGTTAACTAGAACACCTCTACAACAGGCTCTCAAACTGGCATCCCTTAGGGCATAAGTCCAGTCCTGATTTGCCTAGAGGGACTTCTCAGTCAGTGGGTTCAAAATAAAGAGAGACAAAGTGCAGTGAGTGGGCTTACTCCCCACTTCTAATAAACCCCCACTGTAAGGCCTGCTGTGTTAGAGGTGGGATTGGCTCTCCTAACCACAAGTAGCTTATAGTTGCAAGAGGAATTAAACAAGCAGCTATTCTAGCATGAAGAACAAAACCAGTGTTACAGAAAGGTAGCACAAGTGTCTGTTGTAATGTAGAAAAGTTGCCATTTGGGCTGAATTTCAAGGATGAATTATGATTAGCATAGGTAGAGAAAGTAAGAAAAATTACTGGCTGAGGGGAAACTGTGACTATCTGTGGCTTGTCGGGCAGTGACTGTAGCACAAATAAATGTCAGGAAGGGATCTAGTGGGAGTCAAAGCTGGAAAGACCACGGCGCTTGACAGAGGAAGGCTGAGAAAACCATGCTGAGGAATTATTGTTGATTGAGGAGCCACCCAAGGTTTTCGAGGAGAAAACTTGACCCGGTCTGACTTCTGTTCTATAAATATAGCTATGTGGGTAATGTGGCAAGATATTGGAGGCACAAATAATTATCTTTCTTTTATTGATTGAGGTGTATGCAAGAGACATTTTTATGCTCTTGTTAAATGCCAGATATAATGCCAGGGACAGTGAGGGAAGTGGGTGTTAAGTATATAGGCACTAACACACACACATACACACTAACACACACACATACACACCAATAGGAAAATGGATGATTCTCGCATCGAGAACGACAACTTCAGTGGAAGACGTGCATGTCTGGAGTGAACGGTGTATCTGAACAAGTGAAGGGGAACGACATAAGTGTGGAATGAGTAGTTTGAGGATGTGGTAAAAGGGTCACTGCCGGGAGCTGGGCTGTCTGAGTTCTAAGTCCAGCTCTTTGGCTTTGATTTCCTTGTGTGACACGAAGGGAAGGAGACAGAGAGTGGTCCTGCCAAGAGCAGGGCTCACTTCCAGGAAGCCCTCTAGCTTCCGTCCATCTGTGCCCACCCCCCACCCGCCCAGCGCCTGTCCCTGCCCATGAGCGCCGCCTTGAGGTGCCCCCCTCCGCCTCTCCCTCTCCATTTTTTCCTCCCCCACCCACTCCCAAAATCAGACTATAATTTCCTCAAGGGCAGGAACCGATCTCAGATATTAGCATATTCCTCGGTCCTACAATGGAACTTGGCTCATAACAGGTATCACTGAGTGTCAAATGAATGAACAAATGAAAATAAAACTAAGAAGTGATTAATGACTTTTTGGTGGAGGGGTTTTAAAAAATGTATTAGGAATTATTTGAGACATACCGAAAGGCGTAAAGAGTAACATAATGATCAATTGCTGATCTGTGGTCCGGCCAGGTTGGGTTCCTTTGAGGCCTCTGCAGTACCTGTGTGCAAGGACCGGGGAGCCTCCCCGCACCGCACGCGGGAGCCCACAGCCCCCAAGTGGATGTTCCCCCTCCCACGCATTTCTCCGTACTTCTAGTGAAAGGCATACTTCACTCAATGGTATCTAACATTGATTTGCATACTTTAACCTGTTTGATAAGTTGAATTGTGTGAATGGAGTGGGATGCAGTGACCAGCTTCCGTGGTGGTGTCAGGCACACACTTGGAGAGTGGTGAGGGGCAGAGGGCTGAGCCTCGGAACCGCAGCTGGGTGGGGTGGGCGGGGAAGGGGTCCGGAGCGAGGAGAAGGTGCGGTGTCGGCGGGATTCAGACAACGAGGCGGCCTTACTGTGCATGTGGTGTACAAGGCATGTTCACATTTATCTTCTCTTTTTCATCTGTATTTGAGAAATAACCGTGGCAGATACTACCCTTATTCTGTGGCTGAGGAAACTGAAACTTACGAATATAATCATGCAGGACTTTTCAGCAACCAGACCTGAAAACATGCGGAAAACCATTTCCTCAAGAAACTGAGGAAATTCTGGGCTTTCCTTGGGCACCAACTTTAAAACCTAGTGGAGCTAGGCGCTCCACTCATTCATTTTATCTGTAAATAAATTACACGGGTCACACTTTGCAATATATGTATATTTTTAACCATGCACACACAGACAAAAGGAGCCTATTGTCCATACATGTTTTCTGATCATCAAGCAGGCCAGTGGACTGCTACAGGTTAGAAACCAGCCATGCATTACAAACCTCTGGAGAATCTTCTAGAAAACAGAAAAACACAACATTGTTTTCTCCAAGATGTTTTATTTTAAAAGAAAGTATCATGAGATGGATTTTTATTCTCTTTTTAAAGGATTGCCTAGATTGTTTGGTGTTAGTTGCTCAGGAATAAAGTAACCAAACAGATGACACCAGGCAGAAATTTCAGGAATAATCTAACACCTCTGACAGTATATATACATTAAAAGTGTATTTTTAAAAATACATATATTTTTATTGATTTCAGAGCAAGGAAGGGAGAGGGAGAGGGAGACAGAAACATCAATGATGAGAGTCATTCATTGGCTGCCTCCTGCACACCCCCTGCTGGGGATCAAGCCTGCAACCTGGGCATGTGCCCTGACCGGGAATGGAACCTCAATCTCCTGGATCCTAGGTCGACGCTCAACCACCGAGCCACACCAGCCAGGTTAGAAGTGTATTTTTGACTAAAGATGCCAATTTAAAATGTCATGTAGTTGGTAAAGAGACTACATGACCCATAGTTGAAAAGCTGGACTTTTCTCTACCGGCTTAATAACCCATTTCAAGGTGGATTTGGAAGAAGATCGTGTGTGGCTGTGTTGCCGAGTGATTCTGGGGCCAACTGGTTCTTGTGGTGTTGAGATGGTGAGCCGCTGGGAGGGAGCCGGAGGCATAAAGAATTCCTTGCTGACAGCAAGCTCCCTCATGGTTGGTGGGGCTTCTGAAAAGGGGTGAAGGTGGAATGGACTTTTAAATTAGTCAAAGTGCACTCTAACAGGGAAATACTCACTGGCAGGACTGTGGCCGCGGCAGCTTTGGAAGATGCCCTGTATTCCCAGGGCTGTGGCTTATGGCCTGGGTCCTTGAGGGTGGAGGAGCCCCTCAGATTTCATTCATCCGTCATTCACACACCCAAGGATACGCCTCATCACTCACTGCGTCCCATCGCCAGGGAAGCAGAGGTGCGATAGTAGTGGCATCCGAGGTGGGGATGAAATGAGGTGCTCTAGGCAAGGCTTCTGGCCTGCTGCCTGCCCCGAATCCAGTGCTCCGTCAATCTTAGCTGTTGTCACATGGTCACGGCACTTATTCCCTCCTCCATCTGGACTGTGCTTGGTACTGGGGGTGAGGAACAGAGCGGAAGGAGCCCGCGGGCCAGGCGGTGAAGTCACTGGGTTAACAATTATGATGTCTGCAGGGTAGTGAAAATATCCTACAGGCTTTGCTGTGGAAAAGCCCCTAGTTTAAATCCTGGTTACTGAGAGGTGGAGGTCACGTGTCCCAGTGGCTCTGAGCCTTTGGTGCCCCGTCTGGAAAACAGAGGTGGCACCCGCCCAACACGGTTGATGGGAGGGCTCGGAGAGATCATGCACCGGGCACTCTGATCACCCGGCACTGTCCCATATTTGCTCAGGGAATGATAGCTTTTTTTAAAATGAGGATTTTATTGAATTAAGACTTAAAGCCAGAAAAATGCCCAGGTCCTAATACCACTTAATGAAATATTGACTACCCTGTGTAACTGGGAGATTTTGAGTCCTTTCATGTAACCACTTCTCAGATGAGAAGTAGGACGCCCTCAGTGTCCCAGGAGCCCACTCCTCCCTCAAATCACCACCCTCTCAAGGTCTGATACCAGGGTTATTTTGCCTGTTGTGCTTTACATGAACGACTTGGTGTACGATACGTACTTTTTTGTGCCTGGCTGTCCCTCAACATCATTTTGGTGAGGTTTACCCACATTGTTGCCCATTTATCCATTTTCACTGGGGTGGTATTCTGTCGTATGCCTGCCTCTCAACATGCTCACTCTGCTGTTGGTGGACCGCTGGGTTGCTTCCTGTTTAGGGCTGTCTGTAAGAATGCTGGATGGGTGTTCTTATACACACATATTGACATGTTTCTGTTGGATATATTATGTCAGAGTGGAAATGCTGGATCATTAGCTCTGTAACTGTATTTAGGAGAAAATTCTTATAAACACAGTGTTGTAAAGGGGAAACAGGTACAAAGAGGGGAGAGCACCTACCCTCCCAGGAAGGGCTCGATGGGCCTTACAGTGTGAGTGGGGATGTGTTAGAGAGGGTGGGATGGGCATCTGGCAGAGGGGATGGGGGGGTCCCAGGCACCCCCAGTGCCTTGACTCGCCATCCTCCCTGGCCCGTGTGCCTACTGGACCCACGAGTTCAAGGTGCTTCTGAAACACTTTATTGGCTCCCCTTTCTAGAGTTGGTGTACTGTGGACTCAGGAGCTCCTAGATATCTGGGGGCTAATGCCACCTAACCTGTGACGTGGAGTGAGCACAGCTGGTCTCCTGTGCTGGTCTAGCAGGCCTGGGCCCTTGGACAGTACACCTGGCTCAGTGCCCCAGGCTGCAGACATCACCGCCCGCAGACCTGGGGCAGGGCTGACTCTGCTGCCATGTATCCCGAGCCATTAATGCCTCCCTTTCTTTGGATTGTTGTGCTTAATGACCACTTGTCTCTTTCTCATTGAGGCGGAGCCTGGTAGATACACTCCTGTCATTCTGTATTCTGCTTGTCTAGACTCTGAATGGACAAGGCAGACTGCGCTTACTGTCTGAGCCATAGTGCCCATTCAGGGTGCATCAGCTGGGAGACCCAAGCCCCTGTCTCGCCCTCTGGGATCAGCCAGGCCTGAACTATAAATTACCATTAATTCCAGCGAGCACTTAGAGGAGCCTGGAGATGCTCAGAGGACATCACACAGATCACAGACCTGGCAAGGGTGCTGTTTTAGACAGGGCATAGGGCATGGTGCATCTCCCAAGCTCCTTAACAAAGCTCAGAGAGCAGAGAGATCCTGTGTGTCCGAGTGACACCATGCCCGGTGATAGTTACTGCTCCCTAGGTACTAGCTGCCATTTTAATCATTGCCTTAAAATTATGACAGTAAGATTGCCATGTGCCAATGCTTAATGGAGATTTGGCTGAAAGAGCAAAACTTTCAGAACCAGACCGGCCTGGATTTGAATGCCAACTTAGTTACCTACTGTCTTGGACAAAATGCACACTGTCACTAAGCCTTGGTTTTCATCTATGAAGTGGGATTGTAAATGAAATACTGCAGTGTGAAGCAGGCCCGCCTGAGATGTTAGGAGGTACTAATGATCGGAGGGTCGTTAACAGAGGAGCCCGCTCAGTGAACCATGAACCGGGAGGTCACAGTTTGATTTCTGGGCAGGGCACATGCCCAGTTGCGAGCTCGATCCCCAGTAGGGGGCGTGCAGGAGGCAGCTGATGGATGATGTTTCTTTCTCAATGCTGTTTCTTCCTCTCTTCCTCTCCCTTTCTCTCTCTATTAAAAAAAAAAAGCGGAGGATCCTGCAGGTGTGAGTGGGTCTGGGCTTGGAGAATCTACATCTCTCAGCTTTCCAGAGATTCCCACCACTTCTAGTCCTCTGGCAGGGGTGGTGTTGGTGGAAGTGGCAGCCCAGCGTGGTGAGCAGACCTGGTGAAGCGTGGGGCAGGTGGGTTTGTAATGGGCGCCAAAGAATGTGCCGCCTCACCGCGGATCCATGTGTGCACCCCACCTGCGTACTGCCCCAGCCTGGATCCCAGGGCTGACCCTGCATATGCACTGCCACACGCCAGGTCCAAGTGTGGACCCCATGCTCCATACCCCCCAACCTGGGTCCACGTACAGACCCGGTGTCCGCACTGCTGTACCTGGGATCCTGAGAGTGGACTCCCATCGGAGTTGTTGTACCCCGGATTCGAGTTTAGACCCCATGCTATGCATTGCTGCAGGCTGGAGCTGGATCCGAGTGTGGACCCTGCACTCCACACCACCGCATGCCTGGTCGGAGTTTAGATCCTGGCTCTGACCCACCCTTCTAGACTGAGCTCAGAGATGCTGGCTGTCCCCCCACCCCCAGCCCTCCTCTCTGGCAGCTGCTGTGAATGGCCCCAGCACTAGGCTTTAAGTTCCTGGAGGACAAGATTAGAGCTGTGACTCATTTCCGTCCTTCCCAAGGCCTCTTACCAATGCTTGCCCACAGATACCAAGTGATATGTGTGTGTGTGTGTGTGTGTGTGTGTGTGCGTGCGCGCTCAGCAGGGACCTGCAGTGAAGAGCTCTGAGGACTGGGCCCAGTCCATCCTGCTCACCACGGCCCTTCCCATGTGGGCTCCTGCTGGTCACCTGGTTTAGTGCACCTTTGCTTTGTCTGGTGGGAACCTGATTTATCTAGACCAGCCCCCCCGCCCCCCCGCCCTTTCTCCCTACCCCACTGCCTCCCCCCCCACCTCCACTCCCCTGGCCTTTTTTGCCTTGTGGCCTGATGCACGTACCTCCTCCGCCAGATCACTGAGGCATCACAGACGGGAGGGCGGAGAGATCCGCTTCCTTCTCTCCTCCTCACCCCTCGCTGCAGTAATTTATCATTGTCCTGATTTCAGTTTAGTAACTTGACACTTCTGTTTTCTTATCATGATGTATCTTTCCAGAACAGCTGATCCTGTCACTCTCCTTGAAACCCTTGCTTACAGAATGTGAGCCAGGCCCCTCCCTGCCTTACCAGAACCCCCCCCCCCCCCCCCCGCTTGCCCAGCCTGCCTCCTCTCCAGGTGCAGCAACTACTTAGAGTCCTCTCTTAAAAGTGTTATTGGGAGGTGTGTGTGTGTGTGTGTGTGATTTAACCCATTTGTATGTGTGTAATTCAGTGGCATTAATGATGGTCACAGTGTTGTACAACTATCTCCACTGTTTCCAAAAGTTTCAATTATCCCCAACAGAAACTCAGTGCCTGTTCAGGAATAACTCCTCCTTCCCCCATGTTCTCAGCCCCTCGTAACTTCTAATCCACTCTGTTTCCACAAACTTGCCTATTCTAGATATTTCATGAGTATGGAATCACATAATATGTGTCCTTTGGTGTCTGAGTTGTTTCACTTAGGATAATGTCTTTAAGGCTCATCCGTGTTATAGCACGTGTCAGAGCTCCCCCCCTTTTCATGGCTGCATAACATTCCAGTTTGTTTCTGCAGCGTATTTTGCTTATCCATCCTTCTGTTGATAAGCACTCTTGTGGTGCCCACCCTTGGCTATTGTGAATAGTGCTGCAGGGAGCACTGGCAGACAGGTATCTTAGTGGAAGTGCGGTGACCTATGGTAATTCTATGGTTAGCTTTTTGTAGAACCACCAGACTGTTTTCCACAATGGTTGCACCATTTCTTTATCTATTTATATATAAGGTGTCCCCCAAAAATGTATACACACTTCAACAGCTGATCTATTACGTTTGAAAGTGAAATGTATTTTAATAAACATTGTTTTTGTAATCACTCAAAGCGTGCATACATTTTTTGGGGACGGTGTGTAAGAGTTTTCTCAGTGAAGCCTCCAATTCCAATCCACTATCAGTGGCTTGACCCTAATTTTCTCTCTCCCTAGTTCTTTCTTTTCTCTCAGGGAGAAGCCTGACTCTCATCCTTAACGTACTTACTTGGTCCCCGTCACGTAAGCAGCTTCCCTCCATTCTGCCATGCCTGCCCCATGCATGACCCCTCAGGCTGTGCCCTGCCCTTCCTCACCCTGCTCTAGCTTCGCCCCTGTTCTGGTTCACAGCAGGCACATTCCTGTGTGCCCCTCCTTGGTTCAGATGCCCCATCCAGTTTGCCCTCCACTACAGTTGCCTCCTCTCCCAACTTGGTCCTTCACTTTGGGCTGCTGGGGCTGTGCCACCCATGACAGTCCACCCCTCCGCCTGGATGCCCTCCGTCCGCCATGCTTGCTACCCGGTGTGCCCTGTTCGTCTCCCTGGGCTTTCACTGCTTACACTAGGTGCCCCGCACTTGCGTCGCCCACCTCACCTTGCTTGGGCTGACACCTCCACCCAGCCTCCCTCCTTGTGGGCACCTGCCTTGCTGCACCTCACTCAGGAACTTCAGGACTGGATTGTTGAATGCGATTTGCTGTTGCTAAAGGAGAAGATTTAAGTAGGGAATTGGAATAAGATTTAGAGGTGACTTGAGGTTTATAAAGAAAGACTTTGCTTTCTGCTAATTGAAAATCCCCATGAAGCTTAATCTCATCAACAGAGGAACAGATCTGCTGAAGAGAAGCCTCTTTAATGGGGTGCTTAAATCACTGGGAAGTGGCCTGCTCCCCAGCGAGCCAGCCCCAGGCAGACCTCTCCGCAGGAGGGTTGACGCACCCACAGGAGGGCTTGATGGTGGTGTGTGGATCTCTGGGAAGGGCAGGGATTGCAGCTGGACAGACCTGCTTCCAAATCAGAGCCCCACCGGTTGTCCGCTAACTCATGGTGGGGAATTTGCACCCTGCCTTCAAGCTTCCATCTTGTTTTGTGCAAGTTGAGCCCTGGCGATCCAGCCTTCGGATTGTTTTGAGGGTCTACGTGGAGATGGCCTCTTTCAGTTAGTGCTGGTTCTCTTTTCCGCTGTGATTTCACCCAGACCTCCAAGTTCCTCATCATGCTGGATGTGCAGACTCCAGAATTTGTGATGAGAGGTGGTCCTGGATGGTGGGCAGAGGCACACGGTCCCTGGAGATGCTTCCTCAGCATCCCTGTGGCCCTGAGAGAACCCTAGCCTGTGTCCCCATTGTTGGTCTTCAGCACAGCAAACTCAGACCCTTGTTCATTGTTTCCCAGATGCCAGCCACCCATTCTAGATGGGCATAGGGTGACAGTTGGCACACCGTGATCACTCTGTACCAGCCCTCTCCTGTGGACAGCATGCTAATGCTGGAGTAGCGATTGCTTTCCATGAAAACTCATTTTTTCCCCTGCTCCAAAGTCGCTGAAGCCGTACTTGGGCTGTGCCAGTATTGGGCATGATCCTGACTGACCTGTACTACGATGATCCGAATTCCATACTTGCGTTTCTTGCCTTTGGTGCTGATAAAAATAAAATAAACAAATTGTAAACTCTGACTTTTTGTATATGTCATTGTCCTATCTTTGTTTTTGGCTAAAAAGTCAATTTAGATTTTCACTGGGAATCATTTTCATAAGTTTAGTAGATGCTGTCTTCTTTTTGCTTTTTTTTACTCACCCTGCAAAGATGAAATATTGCCTCTGCTTCCATACTCAAGGTGAGGGAGCTTTGGTATTTATGACTTAGGCTAATCTAGTAAAATTACCTTACTTCTTATATTCTTGGGGCCTTGTTTTTTGGCAAGAACCTGGTCGAACAATAAACAAGCATTTGTAAGTGCAGAGTGTCTTCCCTGTTGCAGTTCAGGCTCTTACTGGTTCGTGTGTGGGAATGACACTCATGTGTGCTGCGTGGACTCCCGTGATGGGATCACCTTTTCAGCCAAGGACATATCTCCTCTGAATGTTCATTGGTAAAATGAAATAATGTCTGGAATATATATATTTTATCATCAGTGAAATTGGTGGCTTAAAAACACCCCATCCATAAAGTGACTCTTAAATTAAGGAGGCCAGGAGAAACTCCAGTTCATTTAACTCATTGTATGTTGAGTGCCTGCTTATACTGGACTCTAACCTGGGTGCTAAGGACATGGCCTCTGCCCTCCAGGGAGCTGTGTGGTGATGCAGTTCATAGGGTACATTATATACCTATGGCATTTAGCTTTTCCTTTCAGTGTCTAACTCATTGAAATCCATTTTAATTGTTTGCTCACTTTATGTTGTATTTGGGTGTGTATGTGTATGCTCATGATTGTTTTGTTTACTTGCTTGTTTGTCTGTCTGTGATAAATCAACAGTTGCGCCTGTATCAAGCCCTATCCACTTCACTGGTAAAGCCACGCTGACTTGGGACATGTCCTCAGGGAGTGTCTGTCTAGGTCCTTGCTTGTTCTAAACCTGCATTTTTTTTTTTTTTTTTTAATATATCTTTATTGATTTCAGAGAGAGGAAAGGAGAGGGGGAGAGAGAGAGAGAAACATCAATGATGAGAGAGCCATTGATCGGCTGCCTCCTGCACGCCCCCGACTGGGGACCGAGCCCGCAACCCGGGCCTGTGCCCTGACCGGGAATCGAACCCCGATCGCCTGGATCCTAGGTCAAGGCTCAGCTGCTGAGCCCCGCTGGCTGGGCTGAACCTGCATGTTTTAAAGAAGAACCATCAAGCACCTGCTTTGCGCGAAGCACCATACTAAATGCTTTGCACAGCACCGTCTTCTGTCCTCACAGCCCATTGGGAGGTATGTTTCTCTCTCATGCTTTACAAACGAAGGACTGGAGACTCCAATACTGATGCTGGAGAGACACATGTGGCTGTTGGGGGATGGCAGGCCCGGCTCTGACTTGGCCTGTGAACCTTCATGAGGACTCCAGCCCTGCCTGTGACAGCGCCATCTGAGTCAGGACTCGGGATCCAGGCCCAAGACTGCAGGAGGGCCAGGCTTCCCCACACCCCTGGGCGGCTGGGTGTGGAGAGACGGTTTGGTAACGGCCAGGCTGGGCCACTTCTTCTCACAACTTGTGCTCTGCCTAAATACATTGTCCTAATTAAATGTTGCTTTCCCATCTATAGCTGCACAGTGCTGTAATTCAAGTGAGGAAGCTGCTGTTTTGACAGATGATGCCATTTAATTTTAGGATCATTGTGCTTCTTGTATTTATCCAACTGCAGGTTGAATTGGACCCTATCTTGGAGCTTCTATACCTTATAAAATATTACATTATCTTGGCTCGATGGGGTGTTTGAATTCCCTTCTGACACTCTTTGAGAGCACCCCTTGACACGGGTGGGGTTTGACTGCCTGATTGACTCATTTGGAAGCTGTTGCCAGGTGCATCCAGGTCTGAATGGACCTGACATATTCACCTGTCTGGCAGCCACAGACTATGGTTCATCACTAAAATGCTCCACATGGAGCCCTGGATGGTGTGCTCAGTGGTTAGAGCATCAGTCTGCACACCAAAGGGTCAGGGGTTTGATTCCTGGTCAAGGGCACGTACCTTGTTTGCAGGTTCCCCAGTCCTGGTCAGGCCCTGCCTGGGAGGCAACCAGTCAATTGATGTCTCTCTCTCACATCGATGTTCCTCTCTCTCCCCCTCCCTTCCACTCTCTCTGGGAATCCTTGGGTAAGGATTGAAAATAAGAGCCCTGCATGGCGCCCCTGCCTGCTCTCTCCTGTAGGCCCGATTGTTTTCCTTCCCGCACCTTCTCCAAGGATTTCACCTGACGGGCCAAGAGCAGCCCCCACTTCTCTCCTCTTCCCTCATCTGATTGGTCTCGGAATCCTCTTGACCATCTCTTTTAAATCTGCTTTACCGAGGTGTAATTTACACACAGTAAATGCTGTCATTTTAGCTGTAGAGAGGATGAGCTTTGATGAATGTGTGGCCCCATGAAACCACCCCACAATCAAGCTATAGAATAGTCCTGTGGGCCCGCGGTTTCCCTCGAATGCCTTCCCCCCCACACCTCCTCCTTGTCCCAGATGCTTGTCACGTTTTCTGTAACTGCAGGTTAGATGTGCCTTTTCCAGAGCCCAGGTAAAAGAATGATGATCTTTTTTAGGTCTGTTTAGACCCTGTAGTCCTCAGGCCTCTGCTTCTGCTGCAGTGTGGGTTCCAGCTGTTGCTTCCAGGTCATTGCATCCGTTTTCTGAACAGCTTTCTGAGTCTAGTGCACCCTCTCTGCCCCCACCCCCAGTTTCCAGAGTGATCTTAGAGATGGCCAGCCTGTGGTCCTGCTCAGGCCGTCTGGTCAGCACCTTTGCATCCTGGGGCAGTGGCGCCCTGCACATGACCTCTTGATGGTCTGACACCTGCTGCTCCACCAGCTGCCCAGGCCTGCCACCCCCCGCCCCACTTTCCCTCACAGCCCCTTAGGAACCTGCAAGGGGACTGCTGTCAGCTGTGTGTCAAAGAGGAGGAAGACTGCGTCTGGGCTATCTCTGTGCAAGCCAGTGCGGTGAGGCCATGTCTATCCGGAGCCCTTCACCCTGCGGGCCGTTGCTCTGAAGACCGCAGGGATTCCGCCCGAGGGTATGGAATGGCTTCTTCCCAGCTCTGCAGAACAGAAAGCTGCGTATTCCCAGAGCCAGACAGGAAGACTCCTTTCTCTGAGAGATCACCCGTGCTCTGGAGCTCATTAGGTGGACACGGGGAGGAGGGGTGTGGCCATGTTGTGAGGGAGGACAGGGCTAGGCGCCGAGAGGGAGCAGATTCCACAGGGCCTCCTGGCATGGCAGGGCTCAGGGTTTGATGACAGGCAGAGGAGGCAGGGTTCTGAGGCAGGGAGGAAACGTGCAATTTCACTAAAACAAACAGCCGCTTCGGGCGCAGTGTGGAGAGTCAGTGAAGAGGCGGCTGTGGCAGTGGGAACGCCAGGCACGAGTTCAGGTGAGAGGCGGCCTGGCTTGGCTGACATGGGACAGTGGCAGCGGAGGGCAGTGAGGGCTTTGCAGTGCGTGTCAGGGAGAATACACAGGAGGGGCGCAAGCAGCACAGGTGGGTGGAAGGGCCGCCACCCGGGCGGGGGAGCCTGCGAGAGGGTCAGCTAGGGAGGGAGAGAGAACATTCACTTTCGGCGCATTAAATGTGAGAGACTGTGCTGCACCAAGCGGGGTTCGGGTTGGCAGGTGTGCGGGTGAGGCTTGCCCAGTACATAACACAGAAGTAAAAATGGGGCTCAGCACAGCTTCCTGGACGTGCATGCAGCAAACAAACAGCGCGCACACTGAAGACAACGCTGTGCCTGGCTGCGCTGTCCCTGACCTTCAGCTGGCCTGGTGGCCCTTCCTCACAGCTCTGTAACTGACGGACGATGGACGGCTGCTCCAGCCTATACCTGTGCTGTGCCCTGCATTAGCTCCCTCCTCAGACACGTGGGGAACTTCGTTCTCATCTGTCTCTCCCTGCTCATCACCAGGTGTTTTAGGTACGGGAGAGGCATGGAACAATAGTTTATTGAGTTCCATTTTTGTGCCGCATCTTTGAAAAATTTAATTCTCACAGAAACCCCAGCAGGGTTAGAGAACTGTGTGTCTTGTCCCCGGGTGCATAGCTAACAAGCAGCAGATCTGGGAATGGAATTAGGTCTAATTCCAAAATTGTTGCTTGTTCACACTTACATGTATCAGTTATTTATTGCTTTGTAACAATGTACCACAAACTGGGTAACTTCAAACAGTATGTATTTATTGTGGTGCGGTTTCTGTGGGTCAGGAGTCCGGACATAGTTTAGCTGGGTCTCACAAGGCTAAGGCCAAGGTGTTGGCCAGAGCTGCAGTCTCCTGTGGGGCTCAACTAGGCACGGATCCGTTTCTGAGCTCCCTCGGGTTGTTGGCAGAATGCAATTCCTTGAGACTGAGAGCTTCAAATTTGAGCTGACTGTGGGCTGCACATGGCCTTGCCGCCTGGGGACTCCCAGCATGACTGCTTGCTTTGCCAGACAGCTTGGGAGAGAGAAGGAAGGGGGGAAGGGGAGAGACCCCAGCAAGATGGCACTGACGTTTCATGTGATGTCAGCATGTGCGTGTGTCACCTTCACCATGTTCTGTTGGCCAGAAGCAAATCACAGGTCCCACCTCCACTCAAGGGTGCGAACACCAGAAGGTGGGGGTGCTGGGAGCACCTTCAGAGCCAGTGTATTGTGCCGTCACAGGACTGTCTTTAGCCCCTACTGGAAGGAGCCCAGAGCTCTATGGCAGAACCTTTAGTAAATGATGGGGAAATTTAAACCATCGATTTTCCATCAGAGAATGTGCGGTGTGTAGGCACACGACACTGCCTCTGGTAATAACACCACAGTGTGCCTGTAATATATATAACACTGGAGAAAACCAGGCCATCGCTCTCAAGGCCCTTCTGTCATCTCTGGTGTGGCCGTTGCTGCCGCTGTCCTGGTCACTGTGACGCTTCTCACCCTGGCCTCCCTGCGCCCCTTCCATGAGGACTGACCGTGGCTCTGCCAGGGTGTCTGGAATGAAACCTGAGCTCCTTGGAGATCCAAGTCCTCTGTGATCTTTCCCGTTTGACTTCTGCAGCCCTGTCTCTCGACATCATCCCTCTTCTGTCTCGAGGTCCCACAAGCCCCAGAGCCCTGTGACGCCCTCCTGCTCTGTCCTGACTCCTGCCTCTGCACCACGTGTCCTCTCACCCCGTCCTCACTTCCCTCTCCCGTCCACGTGTGGCTGGGTGAATTCCTACTTCTCCCAGATGGGATGCAGAGCCGCCGCCTCCGCGGAACAGCTCTTTCTCTCTACTTCTCCACGCAGTGCTGTGGGACCTCTCACGGAACTCCACATGCTGTCTGGTGATCTGATTTCCTTCCTTGACATTTTAAAAACAGGTACCTTTGGATTCTCAAAATCTTTTTTTTTCTTTCCAATCCTCACCCAAGGATATTTTTTCTATTGCTTTTAGAGAGTGGGGGGGAGAGAGAGAGAGAAACAAACATAGATATGAGAGACACACTGATTGGTTGCCTCCCACACAAGCCCTGACAAGGGCCAGGGATCGAGCCTGCAACTGAGGTACATGCCCTTGGCCGGAATCGAACCCCAGACCCTTAAGTCTGTGGGCTGACACTCTAACCACTGAGAGAAACCGGCCAGGGCTGGATTCTCAGAATCTTGCACAGGATTTGTTGATAGCACTAACTCCGTACATTTTGAATGACTGAAAAGGGTGAAGGAATGATTGAATAAAAAGCACCGCAATGAAGCTGGGTGGAACCAAAAATCTTAAAAGCAACATCTATTTAAAACTCCTCTCTGGGAGAAGCACACTCTATTGTATTAATTAACTCAGAAGCTTGCAAATCAGGGAAATGCTAACGATCTCTTTTTCCAGTTACTGAAGAGAGGAGCTGGCAGAGTCCCCGCTTCATTCATCATTTTCCTCTGCCAGCCGGCTGTGCTGATTTTTCTGGTAAAAAAGGAAAAGAAATCCCAACGCATTTTGAGTTGAAGGGAGTTTCTTCTGGAGTCCAGATTTCCTTAATTTCTCTTTTGTGGTGGGTGCAGATGTGATCCAGTTCGAGGTCGGCCCGTTGCCCCCGGTTTTGGCATCTGCTGTGGGGCCTAGACTGGGCTGAGCGTGCACACACCGAAAGCCCTGTCCTAGAGAAAGTTCGCGTCACACTCATCTTCACTCACTTCCTGGACACTTATTGGGCCCTTGCCAGGTGGCATGATGACCCTGGAGCCAGAATGAGGCTCAGAGCCAAGGAGCTCAGTCCTGCCGGGCACGAAGATCTTGTAGAAAGTGGTGCAGTGAGAGCTGGCAGAGCAGACCCTGCAAGAAGCCTCCAGATAGTTCTGTGGGGGCTCAGCTGAGAGGAAGGGGTGTCCTTTCTGGCTGAGAGGGACTTGGAAGGGTTTAGCAGGCGGTGACATTTGGGAGACCGTATGGCATGAGGTGGAAGCATTTGGAGTAAAAGACCTGATAAATTCCCTGCTTTATTTCTCAGCCGAGCTACCCTGGACAAGTTACATGACCCCTTCTCTCAGGCTTGTTATTTTAAAAAAATAAATCTTTATTGATTTCAGAGAGAGGAAGGGAGAGGTAGAAACATCAATGATGAGAGAGTCTTTGATCAGCTGCCTCCTGCACCCCCGCCCCCCCACTGGGGATCGAGCTTGCAACCCAGGCATGTGCCCTGACCGGGAATCGAACCTCAGTCTCCTAGATCCTAGGTCAACACTCAACTGCCGAGCCACACCCGGGCTTCTCTCAGGTTTTTAACCTCTAAGATGGAATGTTAATATCTCCTGAGATGTGCGTGTGACCTCATGATGTAACTGTGGAAGCGCCCTAGGGGATTAAATGCCTTTAGGCTGTTTTGTTGGAGCGGGACCTAGGAGGAAGCTAGGGGATGGCAGCCAGGGGCCCACAGGCGGGGGCGGGACGGGCTGAGAAAGCCCAGCCGCGGTGTTGCCCGTGTGGTGGGGCCCCAGGCTGGAAAGGTGATCGAGAGGAGCCATTCTAGGGGTGACCCCGAAAGGACCTCTGTTTTGCTTTATCATGTTTTGCATTTTTGTTCAGCCAATTCATCATCTGCATTCTTAGGCTGTGGATAAAATTAGTCTGAGCTTCCTGAACTCGATCCAAACGACAATGCTCCTGCCGTGTGCTTGCTGGCTGCGGCTGACACGCAGGCATTGTCCTCTGGCCTCCTTTTGCTTTAGTGCCCCCCCACCTTGTCTCCTTGCTCAGATGTTATAACACAGCTGTGCCCGCCTGGGTCTCCTGGAGACCCTTGCACTTCAGGTGGCTTTGGTGTGACGTTAGACTACACCTGGAAGAGGCCTAGATGAAGAGTCTTGTTGTACTTAGCAAAATTGCTTTCCAGCTGTCTTCAGCATAGAGGGGATGTCCTGCGGAGATGCTGGGGAATGTGTGGAATCCACAGCCACACCACAGAGCCAAGCTGCAGGGGACCATAGGCTGGAAAGCTCTTGGCTCCAGCCTGTCCCTCTCTCTGTGGTTTCCTGTCCCCCCCTTTTTCTTTATCTGAGCCCTGGTTCCCAACACTACAGGTGAAACCTGCAGCCCAACTCCATGCTTCCAGGAGGAGGCATCTTCTTGGCCCATCCTCTGTTCTGTCCCCTCTCCTGGTCCTGTCCCCTGGGACCAATGGGCCCAAACCCGTTAGTGACAAACATGCTTCTGGTGGCCTTGCCTTTGCACAAGATGACAGTTTCCCATGAAGGGGGCAATGGTGGGCTGGGCAAAGACATCAGACTGTGTCCCTGAAGGTACTTGAGGTAACTGAATCCTTTGCTGCCCAACCTGGAATCCCAGGTTCCCTTTGGAGGCCATAGCAGTTGCAATAAGGGACATTCGTTCGTTCATTCATTCATTCATTCATTCATTCATTCATTCATCATCTGTGAGTCTTCAGCAGCAGGCACTGGCTGGGTCCTGAGGGTGGTGTGTGTGTTTCCCTAGTCACTCTTGTGAAGCCCGGTAGAAATTGACGTTACTGTACTGAAGCTTTGTTTTGGCTGGACTCTGATAAGTGGACGTGTTGTCCAGGCCCATTCCTGGCTCCCTTGCTGTTCTGTGAACACTGTCTGGGTCCCACTCCTCGGGGAAGGGTGGCACCTAAATGCACTGTGCAGGGCTTCACCGAAGCAACTCTTTGTCCCTAATTTATAAAGTGAGATTAATAACAACCACCTCATGGAAAATTTAGAGAAAATAGATCTTTATGGACTGTGTAAGCTCTAAAATTAATATTCAGACTCGATTTTGAGTGACGCGCTGTTGTACGTAAATACGTCGTGGTTCAGGCACCGGAGATGAATCACATCACACTGTAGGTCTTTGCAGGGCCCCAGCTTGGGAGGAATCTATTTTTTCCCCCTAGACAATGTGCGTTTGATGTTGTAGCTCTTGTCACAAGCATAGTGCTGAGTCAGAGTCTGTTTTCCAGATTCCTTTTAGGAGGAGAAATGCCCAGCTTACCTTTGCTACTCACTGAGTTCTGTTATGCAGGGTGTTGGAGGCTGTTTCACTTCCTGTAGATTAATTTTTTTACCCCATGGCACTAAATAAAGGCTGCCAGCCTGCTCGCCATGTGCCACACACTGTCTGTGCACCATCTCCTTTGTATCCTTACAGCAGCCCCACCAACCCATCCTCATGTCCACCTTCCCAACAGAGAAACGGAGTCTTAGCAGGTAGAAATGACGCGTGCAAGTTAAGTTGGGAAGACTCTAGACTCCAGAGACCCTCTTCTCCCAGTGATACCAAACTGCCTCACGGTTAGAGCAAGGGCACGTCGCACCTTCAGCAAGGAGACATCTCCCCTTCTGTTTACGGGGACCCGGCATGTGGGTGAAGTGGGAGCGCCCCATCTGCTCAGCTCCCCAGCCTTTGGCCCGCCTCCAGGCAACCCCGGGGAAGCCGTGCATCTCATCCCCTCCCTGCCCATCCACTCACACATTTATACACCGGCAGGCTGGGTCTGCATCAGCCAGTCCTTTCCCTGCCAGCCGCCATTCTCATCAGCTGCTGCCCAAAGGGTGCACCCCAGGTCTGAGCACAGCCTGGGGTAACACACAATCACAGCAGGCATTTATCTTTTTTGAAAACAATAGCGCTATCAATCAATTTTAGTGCCTGAGAGATATGTGGGACTCAGTGTAATGGCTCCTAAAATTCATAAATCACAGACACCAGCCTCAATAAAATGACGACAGTGCCAAACCAGTGACTCAGGGGCTCTCTCAGGTTCCCCACTGTCCTCACCTACTCTCTGAGGAACAGAGACAACTGTTTGGTGCACTGCTTAACTGATTGTTCTGAAGTTCTCACAACCAGAGAACACGCCATGTGTGCACATAGCCGGCTCCAGGGAGTGACGACCGTCACTCGAAGGTGTGAGCTCCGTCTCCGGGCGCTGGCCAGGGCTCCTCCCAGCAGGCGCGGACACGCCGCCCGCCTCCTGTGCCGCTCCGGCGCGATCTTTCTGCAGTGCAGACAGGGTGCGTCTCACCCCTGCTTTAAACCTTTCAGGATTGTTTATGGCTTCAGAGCAGAAGTCCACCCACTCTGCCCGGCGGCCCTGTGCCCCGCCAGCCCCTCACTCCACCCTTTTCCTCCACCCAGAGCAGCTTGGAGTCCCCAAATCACTGTGCTTTGTCACGCCTCATTGCTTGGCGCCTGCTGCCCGCTTGGCTCGGAACAGCCTCCCTTACCTGGGGGGCTGCTTCCGATTCTTGCTCAAGCACTGCCTTCCCCCCGATAATAATCCTGGTGCCTCGGTTTCGTGAACACCCACGCCGAGCCAGGCGGCTCGTGGGTGTGTCAGTCACTGCCTCCTGCACCCCCGGCTCCTCCTAGCCTGTTCCCTGAAGGGGAAGCGGGCCTGGGCAGCAGTGTGCCCTTGTCCCACGGCCCAGAAAGCTGCAACTGGCTTTTAAACCCAAGTCTGCGTGGTCCCAAAGTTTATGCGCTCGTCCTTTCTCCAGGCGCTACTCAACAGTGACTAACCCGCCCCTTCTCTGAGGGTCATGGCTCTTTTTATTGCTACAGTTAGCAGCGGCGCTGTAATTGGTGGCGTTCAGATCGGTGCTGTCCGCTGTGCTGTGGCCTTTGCATTTCTCCCTGCCTCCACCGCCCAGCGCGAACCTAGCTCTCAGGAGCTGGCCCAGAAGCCTCCTGGCCGATGTAAGTGATTAGCTGTGGGCACCGCCAGTCTCGTTGAGTCCTTTCTAGTCACATGATCTTGAAAATGGCCTGACTTCAGGAATAGCAGCGATGCCTCCGTCCTCTTGCCCCTTGACGTCTCTTACTTCCCTCCAGTGCCAGAAGCTTTTCTGTATCCCCTGAGTCTTTGTGGGAACTGTGGGACCACGTCCTCCAGTCCCCCTGTAGGCTCTCCTGTCACGTGCCACCTCCTTTTCTCCTAATCATGAGCACCTCATCTCCCTCCTCCTCTGTCTCAGTCTCAAGTGTAAGGACCTGGTGCCCAAATGCAATTAGGTGATGATCGCAGCAGAGATGGATGGGCCGTTACGATTGCATCCTGGCTGCAGTTAAGGATCTCACCACAAAGTGCCAAGGAGGACCATGTTCACATTGTCTTTCAGATCCAGCTCCATGCAGATTTTCCTCAACCAGAGTAGCCATCATGAGAACAGATTTCTACTTTAGGCTACATGGCCCCAGAGTACCACGTGTCTTTTGCAGTGTTAGCTGCCGACAATGCAGGAATATCTTCTTACTGGAGAGAGTTGTGTTGTTGTTTTTGTTTTTAATCTTTATCATGCATATTAACCCAACGCTGGGCATGTCATGGACATTGTGTGAGTTCCACGTTTGAGGAGAATGTCCTTCTACAGTAGGGCTGGGCGCTGCAGTTAGGAGCAGGAGTCAAATACAGCCCTTGCTGCAAAGGAGAAGTGTTGTGTGTGGGCTCAGACCAGTTAGCTGACAGTGCTCATAATGGAGCATCCTGGGTGCTGTTGAGGATGCAGGAGGCTCTGAGGGACAGGCCTAGGGAAGGGCCTGAAGTTGTAAGTTCTGATTGTGAAGGGGAGGGTCCATGTGCCAGAATCAGCCAGTGTACAAATGAGCCAGAGAGTCTGAAGATGAGTGTGGACTTTGCTCAGACTTGTGGTAGGGCTCTGGTGTGGGGTGTGCAGAGGGGCTTTTGAGTTTAAACTTGTTTAAACTCAGAAATCAGTTAGAAGTTGAAAATAACAGCCATGTTACCAATTCCTTAGGCAATGGAGATTTGGTTCAGTTCCACTAGCCACATGGACTTGCAAAGAGTTTGAGTTGAATTTATCCCTGACAACTCAAGGCTTCCTCCAAGGATCCTGGCTTCCTCCAAGGACCCTGCCTCTCTGTGGCCTATGTCACAGAAAACAAAAACTGAGTGCTTCCTCCCCCTGGGTGGCTCCTGGAGAAAGCTGTGGAGCCCCCCCCCCCCCCCCCCCGAACTCTCTAGGAGGGAACGAGGCCAGTGCGTAGCCCATGTTCCTCTCACAGAGCTTCCTCCAGTGGAAACCTGAGTCCCAGGAAGGCTCGTCTCTCCCCATCTTCAACCGAGAAATAGCTCCCCAACATTTTGCCTTGTTAAGATAGATCATTTTGTCTGATAAGTGATAGTGAACATGCGTGTTTGAGCTCATGCAGGTGTGTTGGGGCAGATACCTGCATGCCCCCGCCAGATGGGACCACAGGGAGTCCTCTGGTGCTGAGCTCTTTGCCCTACCAATGTGGTGCCTTTGTCCACACCCCCAAGCATGACTGCTCCAGCCCTGTGTATCCATAAAGGTCCACCTTCCAGGCCTCTCACTTCCTAATAGTGTCCCCTCCTCCCTGTGCAGGCTGAGAGGCCTTCAGTCCCACCTGAAACAGTGCCTTTGGGACCTTCCTCAGCATTGGTGAGAGCAGGACACAGGCAGGCTGGGCCCGGATATCCAGGGTAGGACATTTGCCACCTGTTTTGAGGCTGTCATGTGGAAGAGATTATTGGCTGAGATGAGGAACCAGGGTTTTTGAGAGTTTAATAAGGTGCCCCGCATCCCGCAGTTCTTATGGGGGAGTCGGATGCCCACCAGGACTTTCAGTGGCTTCACTGCACCCGCACCCATGTGCGCAGGGAAGAGTTTAGAGTCCTCCCTTCTCTTATTTAACCCTTAGCCCGTGAGGTGCGTTTGCCCCGGGTACCTGGCTAGTGAGTGCAGGTCTGGCATTTGCACCGATGGCTGTTTGCATTGCATCATGGGTCATTTTCTCCTGAGCTTTTTTTGAGTGGTGGCCACGTTTTGCTGGGACCTGCCCCAGTCCCTGACGAGACGCTCACCTTCCTCCGGTTGGGTGAGTGCTGGCCTTGCCGTCTGGTTATCACCAGGGCGTGATCTTATGCCCTGGTGTCCTGGAGATCCCCCTTCTCCTTGCAGAGCTGCCCTAGGCTCCCCCAGGTCTTCCCCCTTGTGCCCTGTGTGGGCCCTTGGCCTGGTGAGGGACTCTAACTGACCTTGCCTCCCCCTGCTTGTCACTTCCAGTATGTAATTTCTGTAAAATCTGAATATGTACCCAGAGGCTTTTTGGAATCCCATTTGCTTCAGAATTGAAAAGGAAGAATGGTGTATTTTGGGTAGTCATAAGTCACCTCTGCTTTGGTTTTTGAAAACTCCATTTACATTGTGCTTTTTCAGTAAGTAAATAGGTTTCTTGAAATAAAAATAAGAAAAAAAAACACCCCTATTCTCTGGATGGTTGTTTTAAATTTATTCTTAGCCCTGGGAGTCCTATCAGGTGAAATCATCATAGAACCCAAACACAGAGCAGGCAAACACAGAGGTGCTCTGAAGCAAAATAGGGGAGTCCATGCATATTTGTTGAGGGTCCATTATGTGCCAGGCGCTGTCCTAGGCACTGGGGACACCACAGAGAACAAAGAGACAAAAACACTGCCAGGGAGATGCTGTTGTGAGGTGGGAGGAATCTGAAAACCATGGTTCAAACAGACCTGACACCTCAAATTCACCTTCCCAGTCACATACACTTAGGAGGTGTGCGGGTAGAGCAGGGCTTGAGGAGGCGAGGAGGAGGTGTTCCAGGCAAAGGGTAGGTGTGCAAGCACAAGGGGCCATTCCTGCTTATGATAGGAAAAATGCTATATTGTTAAACTGACACAGAAACTTAAGCTCCTTCTTGGTACTGAGCAGTGTCTTTTTTAGGGACAAAAGGCCATAATAGCTCACTAAAGTGGAAGGAACTCTGCCCTGCCATTATAAAAGAGGCTGTCAGGGACCAAGATGAATAACAGCATTGTGCCCCTGAGAAGCTAAGGGCTCAGGACTGGGAATGTGCACTTTGGGTTCTCATTCTGGTTTTGCAAATAAGCAGGCAGCTTACTTGATGACTGTGTAGTTGGTTGTTTACATTCTCTAGACTCAGTTTCCTTACTTGGAAGTAGAGGACCGGACTGGATAAACTCCCGACCCTCCCCTTTCCCAGGCCACTGTCCCAGATCATGAATCTGATTACACGGACTTCACCCAGAGGGTCTCTTGTTTATACACCAGGCCTACATATAGACACAGACACCTAAATTAGACCATTTTTCTTTCGAAGGCTGAGAGCCTCCTTCTTGCCCTTCCTGGCCTAGACTGTGGGCAAGATGCAGCCCTCAGGCGTCTCTAAGTCCGACTCATCTTGCCCTGCACACATTTTGTGTATGTGCCACTGAGTCCAGTCACTGTGAACTACATACCCCAATCTCAGACCTTCATGCCTCCCCAGTGCACTGAGAATCAAGTCCATATTTCACTGGTCTGGCACGCTTCTCACCTGGCCAGCTTCACCTCAGGGCTGCTGTGTAGCCTGGCCAGGATGAAATTATTCTCATTTCTCTGGCCTATGAGAGTTGGCATGCACTTATCTGCTGCCTGGGATGCCATTCCTCTCCTTGATCATCTCCTCTCAGTTCTCTAGGGTCAGTTGAACTGTCACTTCTGGGAGCTTTCTCTGAGCTGCACCCCTCCCCCCCAACCATTTGCCTTCACTCTGCACCTTTGGTGATGTGCCCTCCTGGGTGTTCCCGTAGGACCCTTAGGTTCCCTTATAATGATATATCAGCTAGTTACTTCACTGTCTTCATTGCAATCGCCTTGAGGTTGGGGACTGTTCCGAGTTACTTGCTATTCTAGCCTTAGCATGGAGCTCCAAATCTGCCCATTGGAGGAGCCGAATTGAATATTTGATGAGTGAATGTTTATTGAGACTGGTCAGGCAGACTACTTGCTGGGGCTTTAAAGATAAGTAACACTCGTGGTTCCTGCCCTCAGGAGGGAAGGAGGAGGAGGATCTTATTCTCAAGCATGTCCTTGGAGCTTGGTACTGCCCAAGCCTCCTATATAGATCATCTGTCTCATTGAATGAAGGAATGACTGTGGAAGGAGCTTCTAGTTCCACCTATGTGGTTCTGAGATTTCATAATGACTAATGCCCTGCTTTAACACTCCAAAGGAGGTGATGGGATTGAATGAGGCTTGGAGACTCGAGGAGAGGGAGGGCATGCTGGTGCGGCTCTGGTGCCTGGAATATAGTGGCTCTTGCTCTCTGTAGGTCAAGGACTCCTTTTAATCTCTGAGAAGATCCATGGGTCATTTCCTCAAATGAAAATACACAGGAACAAAATGTCTCATAATGTCAGGAGGACCTTGGAACCCTGGAACCCATGGAGCTCAGGATAACAGTGGTTTTGGGTGTAGGCACCCATGAAAACAGATTGGAACTTTTGCAAATGTTTATTGAGACTGTACTACATGCCAAGCAGACTAGTTGCTGGGGCTTTAAAGATAAGGAACACTCATGGTTCCTGCCCTCAGGAGGGAAAGAGGAGGGGGATCTTTTTCTCAAGCATGTCCTTGGAGCTTGATCTGCCCACGCCTTCTATATAGATCATCTGTCTTATTGAATTCTTAAAACAGCTCTTATGGAGGAGGCATGGTCCCCTGTTTTCATAGGAGTCTCAAAGAGGTGAAGTGTTTTTTCCAAGGTCAGACAGCTAGTAAATAGAAGCTTTGGAATCCAGGTTCCTTTTGCCCCAAAGCCTGGGCTCTCCCGTTACATGTGATAACCTCCCGAGGACACGGCTTGCAAGGACTCGCTGGCTCTCCACCTGTGGTTGCTTTGAGGGGTCATCCCAGCCCCCCGTGGCCCTAGAACTTTAGTCTCGGCATCATTTCAGCCTGTGGGCATCACAATGAGGCCTGTCTGAGGGACAGATGTGGTAGAACATGGCTTGTAGCCTGGAGCCCCCTTTCAGCACCTCGTCTATTCTTCAGATAGCTCTGATGGCTGGGGAATTCTGATCTTGTCAGACTCAATTTTTCAGGTATCTATCTCTATCATCAACGTTTCCAGCTTTATCTGGGACCCAAAAGTGCAAACCTGGTATTGTGTTTGTGGGGCCCAGAGCCTTGGCTCTGCTGGCCCATGGCCTTTGTCTGGGAGCCAGATGAGGAAGCAGAGGCTGTCTCCGCGGCCGTGCCAACCTTGCTTTTGTTCTGAAGGTTGAGCTGGGCCTTGTGATCCATCACCCAGCCCTTTGTTGTTTGTGGTTCTTTTTGATCTGAGCAGCAGACGTTAAAAAAATTCATCATTACAAAATCTACATTCCACTTGCAGACTGAACTCGGCTTAGACCGTGCATGCTACTTCCTTTGCCCTGTTCCAGGAGGGTGAGGGACATGGCCCCTGACACACATGGTCTGATGTGACGGAGCGGCCCAGCTTATGAAGTGCTGCCTGCTGGCTCCCCCCGACCCAGGAGAGCCCCTCCAGGTGATCTCTGGCCCAGGCCTCACGGCCAGTTATGTAACTGACATTGATTGAAAGACAAGGGTGGCCTGAAGTAGGCACTGAGCACACCGAGGACAGGTGCCACCAAGGAGGTTCCGTCAACACTGAGTCTTGAAGGAAGATGTTTCTTCACTAGGCAAACGAGAGAGATGGATGGAGCATGTTCTGGATGGTAGACAAGAAATTTACAGGGAGGGAGGCCTGAAAGGGAGTGTGTGTATCCATAGCTCTGTTTTCTCTACTTAGCACATGCCACTGCAAACTGTAGTTATGTCTTTCTGTCTGTAACATGGGGAGGACAAGTAGTTCCAGAGAAGGAAGAAAGTATAGCAAGAACAGGAAAGTTTGATCTCTCCAGCTGTGGGAACTCCACCCAGTCACCGGGGTTGGGGGGAGACAGTGTCGGCCATGTCAGACAGTCTCAGGGCAAGAGCTGACTGTTCAGAGTAGGTGAGCAGTTCCTCTGTCAATTTGCCATATATTTATAGAGCATTTATCACATTAGGCACAGTCACCTTCCCTTGTGATAAAGCTCTGGGCGACCCTGTTAATGATCATGTAAAGCCACCAAGGCATGGCAAGGACACCAGGAACCCAAGTCCTTGTGATCTGGAATTAGGGAAGGGGAGGCACTGGGGGTAGAGGTAGAACTTGGGCAGGGACAAGGGACCTGTTGCTCAGATCAAACTCTGGCACATGGAGCGACGGATGGGTCTCTAGTGGAGGCGCTGGGAAGGCAAGTGGACAGCGTCTGCCATGTGGATGAGGTCACCAGATGGAGCAGGGGGCCAGGACCGGCCTGGGACGTTCCCGCAGTGAGAAGTTGAGGAGGCGAGGGGACGACTTCCCAGGCCCTCCTTCATTGTCTTTTGGATCTTTGCTGCCTGCTGTACCGTTCACTTCTCCGTTTGCGTCTCTGTGCTGTCAGATGGTTCCTCAGCCTCTCTGATGGTGCCTTTCCCATGTGCAGCGGGAGGACTAGGACTACAGCATGTGCAGTACTAAAGAGAACATGAAGGAACACACCGTCATGAGCCGGGGGCCTCACAGATTTGGCATGCTGAGAAAGTGCTTCCATTTTTATCTTGGGTAAGAAGGCGTTTGATGAGTGTCTGGATTTGGCCGAATGGAGTAGCCCCAGGACAGTGGAGGGCTTTCTGAGGGGCTAGACCTCAGAAGGCCTAGAGAGCAATGCTGGGGTTGGCCTTTGTCCCGAGGCCACAGGGGTCTGACAGCCCAGACACTCCTAGGGAGAGCAGACCTGGGCTGAGAGCAGTTTTCATGCGGTTATTTCTGTAACTTCCTCGCAGCAGGCCGGCTTGCAGATCAGGCCCTTTGAAGGCCCTGCCTCACTGCCGACTTTCTGATGTCTTTCATCCCTACTCTTACCTGGATCGCAGCAGTTAGCTCTCTCTCCAAATGTTGAACTCTCTCCATGACTCTCTAGTGAGGTTCCCATCATCTTCCAGAGAATCTGCTGGATTCGTTAGGACACCCCCTGGGTAGTACTATTTCGGTACCTGCAAAATAGAGGCAGCGGAGTAGCTACCTGCATGCAGGTGACACCAAAGGGGCTGTTCCTTTGAGTAAACTCAGTGAGAAACTCCGGGAGGACTGTTGAGGGCTCCAAAAGCCCATCTGCCTCTCTCTAGAGCGTGACACTGTGAGTCCCTTTAGGCCAGCCAGCCTTGGCCTGGCCCGTGCCCAGCTTGTGTCCTGCAGCATTCATTCAGTATTTGGTATGTTTCAGGCCCCAGGGTCATAGAGCTAGCTGGGGCATTAATGAGCAGACAGACCTTACATGGGGGTGCAGGTAGGTGACAGGTGAGGGTGAGCCCATAGCAGAGTGCCAAGGGCCAGGCAGCCTGGCCTGGGTGGGCTGTTTCCCCTGGCCACGCCTCCGTCTTCATTAAGAAGGGATGCCATGCTTTCCCTGGTGTTTTGACTTTTTATGACTGACTCCTGTGTGTGTGTGGTTTATGAGGTCACATGCATCTCTGGGCAGAGCCACACCAGCCCAGTCCCAGGCTGGATATATAACCCAGAAGCCGGTTCATTGACACACTCCAGAAATAGTCCCACGTCCACCGACTTCTGTCCATCACGAGCAGCTGCAGGAGGAGTGGCTGTGGGCCGAGGTTGCCGCCAGCCCGAGGGCAGAGCTGGGTCAGTGACATGTTGGGCCTTTGGAACCATGGTCCTGTGTCCCAAATGGTTTGAGGCAGCTGGCCTGAAGTGGGGGAAGGTAGACCAGACACCTGAGGGGCACAGGCCAGGCCACGGGGTGCTGCCTGGTGGTCCCAGGAACTGATCCTTGGTTCAGTAGATGACCAATCCCACTTACATGATTGGCAGTGTTAACCTATAACAGTGTGTCAACTGAAGTGTAGTGAAGTCGCTTTGGCTGGGGAGCATTCTCTCTGAAACGACCTGCACGTCCGCATCAGCTGCGTCAACTGTGTGTGTTTCTCAGGAGGGAACCTCCCGCTTCTTTGAGGTCACGTCCGTTTTGTCCCCACTTGACCGCCCCAGAGGCCCCACGGAATGGGCTGAAACAGCCTTGTGCCCTCAGCGCTGCTGCCACCATACAAGCGTGCAGAGGTGTGGGTGCTCCCAGGAAGGCAGGCTAGTGCTGCTGGGAATACGACGCGGCCCGCAGGTGTGCCGGAGCGTTTCCAGCTGCAGGAGGCTAGACCTCTGTGGAGGAGGAGCGTCTTCTCCCACTGGGCACGTCGAGCTCCATCTGTGCAGCTGTGGGGCTGAGCATGGCCTGTGGAGAAGGGGCATGTGGTGACTGGGTCCCTCTCTCAGTGGAATGAGCATCCAGTCCTTGCTCCAAAGTCCTCTGCCATTACCTCCCTCTGTAGGGCCTCCGCCACCCCTCTCTTTGGCGTCCGCATTCCTGCAGGGGCTGAAGGTTCCTGTAGTGATAACCAGTATGAAGGGCCAAGTGCAGAACTTGGCCTGATCTGGCCTGAATGTCCAGCAAACACAAAACTATCCCAATTAGTTCCAAGGCCTGGGCCTCCCAGGTACCTGGAAATGAGTCACCTGGTGCCTGGTAATAGCCACTGGAGGTAAGTACATTGAGAATATTTTTTTAAAGTATCAGCTGTTTAGTATCAGATGAAAGAACAAAAGTTGCTCTCAGGTTCGGGTTCTAAACCCAGGGCACGCTGGCAGTTGGTTCTCCGACTCGTTTCTGTGCAGCTGCACTCACAGCAGGAGGTCTGGTGGGTGATGGCTATACCTGGAGCAAGGTGAACACTGTGTTCACCTCTGTAACGAAGTGTACAGTGCTGTGACCGTCCCCATTTTCCAGAGTGGAACTTGCATTCAGACAGAAGCACTCCCCGGGCGGCAGTGCCAGGTCAGCCTGGGTATGTTATCACATTTGGCACAAACAACAGTCGCCCGCTGGCTGGGGTAGGCAGAATCAAACACCTGCCTTTCTTAGGCTTAAGCATAGACTCAGAAGGTCTCCTGGCCTGCTTGTCCATTGAGGACTGAACGCCTGTTGTGTCCGTGCTCTGCGTGGCTCTGAGCATTCATTGGGAGGAGGTGGGATTCCTGGCCTCTTGGGGTTCAGCATTTCTAGGGGTGGCGACAGGAATACAGCTCATGCAGACCCACGGCCTTTTCCTTACCTACGATTCCAAAATCTCCCCGAAGAGGGCCTTTTCCTTTTATGAAGAGGTGTGCAGCTTATTTGGTGGTGAAACCCTGCACGATGGGTGTGAGGCCACTGAAAGTCTTTATTTCATTTAGTGTTTCACTGTCTGTACATTTCACTGCAGACGATGTGTCACACTGCAGGTGCTGCCTAATCTGTGGTATGTGCGCCCCATCGCCTTTCCAAGGTCTGAAGATGCCTCAGTTCTGGAAGACACCTCACCTCAGGGGCTCTGGACCAGTGCTTTCCCAGCTTCTGAAATAGAGGAGCTGGTACTGAAGGAAGGGTGGGGCCCAAGTCGGGCTCTGGGTGTGTCAGACAGGCTTGCAGGGCCTAGGGATGAAGTTGTGAGTGGGACCGACAGAACCTGCCTTCAGAGGGCTTGTGTCCTGCGGGGGAGGGGAAAGTGTGGTATGAATATGAACAACTGAGGAAGCTAAGCTGAGAGTGACAGTCCCGGGGAGGAGTATGGCGCACAGCATCCCCACAAGCTGGCATTCGTTCCGAGGTCTGAAGGATGGGAATGCGGCAGCCAGGGGAAGAGCTAGAGGCTGAGAAGTAGTTTTCCAAGCAGGAATGACACCAGGGTGAAGGTGCAGGATGGGACCAAGCCTGGTACCTTTGAGGAGCCATGTGGCCTGAAGAGCATGGGCACCCGGAGCCAGAGTCTGCTCCCAGGAGCGTCTGTCGGCAGGCAGAGATTTGGGGGGCAGGGGTGGTGGTGTGTTGTTACAGGAGCAGGCCAAGGAGCAGTGTGGTCACTGGTTGTGCTCCAGAGTGATCACTGTGGCTGCTGATTGGAGATGGCTTGTGGGAGAGGGAAGGGTGGGAGAGCGGGGGAAGGGGGCTGGGTGAGCTTGTTTGTCCAGTGGCTGTTCTCTGAGTTGTAGAGAGGACGGGTGGTCCGACAGCCTGCTGGGGGGCTTTGTGCTTCAGACAGGGAAAGGCAGTTACAAAATGGAGAAGCCTCCAAACCTCGTGCGTATCCCAGCCTGTCCACCGCTCTTCATTACGTCTCCCAGCTGACCCTCCGAGAGCCACAGCCAGGCCAGGGGGCTCTATCCTGCAGCAGCCTCAGGAGACAGTCCTGGCAGCACTGTGAAGGAGGAGTGTTTATTTTTTAACAACAAATCAGAGGAATGAAAGATGGTTCATTGACAGAGGCTTCGGCTCCCCACACCTAGAGAGTGCAAGTCGGGCATTATCACCATTTCATCCAAAGCAGTCGCTCTCATCCACTCTCTGGGGGGCATGGCGGCCTCACCGTTAGCCGCTGGCCCCTTTCCTGTCCAAGTGTCTGGCAGAGCAGAAGAGGGTGTTTGCTTTGAGACAGCAGGTTGTCAGTGGGTGACATCAGCAGCTCTGTGCTTCCCTTGGGAGATGGAGGCACAAGGTGCTTGGCCGGGTGAGCTTGGTGCTGCCACAGTGGCATCCTTTCTGTAAACAGTCACGCAGAGGGAACCTGAGGTGTGAAACAGCACAACTGATGCAACCCTGCTAGGATGGCCATGTAGGCTTGGGGAGGAGCGTTAACCCATGGCCCCCAGCACCCCTGACAGCATCAGAAAGCATTGGAGCATGGGGGAGCCCATCTTCTAGGAGTCCTGGGCCCTGAGGTTCACAAAGGTATTAGGAGGGAAATACGGCTCGCCCTGTGTGTGTGTATGTATGTCCCCAGCATCCATGTGTAATAGGTGATTGGCCATAGGTCATAGAGATACAGAGCTAGCGGAGTGAAGAGGTTGAGAGCACAGCCTTCAGGGTCCAGCCAAGCCCTGATCCCAGCCCTGTCATCTTGGTCAAGTGATGGAACCTCTCCAGGTACCGGTTTCCTGTCTATAAGACAAGAATAGTGATATGCCTACTCCAAGGATTTATTGTGAGAAATGAAAAACGTGAAGCTTGCGCAGAACTTAGTGCTGTGCCTGCACTTAATCATATGTGGTCAGCGTTCCAAGGCAGGGAAGGTTGTCTTTGTTCTCTGAGCCCAGACCCAGGGCTCTAAAGTAGACGTGCCATCTGGCCGAGACCAGGCACTTCCCTGCACGCTGGTCACCACTGAGCCTTCCATGGTCCCAGTCCTGCCTGCCAGGCAGGCACCAGCGCCAGAGGCAGAATTAGCCCTGGTGCCATTACATTCAGGTTTTCATACTAGCCATCTGTAGAAGTCGGCTGGGGCAGACCTGAAGGCTGCATGTGTCACACGGTGAGCTTGGCTGTGGTCCTGTGGGTCTCTACTGCAGGTCCCTAAACAGAAAAGAAACATGCTCAGCACGTTCACCACTGGAGTAACCATTGCATGGATTAAAAACTGCTGGGTTCCCATCAAAACGAGAGATGAATAGAAAGTAATGATGCTAATGATATTTTTATTACCTTATCCATTTAGGATTTTTTGCTGGACAATTTTACATTTATAGAGGTCTATTTTCATTATAATAGTATAACGTTTACTATAGAAAATGTTAAAAATAAAAAGATGTGGGAAGAAAGAAAATCAACAGTAGTTCTCTGCCGAGACTCAATTACAGTGTTTCATTCTCTTTTCTAAGCATTCTTGTTACAACAACAGCACGTTTATGGAGTGCCTGCCATGTGATAGATGTTAAGCTAGGCTCTTTATTAGAACAACTCTCAGGGTGGTCTCCCATCCCCCTGCCAGTTTTCACATGTGGAATCTGAAGATCAGACAACTAGAGAGGTTTGGCCAAGATCGCTCGGCTAGTTAATGGTGGAGGTAGGACGTGAGCCTCTGTCTCTCAGACAGTTTCTGTTTTACCAAGTTGTAGTTACGTTTTGTATCCTGCCTTCTTCACTCAGCATTAACACCGAAGCATTTTCCCGTTTTGGTCAACATTATTGTCAACATAATTTTAATGGCTATATGACATTCCATTGTATAATGTTACCAAAATATCCTAGTTTTCCCTAATGTTGGATTCCAGATTATATTCTTAACACAGATTCCTAGAAGTAGCATTACTTTGTCAGAAGGTAGGAATGTTCTTAAGTCTCTTGTTACATCGGCTGTCAAGGGCTGTCCAGAAAAGCTGTGTCACACCACCATCCCCGGCTGTGCTCGGGGGTGTTTATCTTACTGTGCACTCTAGTAGTGGATGCTTCCCCTGTTACCACCTCCAACAAGTAGGAAATCAGCCGAAACGTGCAATTTGGACCTGTAGGCACGCAATCTCCAACTAAACCTGACCATTTCCACTTCTTTTGTTTAACCAAAGGAGAAAAGAATGCATTCAACAATCTTTTGCAAAAGCTTTGTTTCTAGCAGAAAAATTAATGTGAATGGCAGGCTGGAGAGATAGGAAGTTAATCAGTGTGTCAAGGGCTGGGCGATTCGAACAGTATTTGCAAGTTTACTGGTTTATCGTCCTTAACTTCTTGTCCCCTTTCTTCTGTATCTCTCACCATCCTAATGTTAATTAGGTTGTTAAAATGCATTAAAATATGAAGGTGCAGAGACACTGTCCTCTTTCTCTCACCTTCGTCGTTACTTGGCGGATCAGAATGCTCCCTCTGCCCACGAGCCAGGAGCTGGCTTCCTTGGGGCTCTCTGTGTAGAAGAAAACCATGATGGACGAGTTCCCTCAGAATACTTCTCATCCCAGGAAGACACACTGCTGTCTAATGTTATGCTTTTAGATTTCTTCTTCTTTGAAATCCTTAGAAAAAGATTGCCACTGGGCCCAGGTCATGAAGACATGTCGCTTTCGTGGGGCTGTTGGTTCTGGTAACAGAAGCCTGTGGCTTTTATGTGGGCTGGATATAAACTCAAATTTCAGATGAGGGTAGAAGTGAGTCACAGGCTGCTGAAGCTGGTCCTTCCCTGACTGACTGCACCCTTCCCCTTTTTTTTAAATTTTAAATATATTTTTATTGATTTCAGAGAGAAAGGGAGAGGGAGAGAAAGAGATAGAAACATCAATGATGAGGGAGTCATTGATCGGCTGCAGCCCGCAACCCGGGCATGTGCCCTGACTGGGAATCGATCCCCGATTGCCTGGATCCTAGGTTGATGCTCAATCACTGAGCCACGCCCGGCCTGGCCACCCTTCCCTTGTTAAGCATTCTTCAGTTGCACTTGGTCCCCGGGCTCGTTTGAGGACAGACTGGGCTAGAGGAGTAGTCAGAGGTGAACAATGAGGCAGGCGCCTGTGGCCCCTGGGAGAGGAAACGCCATTGCCGGATACTTGCTAAACCCCCAAGTGCCAGGTTTATCATACTCACTGAGCCCCTCCTCTGGGCCCAGCTCTGGGCCCAGCCCTGGGCCCCGCACGGGGATGGAGGTGCAGGAGGCAGCTGCTCCTGCTTCAGTCTAATGATAGCTTTATTACCCTATCAGGTTAAGATTCTTTAGCAGACAGGTTTACATTTATAAACATATTTTTTCATTACAATAGAACAGTGAACTGAACACCTCACCTGTATGACCATCTTTCCCAAACCCAAAATAAAAAGGGTGGGGGGACTTCACAAAGGAGTTTCCTTTGACTTGTGAGAGTCCTTTAGAGGGATGAAATGTGCATTTCCTGAACACGCCAGCTTCATTCTTCACCTTGGCTGTGATGGAGTGAACACTGAGACTAGCTCAGGGGCTTGAGGGGGTGAGGAGGTCAGTAGCTGGAGGTGTGGAGGCGGGTGGGAGGGGGGAGGGGCAGGAACAAGCAGCAGCAGGTGGCCCGTGTTGTGGGAGAGGCCAGCGCATCTGTCAGCTGCAGGGGCAGAGGGAACAGATGGCAGGGGCAGTTCAGTCTCGATGGTAACCTGGCTAGGTGTAGGTAGTTACCTTCTCTGAGTCACTCCCAGGCACTCCTGCAGAGCCAGCAGGGTGCCTTCCTGGAGGAAGTGGCTTTCCTGGCTAGTGACCAAGAAGAGTCTCAAATCCGTGACTGTGGACACAACGGGTCTATCACAACACCTTTTCCACAGCACCAATGGGAGGACCTCGGGAGCGAACGGTTGTGAAGCACCTTGACCTCTACAGGCTGGATGGAAAAGCTCTTGTTTGGCACTTGGGTCAATGTACACACAGCTTGCGGAGCTCCGGCTACAGTGCTGGAGGCACCTAGTCCGGCTCTGTGGTTCTTTGTATTCTTAGCAGTTCTGAATTGGAGGTGGGAGGAACATTTGTGTCCTGGCATGGTTTTAGGTCTCCACAGTGCTGTGACAAGGAGATGATTAAGGGCCTGTGCTGGGCACCACAGAATGCTCGCCGTCCAAGGCCTTGACGCTGACACTTGTGTACTTGACTCGAGGCTCATCCAGCATCACTCCTCTCTCTGGGAACCTTGGACTTTTGATGAACTAGAATTGGTCGTGACAAGATGAGACGTCTTAAAGCAAACTGTGAGATGTTGTATGTGTCGGTAACCTGTTCCTATGGCTATACTACCATTTCCTTCACCATCCACCAGCTGACGAACATTTGCTTGTTTCCAGTTTTCGGTGGTTATGAATGAAGCCACTCTAAACTTTCTCTTGCAGTTTTTGTGTGAACATGTTTTAATTTTTCTTGGAGAGTGGATGCACCATCTCACATCCCCCCCAGCAGCCCACGGCTCCCACTGCTCTGCATCCTTGCCGTCACTCGGTCTTACTGGTTTTGTTTGTTTTTTAGTAATTCTAATGGGCGTGTGGTTTTAATTTGTATTTGACTGATAATGTTAAACACCTTTTCATTTGCTTATGTACCAATTTTTGGTAAAAGCTAGGTATTTTTTTATTATTACTGAGTTTTGAGAGTTTTTTTAAATATGCTTTGGACATAAAAACTTTACCAGGTATGTGCTTTACAAGTATCATCATCTCTTCTGTTACTTGGTGTTTTTATTTTCTTAACACTGTCTTTTAAAGAATAGAAGTTTTAAATTTCGACGGAGTACAGTTTCTCTCTTTTGGGGTTGTCTCTAACAAAACCTTTGCCTTATCCAAGGTAACAAATATTTGTTCCTTTGTTTACTTTTGAAATTTTTATAGTTTTAGGTTTTCCATTGAGGACCATGGTTTACTTTGATTTTATTTTTCTTATGGTACAAGATATGAGTTGAGGATTTATTTATTTTTGGTATACAGATGTCCAGTTGTTCCAGAAATATTTGTTAAAAAGACTTCCTTTCTCCATTGAATTGCTTTTATACCTTTGTTGGGAAGCAACTGGCCACGTGTGTGGGGGTCTATTTCTGGACTCTAGTCTGTTATATTGATCTTTCACCAATACTACCCCTTCCTTATTGTAGCAGCTTTATAGTAAGTCTAGAAGTCAGGTTGTGAGTCTTTCAACTTTCTCCTTTTTCAAAATTGTTTTGCTCTTCTAGTTCCTTTGCCTGTCCACCATGTTAATTTTAGAATCAACTCATTGATTACTACCAAATATCCTGCTGGAATTGTGATTGGACTTGCACCATCTGTAGGTAAATTTGGGAGAAATCGGCATCTTTCAATAAAACAAAACACATCTTTCTGTTTTTTAGGTCTTTGATTTATCTCATCAGTGCTTTGCAGTTTTCAGCACACATACCTTGCTTGTAATTTTTTTTAGGTTTATATCTAAGTATCATGATTTTGGTGCTGTTGTCATCTGTGAATGGAGACAATTTTCTTTCTTTCAGTATGTCTTTTGTGTTTTTTTTTGCCTGATTGCACGTGGTAGATCTGAAAATGTATGATCTTGTCTTTTTCTTGATCTGCGAAATCCAGTCTTCCACTACTGAATTGATGGTAACTTGTCGGCTTTTCAGAGAGATTATTTTTCAGGTTGAGAAAGTGCCCTTCTATACCCACTTTGCTGAGATTTTTTTTTTTTTTTTTTAAATATGTGGATGTTGAACTTTATCAAATGCTTATTCTGCATCTATTGAGATGGTCATATGGTGTTTCTTCACTTCCTGCTCATATAGTGAGTGATTTTGATTAATTTAAAAATTTGAACTAGTCTTATATTCCAGGATAAGCCCCACTTGGTCATGAGGTGTTATTCATATGTCTTTATCAGTATTATCTGTCACCTATTGATGAGTGTGTATAAATGTGTACTGTTGGATTCAATTTGAAATATTTTGTTAAGGATTTTTTTTCTGTTCTTTTTAAAAAATTTATCTTTATTGTTGAAAGTATTACAGGTGTCCCATTTTTTCCCCACATTGATCCCCTTCACCTCACTCCCACTCCTTCCCCAGGCCTTCTGTCCATTATTGTCTGTGTCCATGGATTATGCATATATGCATATAAGTTCTTTGGTTAATCTCTTCCCACCCTCCACCCCCTTCCCTCTATTGTATGCTTCAATGTCTCTGGGTCTATTTAGTTTGTCAGATTCTTTTGTTCATTAGCTTCTTCTTAAAGAAGACCCTTCAGCATTTCATGTAGTGCTGGTCGGATGGTGGTGAACTCCTTTAGCTTTTTCTTATCTGTGAAGCTCTTTATTGCACCTTCAGTTCTAAATGATAACTTTACTGGGTAGAGTCATCTTGGTTGTAGGTTCTTGTTTTTCATCACTTTGAATATTTCTGACCACTCCCTTCTGGCCTGCAAAGTTTCTGTTGAGAAATCAGCTGACAGTCGTATGGGTGCTCCCTTGTAGGTAACTAATTGCTTTTCTCTTGCTCGTTTAAGGTTCTCTCTTTGTAACCTTTTGCAGTTTAATTATGATGTGTCTTGGTCAGGGCCTCTTTGGGTTCCTCTTGTTTGGGACTCTCTGTGCTTCCTAGACTTGTAAGTCTATTTCTTTCACCAGGTAGGGAAAGTTTTCTGTTATTATTTTTTCAAATAGGTTTTCAATTTCTTGTTCTTTTTCTTCTCCTTCTATTATCCCCATAGTGCGAATGTTCGGCTGCTTGAAGTTGTCCCAGAGACTCCTTATACTATCTTCATATTTCTGGATTCTTTTCTCCTTTTGCTTTTCTGGTTGGGTGTTTTTTGTTTTCTAATGTTCCAAATTGCTGATTTGATTCTCAGCGTCCTCTATTCTACTGTTGGTTCCCTGTAAGTTATTCTTCATTTCAGTTCATGTAGCCTTCATTTCTGACTGGCTCTTTATTATGTATCGATGGTCTCACTAGTTTCCCTAATAGTCTTACTTAAATCCTTGAGCACCCTTATCACTATTGTTTTGAGCTCTGTATATCATAGCCTGCTTGGCTCCATTTCATTTAGTTCTTTTTCTGGAGATTTCTTCTGTTCTTTCCTTTGTGACATGTTTCTTTGCCTCCACATTTTGGCTGCTTCCAGGTGTTTGTTTCTATGTATTAGGTAGAGCTGCTATGTCTCCGGGAATTTGTAGAGTGGCTTTGTATAGTAGGTGTCCTGTAGGGCCCAGTGGCTCAGCCTCCCCAGTCACCTGAGCTGGGCCTTCTAGGTGCTCCTCTATGTGCACTGTCCTGTTGTAGTTGAGCCTTGGTTGCTGTTGGCATCACTGGGAGGAATTGACCCCCAGGCCAATCGGCTGTGAGGACCAGCTGCAACTACAGCCAAAGAGTTGCTGTGCTGGGAACACCCCTATGGAGCAGGATTTACTTCAGTGGAGCTTTAATGTTCACCGATTGAGCCCCTTGAGTGTGTCACTCATGGATATGGTAGGGTTGTAATCTAGCATGGTCGAAGCTGACCACCAGGTGCACTGTCTCTGGGGCCTCCTGGGAGGTGCAAAGTCAGCCTCTGCCTGTGCCTTGCCCAGGGCCACCTAGCATGAGCTACACAGCAAACTGTAGAGGGCTGCTACTTGTGCTGGGCTTGGCGTTGTCCAGGAGAGGCCAAGCTATGAACCAATGCAGCTGCCGCTAGTGCCAGGCCTGGGGCCACTTATTGAGAGGTATGGGGCACGCTGAGGCCAGCTGCTGCTTGTTTGAAAGATTTTTAGGAAAGTCCTAAGCCTGAGGCTAGAGGGGCCACTTACATAGAAAAGCCACTGGAAATGGCTTGGATGAGCTTGCAAGTAGGGAGGGGTGGGGTCTCCTGGAATCACCAGTGCAAGGTGAAAGGTGTCAGTCAGGTTGATGGAGATTCAGAAAAGGCTCCTGCCTGCTGGTTCTGTATGGGGAGAGCTCATCAAAGGACCAGTGGCCTCTGCCAGCTCTCACCATTATTTCAGGCAAGTTAGTTCCTCCTCGAATGTCCCAAGTTCCTTTTGAGCTGCTGCCCGGCGCTGGAGCTCAGAGGGAGCATGTCTGAGTGAGTCTGTGCATGGGCCCTTTAAGAGGAAAGCCTGGGACTTCCGCAGCCTCTGCATCACTCAGCCACAATCCCCGCTGGTTTTCACAGCCTGAAGTTGTGGGGACTTCTCTTCCCAGCCCTGGGCTGGGGGCCCGATGGGCTGGGACCCCCTCTCCTCCAGGAAACCACCACTGCCGAGATATCCCTCCCAGGTTTAAACCGTGGCACCGAGTGTGGGCCTGGGGCCGCGTCTCTGCGATTCAGCCCCGATCTGCCCTGGGTCTCTGTCCCTCCTACTGGTCTCGGTGCTTCTTCCGTTCCCTCGTTATAGGTCTTCTGTTCAGCTAGATTTCAGAGGGTCCTCTGTGATGGTGGTTCTGTATTTTAGTTGTAATTTTGATGTGGTTGTGGGAGGCGGTGGGTACCGGGTTACCTACGCCGCCATCTTGTTGTCTCCTTTTGAGGATTTTTGTACCTAAGTACATGAGTAATATTAGTTTCTAATTTTCTTTTCTTGTAATGTCTTTTTTGGTTTCCGTAGAAGTGTAATCCTAGTGTCATAAAATGAATTGGGATGTGGATGCTTTGCTGCCCTACAGCCTCAGCTATCTGATGAGAAAAGTGATGTTTTGTAGATTCTCTGTTTTTCCCTCTGGTTGTTAGAATGGGAGTGTTGATCTTTTCATCTCTTTATGTCATAGGCAGAAGATGGAATTCGTCATTTTTTAATAGTCTGTTTTAATGGGAACTTTAAAAAAAAATATATATCTTCATTGATTTCAGACAGAGGAAGGGAGAGGGAGAGAGAGAAATAGAAACATCAATGATGAGAGAGTCGTCATTCATCGGCTGCCTCCTGCATGCCCCCGACTAGGGATTGAGCCCACAACCCGGGCATGTGCCCTGACTGGCAATCAAACCACGATCTCCTGGATCCTAGGTCAATGCTCAACTGCTGAGCCATGCCCAGCTGGGCTTCATGGGAAGTTTTAACTTGGATGAACCTATTTTATCAATATTTTCTCTTCATCCATATTTTTTTCTGGTTCCTAAGAAACGTTTTCCAGGTTGCAAAAATATTTTCTAATGATTTCTTCCAAACCCTCCATAGTTTTATCATTACATTTAGTTCTAGGCTCAACCTTGAATTACTTTTTTCACTTTGCTGCCTTTTTCAAAAATCATGAGTTTGAATGTGGCTCTATCATTTAGCAACTGCATCAGCCTAGAAAATTGCACCATCCACCTGAGCCCCAGTTTCTTCATCTGTCAATCGGAGGAAAAAAACTATTTACCTTTTAGGACGGTCATGAGGATTAAGCAAACAAGTTAATGTGGGTAAAGCAGCTGGTATGGAGGTGGCCCTAAGAAGCCCAGGAGGCTGGCCCTGAGGCGCACTGGCCCAGGGTCACAGGCTGTTCATATTTCAACGGCGTGTCTGCCACCGAGGCCCATGCCCTCTTGCCCCATTTGCTTCACTATACAGCATGGCACTTCGGGTAGGGACACAGAGGGGCCAGACACATACGGCAGCTTGGAGACACTTGTTGGCCTGTCTTCAGCCCTCCCGGATGTGTGTGCTTGCCCTGCAGATGGCTTTGATCACGTGTGACTCAACTGAGGGTCCGTGCCATGCTTGACTTTAGGGTACGGCCAGTGCTGGTGTGAAGTATTGGTGAATGGTTTGATTAGCATGCTTTGAGAAACTGTGGTACTGTTCTGGTTACCATGGCAAATTCTAAAATAGGACCCTACTGATCCACCACCCAGGGAGCTCCTTGTTTAATTAGGGAGCAAGGGTAAACAATCTGGTTTATGTCGTGATTTTTTTTCCTCATTGCAATTACTAATTAAATGTTCCTTATTCAAAAAAATTTACATACCTTTGAGACAGCTTGATCGAGAACTGATCGTTTGAGATGGGAGACGTTCAAGAACTGAGGTTTGACAGATAAACAAATATGAGAACAACTATGAGAACGCCATTGACAGGGCGTTTTAGTGGCTGTGGTTCCCTTGGGTCATGATGTATGATGTGGTTACTAGAAGGTGCATGCGTGTCAGTTATCTGAGTTCCCTGGGTGCATCCATTTATAAATGTGTGGATGTGGACCGGGCCCAGGGTAGCAATGCCTCCATTTCAGACCCCTTTGCAGAGTCTGTGCTTGCCCACGTCCATCACACAGGTTCCCCACCCCCCATCTCAGTGGGTAGCACTGTCTTTACTTGTTAGAGGAACTAGCTGAGGCTGTGAGTTGTTAATGTGCCTGGGTTCTGTGGGCAGTGAACCAGGCACTGAGCTCTGACTCCTGAGCCTTTTGCACCAGTACTACACTGGGTGGTGGTGGTAAAACAGCAGAATCAGGCTGCTTTCATGCTTCACATTTTACTAATTCTGCTCTTATGCTGACATTCTCTGGAAGCTCCATGGCACTGTGGCCTCAGGAGGGGCAGCGGGTGCCCTTCCTCTCCAGGTGGCACTGCGCTCAAAGCCAGGACTAGAAGTCCTGCTGTGTTTGCGATGGGCCTGGACACCACATGGCTGGTTGGTGGGTACATTTCAGAAAGTAATTTTTTCAACATTCTTTTAAAATCTTGTTCTCCTCCTCGTGGTTTATTTATTTATTTATCCTCAATGTATTGTTGATGCAAGGGAAATTCAGGGTGGATTACTTAATGTAGCAACACAGATTAAATAATGATATTCACATTGACAGTAGAAAGGCGCATGCATAATTCAGGTGGTTAATACTCGCTGATTTAATTTATTAGGCAGAGCTGTATCACTGTGCCAAACGAAGCATCGTTATGAATGAGAGTTGAACAAGTGTCCGGAGCAGTGTTGTTTGTGGTAAACTAATTAGGCCTTGATTGCTGCCTGTAAAATATAAATGGACTAATTAAACTCTTTTGATTTAAGAATTTCATAATACAGGTGATCACCATTCCCGTTTTATCCGCTGGCCTGACTTCATTAGCAGGTCGGCTGAGTTTGAATTGGTCTTTGGGTGAGGAATATTAATGATGGAAATGTCTTTGACAGTGAAAGCTATTTAATTCATAATTATATAAAATCCCCCAGTGAAAGTCTTCTCCAAATATAAACGTTTCTGTCATGTGGGCACCTGCTCAGGAGCCTTTGCCTTGATGTGAGGTGATGACAGTGTGTCTGACAGCTCCACTGGGGTTTCAGTGGACTCCTCCCAGTTGAACTTGGTGCCTGTGACTTCAGGGCTGTCTACAGCCAGCAGCTCACATGCCTTCACACGTGTTTCTCTTGCCTGCAAAACTACCCATTCTCTCGCCATCCCCAGTGAAGGCCCCATTTCTTTCCTAAATGGCTCAAATGTCATTTGTCCAGGAAGTCTTTCCTGCTTTCCCAGGAAGCTCTGCTTCAGTACCGAGTGCCAAGTACAGCATTGGGGACGTAAAGATAAAGCTGCCATAACCCTTGCTCGAAAGGAGCTTGGATAGGAAGCTGACAGTTCACACACTATAGGTAAGTGCCAAGTACAAGCACCCCCCACCCCTCCAAAAAAGGAATGCATAAACACATGTTCCATTTGCCCAGTGAGAGAGCACTCCCATGTGTGCACACAAATTGTCGTCTTCCACATTCTAGGTGTGGGGCCTGGCTCTCCCGCTTGGTAGACACACTGCACTCCTTAGTCTTTCTGAGAGCTTTGCAGATGGCAACCATGCGTCCCCGGAATCCTTTCCTTCTTTTGTGTCAGCTTTTTCTGTTATCACGTGAATTCAGGACTCTCTGTAATCCAGCGATTTTCAACCTGTGTGCTGCAAGAATTTTTAAAACATGCAGTACCTGACTATTATTAGTCAGGGGCACTGACCTCTTTTCCCTTAGACTGTCAAATAAAAACATGGCAACAGCCAACGCAACAGTAGCTAGCCATCGAGTGTGAACAAATCAAAATTATACCTATTTTTTTGTCAGATTGGAAAAATATATATATTTTTTGGTGTGCTGCAGAATTTTAGTAATCAGCTGATGTGTGCTGTGAGATGAAGGTTGAGACTCGCTGCTCTAATCTGTCCTTTCTCTGCACAGACCATGCCTAGTCTATGTTAATAACACCCATCTCTCGAAAGAACTTTTGCATTTTATACTCACCTCCCTGAATGTAAATGTAGGCAGGATGCAGTTGTTCACTCAAACACCAAGTTTTTGCTTAACACCTACTGTGGGTGGAGCTTGTATAAAACCCAGCCGTCATGTCTTCTCTTGGTACTTACTTGCCCTGGGACCTTGGTGAAGACACTTTGTCCTCTGGATTTTCATCTACAGATGAAGAAATTGGGAAAGATGCCTCCACCTTTCCTTCCAGTTGTTCCCTTTGCTTAGATTTTCCCAAAGGCCCAGCCCTGTCCTCACCTCAGTGGGCTGCGGACAGCTGTTCTCTCTCAGAATTCGAGGGACATCAGAATGGCCAGTCTTTTGCCAAGAGCCAGTTTTGACACTTTAAAAACTCAGAAGGGCACTAGCCATTTTGGCTTAGTGGTTAGAGTGTCAACCTGCAGACTGAAGGGTCCTGGGTTCGATTCCGGCCAAGGGCACGTACCTTGGCTGCAGGCTCGATCTCCTGCCCCGTCTGGAGTGCCTGCAGGAGGCAACCAATCAATGTGTCTCTTTCACATCAATGTCTCTCCCCCCCCCCAACTCTCTCTGAAAAGCAATGGAAAAAATGTCCTTGGGTGATGGTTAAAAACAAAACTCAGGAGGTTGCATTTGATGGTAAGGGTCCTTTATGAGCCATCTTTTCTCCAAATGATGGTGCATGCTGTTGAAAGGCAAGGAGAGGACATAGTTTTTACACTGTTTAAGGTTCCTCTCACCTGTCTGTCTCGATACATTTCCGCAAACACCGGGAGCCATGGAGAGGGTGCTTCCAGCAGGCGGCTTGGATGTCCTGTGCAGGCCCATTTTTTGGGTAGCTTACTGGCAGGTGCTCCACTGAGAAGATGGCAACGTCCCGTTACCACCAGCCTGTGCTGGAGATGCTGGGGCATCAACTGTGCCCTCACTGCAGGTTCTGTGCCAGGCAGTTTGGAGCTCTGGCTCCTTCTTAGACTTAGACACACACAGTGGCTGTCCCTCAGATGTTGGTTGTATACAGGCTCAGCACGTGGCAGGTGTTAAGTAAATCCTTGGTGGTTGAGCCAAATCGCCTGCTGCATATAGTTAGTTGTGGACTCATTTTCTTCTCATTGACCGTCTTACAAACTGTAGTCCAAGACAAACGTAATGATAAATTCTGGTGGTAATTTTCTCAAGGAGACAGTCCATTTTACCCGTTTTCTGAAGTTCATGGGTCTTGCCGAGCCCACATCGATTTAGTTCAACTCGCTGCCCTTCCCTAGACACGCCCTGAGCGAAGTGTGGGGGCATCACACGCAGCTCAGTCCTCTCTCAGGGGCTCCCTGCGGCGGAGGACCGCTCCCCACCTCCAGCGTGCCTCTACCAGTCTCTCGGCTTCACACACGGTTCTCTTAAGTCTCTGCTCCATTTGTCGCTCCGTCTCTCTGCCTGATGGTCAGGGCTACGTGTCTCTGACAAGCATCAGCCTTGTTGGCCATCTCTACAGCAGAGCAAGTGCTGAGGACCAGGAAGAGCTGGACTCCTGCCGAAAGCACAGTCCCCGGAGGTTTCCACTGATGGCCGCCACGCCACGCCACGCCACACACGCACCTGTGTTCTGAGGGCAGCGGCGGAGGGTCAGGGGACGGGGTGCTTCAGCTGAGCTCTCGGGAGGATGTGGAAGGCGACAGGTACGGGGGCGTGTGAGCGGCAAGCTCCCGTAGTCGTCCTCTGCTCTGCGGTCATCACTCCCAGACCAGCCAGCTGGGCTGGAGACAGTGCGTCCCTCTCCCCAGCCCCGAAGGGCAGACCTCGGGGACCCTGCCTTCCCTGCCTACAGTCAGGCTGCCTCTGAGGGGCCGCTGTGCGAGAATGTCCCTCGATGAGCGCTTTGTTTCCGCCCAGGCTTGCTCACCTGGAAACGGAGCCACAGGGGAAGTGGTGGAGAAGCCAGTCAGTGGCATGGACCACTAATACGAGGCGTGGGACCCACATGGACACAGCTGCTTTTTATCATGGCAGGTGTCTCACTGCTAAAATCACCAGCCATTTTCACTTTACAAAGTCTTTGCTCATTAGAAGGCAGGGATGGCTGTTGTGTAAAAATCACAGGCTTGTTCCTTCCTGTTGTAGAGAAGACAGACTATCACTGTAGTTTCCAGAGGCAAATGTCATCTCAGTGGGCTCGAATGGGTCTTCTCTGTACTTACAGGCACAGCATATCATAATAGCCTGTCCTTTTTCTGTAATCTGATGTCTAAACCGGAGAAACACCTTACATAGCTTCTACTGCCAGGATTTCATTTGTTGCCAAAATACATTGTTCTGTAGTTTGCCTACAGCGTCTCCTCCTTGTACAGCTTCCTGCCACCTGTTAGCCCTCCAGGGTTTAGGCCTCTGGGACACGCAGGGCAGGTTCTCTCTCCTCTCGTTCTGTTAAGACCCATGCTGAACGCAGGGGACATTCACAATGCAATGTGGCTCTTGGTCTTGCAGGGGCCCCTGGGAAGCATAGCCTCTGTGACCCGGTGACTGTTGCCCCACTTCCTGTACCAGGGGCCTTTCCATTTCATCAGCTTGAAAACACTTTCTTGTCCCGCCTGTGTTCTGCCTTTTCCACTAGAATTGAAATCTCCAACTTTGTGTTTACACAGAATTCTGGGTACGTATCAATAAAATCACTGTAAACAAGGAAAAGTGAGAGGAAAGCTGACGCTTTCACACCCTCCTTAACCCTGTGAACACTGACGTCCTTAGTCTGCTTTTGGAGAGGGTCGTGTGGCTTAGTTTGTAATTGAAACGGGGATCTGTTTTTTCTGCTGAGTATGTCAGTGGCGTTGGGGAAATTATTCGCCTGTGTCGTCATAGGAAGGCATGTGGCTTTGATGTAAAATCTCAGCAGGCGCACGGCCACCTGAAGTACAGCGACTGCAGGAGGAGCAGGGGCTGGTTACCTGGGGAGGCTTCACTGGGGACTGCCCTTTCACTGCGTTTCTCTTCAAAACAGATGAGTTCTTTTTGGTTTTTGTGGGTTTTTTTCAGTAGAAAAGAGGTATATGGCATTAACAGAGATGTGGGGGCATGGCTGTATTCCAGGGTGGGGGCCTTGAGTTTAGGGGTGGTGAGGGTGCACCGGGGCCCAGAGGGGAAGCAGGACCTGGGCCACTTGGGAGACATGAGGAGGAGTCTGACTGACAGGGCACCCTCAAGTCGGGCTGTGTCTTCATCTTAAGAAGATGTAACAGAATTCTTGAAAAGCAGAAACATTTTTAGTGATTGTTCGTGCAGTACCCTGCTGTGACAAACCCCTCATGAAGAACTTATACGCGGATACTCTGACTACTGCACAGCCATCATGTCATTCGGTGTCATCTCACTTTCCTTCAGTGCCGCCCTTTGCTTGTTGTTTGTCCACCTGCTCCACAAGCCTTTTCTGTGGGCCTCCTCCAGCCGGGAGCTGTGGAGGTGAATGAGTCAAGTGCTAGAAGGAGCTGGACCAGCTCCGGCCGGTTTGCTCAGTGATTAGAACGTTGGCCTTCAGCCTGAAGGCTCTGGGTTCAGTTCCGGCCAAGGACACGTACCTCAGTTGCAGGCTCAATCCCCTGCCCTGGTCGGGAGGCAACCAATCGATGTCTCTCTCTCTCTCTCTCTTCCACTTCCTCTGAAAAGAAATGGAAAAAATATCCTTAGGTGAGGAGGTGGACCTAGCAGGCGGGGACTCTGAAGCAGACCGGGGACTCTGAGAATGCAGAGGTTTGGGCAATTTCCCTGAGTTAGGACCTTTGCCAGTGAGTCACTGAAGCCCTGTAAGAATTTACTGAATGGACATGTGGAGTGAGCACAGTAAGCGGAGGACCACATGTACCAGAGTGGTGACTCAAAATAAAGTATGTTTGGTGACTCAGAAGTACTTTGTTAGACCAGGGGTACTGGGCCTGTGTGGGGCCAAATTAGGAGGTACCTTGAAGACCCTCATTCATTCGTCAAATGTACCAGGTACCATTAGCATGTGTTGGGGCTGAGGCAGTGGACAGGGAAGGTTTGGGCCCCCAGGGAGCTCATCTCTAACTCTGTGACACGGCCCCGGATGACCTCTATCCTCAGCTCTCCCCAGCCTCCCACCTTCTTGTCCAGGCTCCTGGTCTGTTGTTTTGTATTTCTCTTTATGCTCAGAGCAGGTGCCGAGTGCTTCCTCTTCTTTTGCCTGCCTTATACCTCCTTCCCCTTGAGGACCCAGCTCGGCCAGGGGCAGCTTCCCAGTCTGCCAGGGCTGGCCTTTCGTGCTGCCCTCCGCTGGCGCCCCTGCAGCTCTGCACTCGCCGTCCTGCGTTCTGTCTGCCTCTCCGCTTCCCACTGACTGTGGGCTCCTGAGGGCAGAGACCAGCCTCCCCCGTGGGCTCAGCCCCAGCTCCTTGGATAGGGCCTGCACATCTTAGGTTCCCCTTGCAGCCTGGAGCTGAGATGGAGGGCTGGAGGCTGCCGGAGAGGACGACGTAGGCTGCTGCACAGTCTTGGGAGTGGCAGGCCTCCTGGGATAACTTGCCCCCTTCCGGTGAGCTAGAGAATATTGGTAAATCGCAGGATGACCCCAACTGCACCATGAAACCAAACGGTAGCCTTGCTGTTGCTGAAGTCCTTCCTGGCTCCTCAGTGCCTGTGGATCTCAGTTCTGGCTTCCTATTAGATTTGAACGTCCTGAGGTACTACATGCCTGGGTCCCTTGCAGACTGACTGAACCAGTATCTGAGGTGGGGGTTGGCAAAGTCTCCCTAGGCCATCTGAAGGTGACTGAGAAACGCTGGCCTGTGACAGACACCTCTCTCTTTTGAAGTCCTGTTTCTCATACTGGCCGAACATTAGAACCACCTGAAGGCGTAAGAACTACTGATGCCTGGGGAGCTGTCCCCAGAAATCCTGATTCTATTGATCTCAATGTGGCCTGTGTGTCAAGATTTCTAACGGCTTATCTGGTAAAAGACCCCCTTCTGCATGACAGAGTAATCGGTGACATGCTTGTCCTTATGTAAACCACTGGAAAATTGGAAGAAATGATTTAAATAATAGTTGTCAGATAATGGGGAAAAAAACAAAAGGCCAGCACAGCACTGTAATTGCTCAGAGGAGAGAAACAAATGAGGTGAGCCCTGCGATTGCCTTGGCTTTCGGCCAAGACCCATAGGAGAAGCAGCTCAAGCAGAGCTGATGGCTTCGCTGAGTGGGGGGATGGAGAGCAGGTTCAGGAGGGCCGAGGTGGCTGAACTCGTACCGAGGAAGCAGCAGCCAGCACAGAGTGGCTCCAAAAGCTGCACAGGGGTCACCTTGAGCTCGCTGCTGAGTCCTAGGCCCGATACATGGGGGCGGATGGTCTGCAGGCCAGGAGAAGACCTGCCTGGTCTTATACGCATGGCTGGGGGATATTCACGTCCAGCCAGCCTGAGTGGAAAGGCCTGGGTCATACCCAAGGCCGCCGGGTTCAGACCACACAGGGCCACCTGCAGCCGTAGGGCCAGCCTAGCTCTAGGGGCAATGCCTCTCTAGATTCACCCCAAAGAGCAGGAAAGCAGGGTGCACGGGAGCAGGCTGGTCTTCAGGGGCCTTCAGGGCCAGCCAGAACCAGCTTCATCGTCTTTAAAGGGAGATAAAAGAAATCTAGATATTCGACACTGTGGAACTTGGTAAGTCCTGTAAAAGAAGCATAAAAACGGGAGCACAGCATGAAGAGTCAGTTAATCGAAACCAACTCAAATGATAAGGCCGAGGTGGCCTTGGCCCACACAGACTTTGACACAGTCACAGAATTGTGCTCAGAGAGTTAACAAAAAGTGTAAACATAATGAGGAAGGAAACAGAAGAAAAAGAACAAAAGGAACCTTCCTTCAGTACTGAAAGTATGATGGGTTGTTTCTAGGGTACGTGAAGAAACGTTCTAACTCAGTAATGAGACAGCCCATGAAGTGTGCAGAGCTTTGACCAAACAAAAGAAGGTATGTGACTGGGCAGCACACGTGTGAAGAGCAAACAGGATCATAAGTTTTCTGGAGATTAAAGTCAAATCACAATGGACAGTACTCCACACCCATGCCCTGGAGGCCGGAGAGGAGCGGAGCAGTGGGACGCGCGGCGCGGCCGGTGACCACGTGGGACGGGACGGCCAGTTAGGAGCGCCGGCGGCCGCCCTGGAGTGGAGCACAGCTCCCAGACTGGCACTCGCCTGAGCCACGGAGCCATGTGTACTCGGGCTTCCCCGTAAATGTTCATGGCCGCTTTATTCAGAATGGTCCCAAACTGGAACTAACCCTGTGTTCAAGGACAGCTAGATTGCTAGTTGTAGGGGGTGGAACACTGCCGGCAATGACCGGGACCAAGCTGCCGTACACTCAGAACATGGAGAATTCTAGAAACATCAGCCGAGTGAGCGACACCGGACACAAAGCCTGTATGTGCCGTTTCTGTGGGTCTAGAATAAGCCAGCTCACCTGTGATGACAGGAGGCAGATCTGTTTTCCCTGGCGCGGGCTGTGAGTTGGCTGCATGGGGCAGGAAGGAGCTTTCAGGGGGTGATGGAGGAGGTTTATGTTCTTTGTGGTGTCCGCTCTGTAAGTATACATCTGTTAGAACTCATTGAACTTGACACTTAAACAGGTACAGTCTCTGTCGTGGAAACTGTGCTTCACTACCACAGACTTAAGAAACCACAGAACTACAGTCAGGAGGTTTGCATATGAGCGGAAGTTGAGACCTGCTGCCTCAGGGCCCTTCATCACCTGGCCTCTGTCACCTGACTCTCCCGTCTGGTTTCCTACCTCTTCCATCCGTCACTCTTAAGGTACTGGCCAGGAGCCCACATGGAATTACGTGCAGCTCCCTGAGCAAGGCCTCCTGGGCTGTGCTTTTTTCTTCTCCAAATGCTGTTCCATTTGCCTAAAAAGTCTATCCACACCACCCACCTCCTCCTGCCAGCCTCAGTGACCCTGTGCCATCCTGCATATTTCCGCCAGGGCCCTTCCTGCCTGGCCTGCGTGGGTGAGGTCTCTTCTCCTACCATCGGGAGCACTTGTGGCTCCAAGGCCTGCATTTCCTTCTCCATCCCGGGGCCCCGCTGGCCCAGGGCCAGAAGTGTCTAGTGAGCCCGAGAGGCTGAGTGAGCGAATGGATGAATGAATCCAGGAAGCCAGATGAAAGGGCTTCGAGAGCTGAGCGCAGCATCTGATGCAGAGGAGGAGAGCGAGCGGAGGGGATTCCAGGAGGCTCTGTCGGTGAGTTTATGGTCCCTCAGTTTATCAAGTGGACACTGAGCCCATGAATGTTTAGTGGGAAGGCATTTGCGAACTAGTCAAAGTGACACCACAGTGCCATCCCTGCCGCTGCACCTTTTATATTAAAGACTGAGAAGTGACTGGGAAAGGAAGTGAATTTTCCCTCATCACTGACTGATTTCAGTCTCAACTAATTTAAGGGCTGACCTACGAATCTTCTAAAACCAAGCAGGGCCAGTATCCCAGAGATTGGACAGATGTGCCCTGTGAGCTATCTCATTGGCCAAGAGCTTGCTGTATGTGATGTGCTTAGAAAAACAAAAGCTGACAATGGCACCCACTGTGCTGTGGGCGTGGCCACTCTGGGAGGTTGACCACTCACCTGCTGGCTCCACACCCATCGCCTGTGGTTTACTGACTCTTCCTGGAGCTGGGTTGGGATTGTTGCACCTTCGTGTCTGCTCTCATCTTTGATTGGACCCTGCCAGGCTGGCACCACACCCCCCTCTCCACAAGGGAAACTGAGGCCAGAATCCTTGAGCAGCTCATACACAAAGTGAATAAGTAGGTGGGGAGCCCTCAGGGCCCTGCTCCCACCCCTGCACCGGCTGTTACTTTTGGGTGGTTGAATATCTGAGCAGTTACGATGCTTGCTTTGCTTTTCCGACCCAACCTTCTGCTGGAAATGACAATGTTGTGGCCCAGTAGCATTTCAAGGAACTGTTTAGAAAACAGCTTATTTTTTTTTTTTTGGTAAGAGAATTCTCAGTCTAAATGAGGAGAGTGAGATGTGAATGCCCAGCAGACAGTTTTGGTTGTTTGTGTCTATATTTAGAGGGAATCTGCTAAAATGGAGACAACTGGCTTTGGTTAGGCTGAGGCCACAGCTTAGGCTCAGGCGGCAGGGTGGGCCCAGGTCTTTTCCAGTTCTAGTTGCAGGGACTTTGGTGCCTGGACCTTTTCAAATTTTCCTTCTCATCTGTGAAATGCAGGTATAATACCCACATCTTGTAGTACATCGTAATAACTAAGTGAAGCACACACGGAAACCTGGAGCAGGGTGGTGGACGTCACATCACTAGGTGCTCCGGCAGTGGTCTCCTTCCCGCTCTACTGTGCCCTGGTCCCAGCCTCCACCTCCTCTGCAGTCCTGGGTGTAGGGAAGTCCACGTCATGTGGAGTGAATGGACCCTTCCTTAGTCACCTTCCTTACCACAGTTGACCCTTTCAGGGAAAGCCCAGAGGCTTCACAGATGGCCCTATGGTACACCCAGGCTACAGGCGGGACAGTCGGGGGCTCAGGCCTCTCGCTTGGTCTGAAGTGTCCCTGTTCTCTCCACCTCCCTCAGGGGCACAGCCTCACCTTAGGAAGTGCTACAAGAGCCTGCTTCCTGAGGGCTCTGCGGTCAGAGGTCCTGGGTCACAGTCTGGGTCACACGTGGACTAGATGTGTGACTGTCCTCCACGTCTGTCAGAGCACTCACCTGTGACGATGAGGCCAACCTGTGGAAGTGTAGAGGTGGGAGGTGCTGGTGTGTGTGTGTTTGTGTGTGCTAGTGTATGCCAGCCACTCTGTTCTCCTAACCTTGACCCCCCCCTCCCTACATGGGAGACCTTAGCCTCTCCCTGCCTCAGTTTCCCAGTCTTTGCAGTGGGAATACTAACTGGACCCACTGCACATGTCCCCGGGCAGGAGTGGATGGACCACATGGGAGCCGCATTCCACATATTGCACAGCACTGAATAGTGTTCAGTAATGTTAGCTGCTGCTTCCGCTGTTCCTTGCTCACCATTGACATTTCTTAACTTTGTATTTTGAAGTAATTCAGATTTATAAAAAGAATCAGAACTAGTACACAGGATTTCTGCACGCTCTTCCTGGCTCCTCCAAATGCTCATGTCTTGTGCAACCCAGTTCAGCTATTAGCACCAGGAAGTTAACATGGACATGGCTCTTAGCTAACCTGCAGACCCACCCCAGCTCTGTTGGCTAGTTCAGTGTCCTTTTCCTGGGTTGGGGTCCAGCCTGGAACCTCACGACGCATCTAATGGTCAGGACCTGGGGCAGGGGCTGGAATTGGCTGGCCATTTGGAGTATAGAGGGCAGGGAACTGTGCTCCACGGTCAGACAGTTCTGAGTCCTTGGAGAGGACAGTGGCCCAGGTTTCCTTACTTGAGAATTATACCCAAGGACAGCAGTCATGGCTCGTCACGTAGTAGGCTTTCCACAGAAGTGAATCCCTTCCTTGACGATTCCCGTGGACTCCCTGCTCTGCACTTACAGTGCCTGACGCCCATGGTCACTGCCAGACCCACCACAGCTGAAATGTTAAGGACATCAGACCAGCACTGTGGAAGGAGTCCACATTGATTTCTATGACTCACGAAACATTGCAGGGAGTCAGGCGCACTGACCCAGCACGTGGCTGCCTGGTGTGAGGGCCAAAGGTTCCTCCTGCCAGTTCCCCCGCTGCTGGCTGCTGATCTTAGATTGAGTGACCTGGCTGTGGACACCAATCCCCAAGTGTCCCTCCTGCACTCAGCTATTAGGCCTTGTTGACCCCGTTCTGTGCTCACATCTTTGGTTTTGTACCTCAGCACAGTGACGGTTATCTGCTAATGTCACAGTTTCCTTAGACATTTTCATCAGGTAACTTCCACTCTCTTTGGCTCAATGACTGCCTGGTGTTGGGGACTGAGTTGCAGTGGAATTGAGGGAGGAGACTGCCACTTGATCTGGGGCAAGTAGAATGTGGAGAGCCCCTTCCTCACAGAACTGTTCTGAGCGTTCGGGGAGAGCCCCACAATGCCCAGCACTGCCGGCACGGATAGACGCCTGCTTGGCAACTTGGTGTCCTTGCTCTTTGTTTGCCTAAACCCCAGGGTTTGGAGATGGGAGAGGACGCTGCTCTCATCCCTCTCTCCCAGCTGGATGTGAGTTCGTGATCAAGATTGATGAGCAAATGGTAAGAAGATGTGATTAGGGAACCTCTGCCTGGTCCTCGGCCACTGGAGAAATAACCTGGTGGGCCCTGCAGGAGGCACTGTCGCGCCATCCTTTGTGCCGATGGCAGGCATGCCAGAGAGTGTGGGGTCTCAGGGTGGGCTGTCCCTTCCCATGAGTGGACCATCAGTTTTGTGTGCCTTCCATAGGGCCTCTGTTAAAAGAACAGGCCCACAGTCCATACAGGTAACCTTTGAAAGCTCCACTTCCTCAGGCACATTGGCACGGCCGATGTGCAGCTCACTGACCTTCCAAGGTTTACTCGAAGTCAGATGATACGGGAACCTCTTGCGGGTGGACGAGCTCTGGGTCAGCAGCCCTGAGTCATGGGTGTTGGCCATGGCCCTGCCCTTGACTGGTGGTGTGGCCCTGGGGAATTTACCTGTCTGGGTCTCAGTTTCCATATCTGTAAAATGAGCGAGCTGGGGGAGTGTTCTGTAAGAATCTTTTTAGCATGAAATAAAAGTGATGAGATGGATTCTTTAACTGAGGGGAACACAGGTGTGGGCATGTGGCTCACATCGTGGGTTTGGATCATAACTGAGGCTGCAGGGCTGCCTTCTTTCCCCTCTTTCATTCTTTCCTGTAGGTAAACATTTCTGGAATTCCAATCATGTTCCAGGCACTGAGGTTATCTAAAGATGAGCAACATCAATTCCTGCCCTCAAAGGGGAGCGTTGTGGAGGAGCTGATCAGGGCTCTGAATAAGAGGAGCACAGGTTTCTCAGATGCTCAGGACCAGACAGGAGTTCCCACCAACATGGCTGTTCCTGCAAGCCTTGGTCTGAAGCCTCCCGGCTCCCTTCCCATCTGATCCTGTTCTTCACTGGCTCTATGACTTCGGTCAGTCACCTTAGCTCTGTGATCCTCAGTCTCCTTCTCTGTGAATCAGCCTCTTTCCTGCCCACGATGAACCTACGATGCAGAGCAAAGGAAAAGAGTCTAGGGGCTGCTCTGCAAGCTGTGGGCACGGTAACCCTGGCTGTGCCTGGGGGTGCAGTGCTTGAGGGCGCTGTGCCAAGCAGTGTGGTTCAGTGGAAGGACCACACTTGGGTGTTAGACAGAATTTGCATCCTGGGCTTCAGATATGTGAAAACTCTGTCCCACTAGGCCCAAGCTGCAGATACCCACTGCCTGAGCCTTGGCCTGTTCACCTGTCCATTGGAGCTCTTTGACCCCGCTTCATGGACAGGTGTGACACCTGTTATATATGGGTGCATGTAACCAAGCTCCAGCCCTCGCAGCTGCCCTGAGAAGTCAGGTGGTCACCTCATCTTCTGCACAGGAAGGTGGGCTTGGACAGTCGGTGCCTTGCTGAGGGGCAAAAAGCTGTTGACACAGAGCTGGCACTGAGGCTGTTTGTGTTTGTCTCCAAAGACTGTTTCCTGAGGGTCTTCTAGAGGGGTCTTCTAGCCCCCTGTGCTAGATCAGCTGTGAATGTGGCAGTTAGTGCGTGTGGCTGGTGCTGTGTGTGTGGCCTCCTTCTGGGTTCTGGTTAGGGCCTGTGGCTTTGGCTGGATCTCCCATAGTTGGCCAGCACCTACCTCTGGCCCTCGATGGCCCTTTGCTTCCTGGTGTGACCCCCTGTTCTCTCAGGAGCTCAGCCTGGGGCCCCTTCTTAGCTCTTTTCCTGTCCTGGCCATTTGCGCAGTTACCTCATTGGGGAACTGAATTTCTGGCCTGTCCCCCACTTTACAGGTGAGGAAGCTGAGGCCCAGAGAGTGAGTGAGGCCTGTACTTGTGGAGCTGAGATCTGAACCATGTTCTAGTCGATGTCTTAGTATGGAGAGTCAGACAAAGACATTTATAATGTATCATTGCTTTTACCACAGCTCTAATTTAGAAAAGGGCAGGCGCATTGTAAAATAAGCCCTATGTCTGCTCTTCATCCCTACATTATATAGGAACTACGAGATGGTTGAGTGTTCCTCCCTGACCCCTCACTGGCTTTGTACCTTGTGGCAGATGTGGCTGGACCCTGTCTGAACACCTCTGCGAGGGGTTTCCTGAAGGAGAAACATTGGAAAGGTCCTCCGGGGCTGTGCATAGCACAAGCCCCTGCTGGGACCTCCTGCCTTCAGGTGACTGTGATGAACCCCCTGCAGTCTTGAAAGAAGGTGGGGGCAGGGAGCTGCCCCGGGTTCTGTGGAGACAGCAAGGAGAGAAAGGGGGTCAGTAGCTGTAAGGAGTCCAGGGGAAGACCCCTCTTAGCTGCCCACAGCTGTCTTTCTAGTCTCATTTTCCAACACCCTGAACTTACCCAGGTGTTCCTTAGGTAAAATGTGGGCTTGCCATGTCACGTCAGCCCCATTTTCCAGTCAAGCTCCAGCCCCATGTTTTATTTAAAAATAATCCCCCAATTTCTGTTTCTTCTGTTTAAAATGCCATCATTATTTTGAAAAGGACAGCTGATCTATGGAAAGCCAATACTGCTAGAATATGAACTAAGTTCAAATTGTAGTCTTCGCGATCACTGCTTTTCATTTTTCTTGGTTAAACAGAATAATATTGACTTGGGGGAAATGCTTGGTGAAAGGAGTGAGTGGAGGAACAGAATTTATCTGGGCCTCCCTCGTCGAGGTGGAGCCTGCAGTGGCCTTCCTCCCAGGGCTCTGTTGGTTCCATTTCCCCACCTGGCTGAATGGCACCTTTGTCTTTGTTAGGAAGCCAGGTGGTCTCCACGTGGAAACAGGGAACTGATGCTAGTTAACCCCAGGTCCTCATTTTCTTATTTAATGCTCACAGCTGCCCGGCCGGGCGTGGCTCAGCAGTTGAGCATCGACCTAGGATCCAGGAGATCATGGTTTGATTCCCAGGCAGGGCACATGCCCCGGTTGTGGGCGGGATCAATGACTCTTTCATCATTGATATTTCTATCTCTCTCTCTCCCTCTCCCTTCCTCTCTCTGAAATCAATAAAGATATTTGAAAAACAAATAACGCTCGCAGCTGCCCTGCAGGCAGGTGAGCCTTTCGCGTCTTTGCTCACGCAGGAGCCTGAGCTTAGAGGCAGCCCGGGAGTGCAGGGCTGCTGTCTGACGTGTTTGAACTCCTTGCCCCTGCCTTGCTTTCTTCTCCACCTGTGCTGGTGCTGGGGTGACCAGAGGCCAGGAGCCAGTGCCTTGGTGCTACTTGGCTCTTGTTTTGGGGTAATGTTTGCATTGCTTTTGTTTGTACTACTACTGATTGCTCAGGATGACTTACTGTCTGCTCACTAATCCTAGCTTACCTCTGGCTTCAGGTTTTCAGCTGCTATGGAATGTTGCTCCTTTGTAATTAAATTATGTAGCCATTCTCAGTCTTTAGAGGGAGTGCATCTTAGGCGAGTGTAATTAGAAATGCATATTTAGCACACAAGGGAGAATGTTCTGTTACATAGCTGTGCGTTAAATGAAATACAGAGCATTTGTGGGCCGGGAGGTTCCATTCATAATGGAGACTCCTCCCGGAGGCCAGGAAGCCGTAATCCTCGGGAACCCTTCCTGCATGTGCCCAAGGCCTTTCTTTCTTTCATTCATTTACACAGGAAGCGTTTGCTGAGTTTCTCCCCGCCAGTGTGCCAGGCTGTGGGCGAATGCTGGGCTCCGCCATGCCTGGAGGGACCACCAGGGCGGGGACCTGACAGTGTGACCCGTGGGAAAGGGTTACATTGTCTATTTGTACAGTGGTGTCCTGGTGTCTATTAGTGAGGTCTTAGGAGTTGGACAGATATGGGATTGGATTCTGTCATGGCCAAGCTTTGGGATTAGCTGGGCAAATTACAAATCCAAGCCATAGTTTTTGTTTTTTTGTTTGTTTGTTTTTAAATCTCAATTGAGAGGCTCTATGGTCCAGTGGCCAAGGTGACATCCTGGGAGTCAGTGCCCCATAGAATGCCAGTCTTAGCTCATTGTCACCAGAGGGGTCCCTGGGAGGACTAGCGTGGCCTCCTGCTGTGGCTGGGTCACAGCTTTTATGGACACACTGGCAGGCGAGGCTGGTCCCTGGCCTGCTGGCTGTCTGCCGGCTGTGAGGCCTGGCCACATCTGTTGCGGGCTCACGGGTATGCAGGGCAGGCCTTTCTGTGGCTCGCTGTGAGGCTCAGCCGTGCCATTGCAGACACAATACTGTGTGCTGCTGCCAACGGAGGCCTCCCACTGGGTATGGCAGGGCAAGAGCCGCTTTGGAGGGGAGCCAGCCTGGGTGGGTCCTCAGGGAAACGCCAGGGTAGAGTGAACAGCTTTAGCAAGGTTAATGGAGAGTGTCAGAAATGGCGCCTGCCAGTGTCAGACCAGCTGGGTTAAAGGTGAGGGGACATGGTGCCTGCCAGCACCTCTGGCCCGGGAGAAAGTTCCCATAGACCCCTGTCCCTACAGCACACACCCTGAAAGTAGTCAGTGCTTCACCTTCACAGGACCAGGTGCTTTACAAATGCTGCCTCTGTGCCGGGACTCAGAAAGCGCCACCTGGGCTTCCTGCAACCCCTTCACTACGCTCTCCCAAACGTAAGGCCCCTGGTTTTCAAAGCCAGGTGTTATGGGGGCTCCTCTTCCTGGTGCAGGTCCCCCAGGCAAGGGCTCGGACCCCTCACTCTTCAGGGACAATCTCTGTGGTTGTGATCTCTCTCCCATTTGTGGGTCACCTCTTGGGGAGTGGGGGTGGTGTGGGCCCTGACTAGACTTAGTCTCTACCCTTCTACGTGTCTCAGTGTGGCTTTTCTTTATATCTGTAGTTGTAGAAACTCTGTCCTGCTGTTCTTCAGGTTGTTTTCAGAGACAGCTATAGTATATGTAGTTGTTGTTTTGGTGTCAATGAGAGGAGGTGAGCTCAGGATCTTCCTGCTCGGCCATCGTAAACTCGAAGCCAGAAGCCTTGCTCTTGAATGTCAATATAGTTTGTCCATGACATGCCGTTCCTTGTGGTCGGTGCACTGCTCCCGCAACAAACATGTCTCCAGATGGGGTCACCCGCCTGTGTGATTCTTTTTTTTTAAAAAAATATGTCTTTATTGAGTCTAATGAACAAAATGAACTAATGAACAAGATAGATACAGAGACATAGAAGCACGGAGCAGTTGGACGAATTTCAGAGGGAAGGTGAGGGTGGGGGGGAGATTAATAAAGAAACTTTGATGCATGTATATGTGACCTATGGACACAGACAATAGTGTGGAGAAGACCAGGGGGTTCAATGAGGGGAAAAGGGGGACATCTGTAATACTTTCAACAATAAAGAAAAAGCCCACCCAGGCGTGGCTCAGTGGTTGAGCGTTGACCTAGGATCCAGGAGATCGGTGTTCGATTCCCAGTCAGGGCACATGCCCGGGTTGCAGGCTGCAGCCAATCAGTGACTCTCTCAACATTGATGTTTCTCTCTCTCTCTCTCCCTCTCCCTTCCTCTCTTTGAAATCAATAAAGACATATTTAAAAAAACAAACAAAACAATAAAGAAAAAAATAAAAATATCCCCGGGTGAGGATTTTATGTGTGTGTGTGTGTGTGTGTGTGTGTATCTGTCTTTATTGATTTCAGAGAGAAGAAGGGAGAGATAGAAACATCAATGATAAAAGAGTCATTGATTGGCTGCCTCCTGCACTGGGGATTGAGCCCACAACCCTGTCATGTGCCCTGACTGGGAATCAAAGTGCAATCTCTTGGATCCTGGGTTGGTGCTCAACCGCTGAGCCATGCTGGCCGGGCCCTCCTGTGTGATTCTTAGACCTCTCTTGAGTAAAGCCATAATTGCACCTCAACCATTTGAGTAAAGGGACTCCCTGTTTTTGTCCTGATCAGTAGGCCATGTGGCCCCATGCCTGTCAGAGAGGCAGCCGGCAGTGAAAGTGGGCTTACCTGGATTCCACTCTGTGGCTAGGATGTCTGAGGGACTTAATGAAGGTGAATGTTGGACGGGATCTTACAGCTCACTGGCATTGGCCAGGATTCTAAGACGTGGTTTGAGTTCTTTCTTTCCTCAGCACCTACGTATCGAGCATCCTGGGAGCACCAGACACCAGGGTTTAGTGGTGAAATGCTGGGTGGAACTTACTTGGTCATGATGCAGTACCCATTTTATACATTACTGTATTTGATTCAGTAATATTTTGTTAGTGGTTTTTGCCTCTAAATTCATGAGGAATATAGGCCTGTAGGTTTTTTCCATGTAAGCTCTCTGATTTTGTTATTTGGGCAACACAGGCCTCATCAAAAGAATGAGGACCTTCTCTCCCTCCTCTATTTTCTGAAGATGTTTATGTAAAATTGTTGTTATCTTTAACATACAGTTTCATAGAATTCAGCTGGGAAGCCATCTGAGCTTTTAGGAGGGTGTTTTTATTATGAATTCCATGTCTTCAGTGGCCATAGACTTTTCAGGTTTTCTGTTTCTTGGTTTCGTTTGGTAATGCGTGCATTTTATCTAAGTTGTTGAATCTATTGGCACTAAATTGTTTACATTATTTCTTTTTTTTTTTTTAATTTTTATTTTTTGTTTAAAGTATTACAGGTGTCCCTTTTTCTCCCCAATGACCCGTTCCTTCCCCCTCCCCAGTCACTCTCCCCACCATTGTCCGTGTCCTTGGGTTGTGCATATCTGCATATAAATTCTTTGGTTACTCTCTCCCCCTCCACCCCCCTGCCCTCCTCCATCCCTCTGACATTCGTCAGTCTCATCCATGCTTCCATGTCATTGAATCTATTCTGCTCATCAGTTTATTAAGTTCTTTAGATTCCATGTATAAGTGAGATCATGTGATATTTTTCTTTCTCTGCCTGGCTTATTTCACTTAGCATAATATTCTCCAGGTCCATTCATACTGTCCCAAAGGGTATGAGATTCTTCTTCTTTACAGCTGCGTAGTATCCATGGTGTGAATGTCCCACAGCTTTTTATCCACTCATCTACTGATGGGCACTTGGGCTGTTTCCAGATCTTAGCTATTGTAAACTGTGCTGCTGTGAACATCGGGGTACATATATCCTTTCTGATGAATGTTTCAGGATTCTTAGGATACATTCCTAGGAGTGGAATCACTGGGTCAAATAGCAGCTCCATTTTTAATTTTTTGAGGAACCTCCATACTGTTTTCCATAGTGGCTGCCCCAGTCTGCATTCCCCCCAGCAGTGCACCAGGTTCCCCTTCCCCACACCCTCGCCAGCACATGTCGTTTGTTGATTTGTAGATGGAGCCATTCTGACAGGTGTGAAGTGACACCTCATTGTGGTTTTAATTTGCATCTCTCTGATGATTAGCGACTTGGAGCATTTTCTCATGTGTCTCTTGGCCATCCGTATGTCCTCTTTGGAGAAGTGTCTATTTAAGTCCTTTGCCCATTTCTTATTTGGGTTGTTTGTCTTCCTCTTGCTGAGTGCTGTGAGTTCTTTGTACACTTTGGAAATTAGCCCCTTATCAGATTCATCCTTGGCAAATATGTTTTCCTAGACTGTGGGGTTCCTTTGTATTTTGAGGCTGTTTTCTTTTGCTGTGCAGAAGCTTTTGAGTTTGATGTAGTCCCATATGTTTATTTTTTCCTTTGTTTCTCTTGCCCTAGGAGATGTATCAGTGAAAAGTCCACTACGTGGGGTGTCTGTGACTTTACTGCCTATGTTTTCTTCCAGGATTTTTATGGTTTCAAGACTTACATTCAAGTCTTTTATCCATTTTGAGTTTATTTTTGTGTGTGGTGAAAGTTGGTGGTCTAGTTTCATTCTTTTTCATGTACCTGTCCAATTTTCCCAGCACCACTTATTGAAGAGACTGTCTTTACTCCACTGTATGCTCTTGCCTCCTTTGTCAAATATTAACTGACCATAATGGCGTGGGTCTATTTCTGGGGTCTCTGTTCTGTTCCATTGATCTATATGCCTGTTGTTGTACCAATACCAGGCCGTTTTGCTTACAATGGCTTTGCAATACAGTTTGAAGTCTGGTAATGTGATCCCTCCCACTCTGTTCTTTTTTCTCAAAATGGCTGCAGCTATTCGGGGTCTTTTTTGGTTCCATATAAATTTTCGAAACATTATTTCTTTATGACCCTTTTAATGTGTATAGGATCTGTACGGATACTCATTTTCATTCTTGATATTGGTGATGAGTTTCTCTCTTTTCCCCCTTTATTAACCTAAGTCAGAGTACTGTCACTTTTATTGGTATTTTTCAAGAACTAGGTTTCAATTTAATGATATTTCTCTATTATGTGTCCACTTTCTATTTACTCAGAGCCTGATCCTGTCTTCCTGGCCAGGTTGCTGTCCCTTCCTATCCAGCTCCTGCCCAGTAGGCACACACCATCCTTTCTGCTCCTGAATCCCTATGTAGCCTATGACACTCTTCTGTCATAGATCACAGTTTATCTTAGATGCCTCTGGGCTTGTGTCTTTGAGTAGACTTGATCCCCTTAAGGGTGGTACTGTGTCTTCTGCCATAGTCCCTTATCACATGGAAGACATTCATCTAGAACCCTGGATGAGGGTGAGTGAATGATTAGATAGGTGAATGAATGCTATTCTGAATAACTTGCTTAAGTGGCAAGAGAGCAGGCTGTATGGCCATATAGCTCTGTATTCTTATCGTGGATGTGCCACTTCCTGGGTCTGTGGCCTGCGCCAGTCACCTGACTGCTCTGAGCCTTGTTTATGAAAACAGGACTTTCCTTGCAGGGCTCTTAAGGACGTTGGAGTCAATGTGTGTAGATCACCTAGGAGAGCACTTGGCACTAGTTGGTGCTCAATAGAAGGCAGCCATTGAAAAGACCTCTTAATTGAGCAGCAGTAATCCGTCGTATGCCTAGAAAATAGTGTTTTTCTCTAGCACCTTGCCCATTACTGATGCTTGTAATAGACTTTTCTCAAAGTGAGGCCTGTGGCACCCTCCAAGAAGAGGTGTGTTGGCAGAGGAGTGCGTTGCTTCCTGTTACAACTTTGCCTGACCAATTCACTCTATGGTTTTATTAAAATATTCTAATTTTATGCAGCAGAGTAGGCTTTTTTTAAATCAACGAAGAATGGCAGTAATACTCAGTAATTTCACAAAACCTTTTCTGTGGTTGATTTTCATAAATTAGATATTTTCTCTATAATTATATCTTTTCCTTGATTCTTTACAGAGCAAAGAAACATCCAATTCCAAGAAAATAGAAACAGACTATTTCTTATTTGTCATATGGTCCTTGGCAGTTATCTATTTCTGTGTATTTTTTGCTCAGTTCTCTGGAGATTTCTACTACATCACTCCCTGGAGATGACTTTTAAGTTTACCCTAAAAAACCAACCAACCAAACAAAGACAATGTGACATTTTTTGTTACTCAGCAAGTTTTGGTTTGTAAGGCCATTATCAAGTATCTGCTTACTTGACCAGCATACCTGCAATTTGAGGAAGCTGCTCTCTGTGTGTTGGGTGAGGGGTTGGCTTCATTTGTTTATTAGTTAACTTACTTGACATTCATTCCCTCAGAGTGTCCTGAGACCAGGGACCACACCTTATGCATCTTGTTCCAAGTGCAGAGCCTGCCCTCGGGAAGTACCCAGGAAGTGTTTGCAGGTGAGGGAAAGAGTAGCCCAAACAAATGAAAGTCACCTGGATTCAGAGAGGCTCCTGGGACGTGCGTACGAGGGGGTTACAGGAAACTGGCAATCTTTTTGAGATGATAGGACAATGCTGTGTGCTTTGGGAAAAGGATTTGAGATTTGGGTGAGTCCGAAAGATGACACTTGCATATTTAAAAAGCTGAGCCCTTTTACAGGGAGGAGGAACAGAAGTCTTTTGGGAGAAGGCGTGGCCTTTTCTGGGACACGAGGGAGGAACACCACTTATGTAGGAGGAGAGAATTAGTGGCGATGTCCTGGTGGTAGAAGAGTTGAAGGGCGCCTGTGCACTTCCAGGTGGGAAGGCACCCTGAGGCGTGCGAGGGGAGCTGTTACAAGTGGGGCTGAAGGGCTTTAAATGACATTTCCCCAAGGCCAGGAATAGATGGCCAGTGAGCAAGTGAAACGATGCCTAATTTCACTCCTCATTAGGAAAATGCAAATCAAAATAAAAATGAGATTCTACTTTATGCCCATTAGGAGGGCTGTTATTAAAAAAAGGACAGCCCCCCAAACAGAAATTAACAAATGTTGACAAGGATGTGGAGAAATGTGAGCCCTTGTGCTCTGCGGACAGGAATATAAAATGGTTCAGCCACTGTGGAAAATGCCTGGATTCCTAATAAAATTAGATATATATAAATAAGTGTATACCCCAAAGAATTGAAAAGAAGGCCTCAGAATAGGTATCTGTACATCCCTGTGCACAAGGTGTCCCACCAAAAGGTGGATGCAACCCACCTGTCCATGGACGGATGGATGGGCAGACAAAATGTGGTCTCTGTGTACAAGGGAATAGTTTCCAGCCTTAAAAAGGAGGTAAGTTCTGATAACATTCTGCAACATGGGTGAACCTTGAGGACTTTATGCTAAGTGAAATAAGCTGAACACAGAAGGACAAAAACTGTGTAATCACATTTATGTGAGATTCCTAGAATCCTCAGACTCAGAGACAGAAAGAGGACAGTGGTGCCGAGGGGAAATAGGGAGCCAGTGTTTAATACTTACAGATTTTCAGTTCGGGAAGATGAGAACATTCTGGAGATGAGCAGTGGTTATGGTCTCCCTGTAGTGTGAATGTGCTTAATGAAACAGAACTACACATTTTAAAATGGTAAAAAGGGTGAGTTTTATGGTATGTATATTTTACCATGAAAAAAAATGTAAAAAAGAAAAGAAATGGTGCAGAAATCCATTCCCCATTTCCTTCCACGCTCAGCCATATTGCCTCCGGGTATCAGGCGGTGAGGCTGCAGAGGGAGATGGGAATTTATTGAACGCGGGCCTACTCTGACACTTCCATATTTCTCATCGAACCTCCGCAGCATCTAGGAGATAGGCATTCATTATTGTTTCCATTTAGCAGTCGAGAAACTGAGGCTGAGAGTGGTGTGATGATGTGCCTGGTGGAGGAGACCTCTGGTGGCTTTGGTAGAGGATCCTGGCTGGGGACTAGCTCCTGACCCTCCCAGCACTTCTGCCCTGCCCCAACCAGCATTGATATTTACCCTGCCCTTGTGCCCTTGGTACTTGCTGCCCCTCCCCAGAAGCTTAGGGTTTTGCCGCATAGGAGGAAAAGTTCTGGAAGGGGTGGTAGAAGGGTGAGGGAGCACTAATGCCATTTTTACATCTTCCTAGACCCTGGAAGCCATCCTGAATTTTAAATACTCCGGAGGCCCGGGCCACATTGAAGGCTATTACAGGAAACTGTCCCTGGGGCTGCACGTGGAGGTCGAGCCGTCGGTGTTCTTCACCCGAGTCAGCACTCTGCCAGCGACCAGGTAACGGGGTCTGCTCTGCGGTCGCCTCGTTTCAGAGCCCAGCTGCGTGTGCAGTTCTGACCTTGGTGGTCGCCGTGGTCCCGCCTCCTTTCAGGTCCGCGCTGTCCTGCCAAGCTGCTCAGACTCCCTGCATCTCAGGTCCTCCTCAGAGAAGCAGGCAGTGCTTCAGGTAGTTGTGAGTGAGTGGGTGTTCTCCCGTTTAACATGCTGTAACAATCACGTTGACATCACCACGTGCCTGTGTGTGGTCCGCACTGTGCAGGACATGGCTCTCCTAATTGCGCTGAGCCTGGTCCTGGTTCTGATCTACTCTGGGGGCTCCTGGATGAGTCCAGCATCCTTCTTTACATCACTCTGGCATCCCAGGAAGACGTGTGCTCAGGCCAGCCATTCAGCATCTCAGCTGGACCCCCACTTCACGGAGCTCCCCGCCATCCGAGCATCGGGCTGTGTCTGCCCAGGGAGCCCATCTTGCCCGGAGGCCTTCTCTCCTGTTGACTTCCCAGACTTCGTCTTCCTTCAGGAAGAAGGCAGTCGGACCATGTGTCCATGCAGACCCACAGTGGCCAGAGATACGAGAGGTGTTCTCTAAGGGGGAGGATGAGTTTCTCATCCAAAACTTTGACCCACGGTGACCTGGGGGTCACAGGGGCTGAGAGCACTGGGTGGAACTCCAGCCAGCGGGGACCCTCTGCCGCTCAGACTCCTGGCCCAGCAGCCTTTGGAAAACAGGTCCTGGTCACCCCTGAGCTCTGGATACATCCATGTCCAGGGCACCTTTCCTTCCGGGCGGGGCGGAGTGGGGGAAATTATTCACTGTCAGGGGTTAAGGCAACCGGGAGAGGCAGCATACTCAGTCGGCTCTCTCCTCCCCAGAGTAAAGTACAGGGGTGTCGGAGCCGTGTTAATGTTGACATAAAACTCCCTTTAAAGTGATATGGCCCCAACTAATGAGTGTAGTTTTGGTTGATAGGAAAGATTATTTGTCTTCCCCAAAATTGGAGAATGGCTTGAGCAAGAGCGACTGGCTCAGCTTGGGCTGTTAGCACCACGTTTCATCACCGTCACTTCTCAGTCCTGGCCAAGGCTGGCCTCTGTTTTGAACGTGTGTGAAGAAGCCCTTGCCCTGGGGAAGCTTTAGCCAGGACTGCTCCTGGGGCTCTGAGCGTCTCAGGTCCTTCCTGCGTGCTGGGTCCTCTCCATCCTCAAGCTGGGCTCTTTCCTTCCATGCCCTCATCACCCGCTGCCCCCGCTCATGGAAATAGTTCTCGGAAGCAGCACAGGTTGTCACCGAGCTGGTTGCTTCCCCTTCTTGATATCTTGCTTCCACACTGTGGGCCCTGCAGCTCTAACTGACAATTTCAGGTGAGAAAAGTGTTGCCTCGTGTGGGGTGCAGACGGCACTTGGAAGAGCTGATTTGCCAGCCGGCTGTTTGGCTCCCAATCACCCAACCTGTAGGTCTCACCCCTTTTTTTTGGGCACATACGTGTCTCCTCCCTGCCCTTAGGGTGGAGATGTGGTTCCTTTTCTTTCGCCCTGTCCATTCCTGTCATGTCTGGTTGATCCTGGGTCCTTCGACAGTCTACCGATGGCCCAGCGCACCCACTGCCTTCCAGAAGCTGCCATCTGTGCGGCCGCTGCCCCCGTTCCTGCTCTGCGTCGTCCCGTTGGCACAGAGCCTGCCCCAGAGCCCTGGCCGCAGAGCGCCCAGCCGACTGCGTGCGGGGCTGTCTGCCCAGCCTTCCTGTGCCGTGCAGCTCGTCTGGCCTGGCTCCCCCCTCCTGCGGGACACTTGCTTCTCAGCAGCACTGGCTACGTCAGGACAGTTAACCCCACTGTGCCTTTGTAGACAGCTGTAACTGTCATTTTTCTTAAATTATCATCCCTTCACTTTGGCAAGTTTCTGTTTACCAGTGATGATCTGTGTTACCATTTTTGTAAAATTTTCCTAAACATGACCAGGCAGAGCAGGTTGTCTGTCCGTGGGTTCCTCTGTACTTCCTCGAACTTCTCATAAAGCACTAGCTGGACTTCTGTCATTCCAGTGCTTGATGGAGCACTCACAGGGCTGAGAGGGCGAGAGCACAGTCCTTGGGTTTCATCAACCTGGTGGAAGCTCATCAGGCAGAAATAACACCAGGTGGAAACCTGGGTCTGTGTTAAGGAGTGATGAGTCCAGAAATCATAAATCAATGAATAAATGTCAAAGATCCCTCCCCCTCACTTCTTAATTTCTTTACTAGACTATTGACTGTTTAAAGGAGAAATGATTAATTTATTCTGTAATGCAGATCATATACAGAAGTAAAATATGTGACAAAAAAAGAGCATGGATAAATGGAAGAGAAAATGAGAGTGGGGAAATGGAAGTTCTTATGCAAAATGTCCTATTAGTTGTGGTGAGAATGTGGTAAGTTAAAGATGCCTGTTGTAAACCCTCAAGCAACACGTAAGGTCCGGATAACAAGCCAGAAGAAATAAAATGGAATACTAAGAAATACTGAATTCGAAAGTGGGGAACTGGTGGCAAGAGCGGAGGATAGAAGAACCTGGAACGAATAGGAAACAGAGCAATGTGGCGAACTTATCACACTGTACCCCCACGTCCACTACATGTCAGTGGATTACATGGTACGTTTAAAAGTAGAAATTGTTAGACCATATAAAAAAGCAGGACCCAACTATAGGTTTTCTGCAAGAAACATGAAATTTGCAGTTTAAAAGCCAAAAGATGGGGGAAAAATATATACTACGCAAGCACCAATCATCAGAAAATTGGCACGGGTGTATGAATATCCAACAGGCTGCCTTGGAGAAAAGGGTGGAGAGGGTAACGTGCACTGAGGGAAGGTAACGTCACAAGGGTGCCGACCATCCTAATGTAAGTGAACTTCAAAAGCAGAGCTTCAAAATAAAACTGACCTCTGAAGGGAAAAATGAAAACAAAATGAAGGGAGAACTTATGGTCAGCTATTTCAACATTTGTCTCTCAGTATTTGATAGAAGAAGCAGAAAATCAGTAAAAGTATGGGAAACATGTCCCAGTCAAAATCCCAAAAGGGTTTTGTTGTTGGGGGTGTGTGTGTGGAAACTGACAAGCTGGTTTTTTTTAAAGTTACTTGAAAATGGAACAGACTGTTGCCAATGAATAGGCAAATAACTTGAAAAGAAAGAGAGGAATTTGTAGGACATAAGCCATGTGATTTTAAGACAATATAACGTTACAGTAATCAAAGAGGATGCCATTGTTGTAAAGTTAGAGATCGATGGACCATAACAGTCCAAAAATAGACTCATATATGATCAATAAGTTTTTTAAAGGAGTGGAAACAATTTCATGTGGAATGAAAAGTCTTTTGAACAAATGGTTCAGGAAGAACTGGATATATTTGGGAGGTACTTTGACCCATGCATCATGTCATATAAAAAAATTTACTTGAGGTGGACTCCAGCTCATTCCAGACCAAAACAACTCCAGCTATAAACCTGAAGAAGAGGCAGTAGAGCATCTTCATAACTTTGGGGCAAAGATTTCTCAGATGGGGTCAGCAACTACTAACCATACAATAAAAAGCTGATACGATAGATTTTGTCAAAATTAAAAACTATAGCTCATCCAAAGGCATGCTACACACTGGGAGAAAATGTTTGCAATACATTTATGCAACCAAGGCCTTGTATCTGATACACATATAATGAAGTTTTAAAATTAAATACTAAAGAGACAAACACAAAAAATGGGCAGAAGATACGAGCAACATTTCACAAAGGAAGGTATACAGGTGGCCCATAATCACCTGAACGTGCTCAATGGGTGTGGAGTCATTGGTTCCTGGGAGAGTTGTGTACCTGCCCCTTTCATTAACATTGATAATTTATGCAGTTTTCCCCATTGGTAATTTTTTAATGGTGAAAGGCGGCAGGGAAATCCTTCTTATTCAGGGCCCACCCCATTCTAGGGGAATGTCATAGGTTCCTTGTGTTCAGTGTCCCACTTCAGCTCTAGAGCACCTGTCGAAGTTGGCATTGCTCTCTGGACGTGGTAACTAACTCACCCTCTGTAGCATGTTAATGAGGAGAAGAGATGGGACTTGAATCATGGCCTTCGTGGCACCCAAATCCGTGCTCTCTGCCTCAGGTCTCTGAAGTGGGAGCCCTGGCACCTGGGTTCACGTGCTCATTTGCCCTCACCCCGCGGTGTTTTTGGAAGCGGCTGGCTCTCTCCCCCAGCTTCAGCCTTCCTGTCCCTTGCTGAATACAGATGGCAGGTGATGTCCTCATTGTTTCTTTACCCGTCTCCCCCAGGGCTGTACACAGGTCTCGGTTGACTTTTATTTAGGAGATCAATTACCTCTGAGATTCACTTTTTACACAAAGCTGCCTGGTAATGTTGTTAGGGAGGAGATTGAAATGGATTGGGCCGTGCTGCCCTGAGTGCTGAGCCTCCCTCCCTCCTGAGGAGCAATTTTTTTAGCCTGTGAAGATAAATGATCCAGTCTTAGGCATGGCTACTCTGAGCTGTGCGGAAAATACTCTCCTCTGAACAGGGTGTAGGGTGCAATAGTTATTCCATTATTAACAGAAATCACACCACTTGACACATCACAGCGCTTATCCTGGCCATTTAGAAAAATTCCATTTCCCCCCTGGGTGAGGGCAGCTCGGCTCACAGGCACCGAATCAAGGCAATTGTAGTGTTAGATTTTATCATGGTCGATCTTCTTCAAGTTGCTATATTCCTGTATTCAATTGGTTTTAAATTTAACGAGAATTTAGAATTTTTACAAGCATCAGGATTCAGAATCAAACATATCTGTATCTGATTTTAGGTTCTGATCCTACTGCTTATGTGCTCTGTCATTCATATTTCTTTAAGCATCATCTATCCTTCGTCTCGAGGTGAAGATAACATTGATCTTGCAGGGTCCTGGTAAGGTTTAAAAATATGTATGTAAAGGATCTAATACAGGGCCTGGCACAAGGTGGGTAATTGGAAATTGGTGGTTGGTCATCATTTTCTTATGTGTGTGCACATGCACGCCACAATAGTATGCGAGTCTGGGGACAGAGGGATATGGTCCTATCAACACACACCAGCTCTGTGGCAGCTGCCGCTGTGACTTCCATAGGATGTCATTCACCTTCCTGCATCTCAGCAGCCTGCTTGGCCTTGTTCCCACCTTTCTGTAGCCTCACTGATGGCAAGGGCTCCTCTGGAGGGTCGGGTGCAGTCTCCTCTGCAGCCCATGGTGTGTTCAGGTGGTCCTTGCATTACACTTTGAGAAACCCTGGTTTAGCGGATAGTAAGGCATTTGTAGTCTTCAAGGATATTCAAAAGCTCAATACCTCTGTGCGGCAGCGGGGACCAGAGCTTATGTCACCAGGAGCACTTTCAGATTCTTTGTTCTATTTTTCTTCACCTTAGGCTGAATTAAGCTCCCTGGCTTAAAGAAAATTATCTTTATTATTGAAAGTATTACAAATGTCTTTTTTCCTGTTGACCCCTTCTACCCCGCCCCCGCCACCACCTGCCCCAGGCCTTCACCACACTATTGTGTGTGTCCATGGCTTATGTATATATGCACATAAGCTCTTAGGTTAATCTCTTCCCACTTCCCTTCCCCCCCCACCTTCCTTCTGAGATCCCTCAGTCTGCTTCATGCTTCTATGTCTCTGGATCTGTTTTGTTCATCAGTTTATTGTGTTCATTACATTCCACATATTAGTGAGATCATGTGATACTTGTCTTTCTCTGCCTGGCTTATTTCACTCAGCATAATACTCTCCAGGTTCCTCCATGCTGTCCCAAAGCTGAGTAATATTCCATGGTGTGGATGTGCCACAGCTTTTTTATTCACTCATCTGCTGATGGGCACTTGGGCTGTTTCCAGATCTTAGCTATTGTAAATTGCGCTGCTATGAACATAGGGGTGCATAAGTTCTTTCTGATTGGTGTTTTGGGTTTCTTAGGATATATTCCCAGAAGTGGGATCACTGGGTCAAATGGCAGCTCCATATTTAATTTTTTGAGGAGCCTCCATACTGTTTTCCATAGTGGCTGCCCCAGTCTGCATTCCCACCAGTAGTGCACCAGGTTCCCCTTCCCCACACCCTCGCCAGCACATGTCGTTTGTTGATTTGTTGATGGAGCCATTCTGACAGGTGTGAGGTGATACCTCATTGTGGTTTTAATTTGCATCTCTCTGATGATTAGCAACGTTGAGCATCTTTTCATATGTCTCTTAGCCATCTCTGTGTCCTCTTTGAAGAAGTGTCTATTCAGGTTCTCTCCCCATTTTTTTAATTGAATTGTTTGTCTTCCTCTTGTTAAGTTGTATGAATCTCTTATGTATTTTGGAAATTAACCCTTTATCAGATGTATCATTGGCAAATATGTTCTCCCTTACAGTGGGCTCCCTTTTCATTTTGTTGATGGTTTCTTTTGCTGTGTAGAAGCTTTTTATTTTGATGTAGTGCCATTTGTTTATTTTCTCCTTTGTTTCCCTTGCCCTAGGAGACGTACTTGTAAACATTTTACTATGAGAGATGTCTGAGATTTTGCTGCTTATGATTTCTTCTAGGATTTTTATGCTTTTGAGACTTATAGTTAAGTCTTTTACTTTTATCCATTTTGAGTTTATTCTTGTATATGGTGTAAGTTGCTGGTCTAATTTCATTTTTTTTTGCACGTACCTGTCCAGTTTTCCTGACATCATTTATTGAAGAGACTGTCTTTTTTCACTGCATGCTCTTGCCTTCTTTGTCAAATATTAATTGAGCATAATGGCTTGGGTTGACTTCCAGGGTCTCTATTCTGTTCCACTGATGTATATGCCTGTTCTTGTGCCAGTACCAGGCTGTTTGATTATAGTGGCTTTGTAGTATAATGTGACATCTGATATTGTGATCCCTCCTTTGTTCTTCTTTCTAAAGATTGTCATGGCTATTTGGAGTCTTTTTTGGTTCCATATAAATTTTTGGAGTGTTTGTTCTAGCTCTGTGAAATATGCTGTTGGTATCTTAATAGGGGTTGCATTGAATCTATAGATTGCTTTGAGTAGTATGGACATTTTAATGATGTTAATTCTTCTAATCCATGAACATGGTATATTCTTCCACTTCTTTGTATCTTCCTCTATCTCTAGCATCCTGTAGTTTTCCGAGTACAGGTCTTTTACATCCTTGGCTAAGTTTATTCCTAAGTATCTTTTTTTTGTTGCAATGGTAAATAGAATTGTTTTTTTAAGTTTCTCTTTCTCAGAGTTCATTATTAGTGTATAAAAATGCCATTGATTTCTGGGTGTTAATTTTGTATCCTGCTACCTTGCCGAATTCATTTATTAAATCTAGTAGTACTTTGATGGAGTCTTTAGGATTTTCTATGCACAATATCATATCATCTGCAAATACTGACAGTTTTACTTCCCCCTTTCCAATTTGGATGCCTTTTATGTTTTCTTCCTGTCTGATGGCTGTGGTGAGGACTTCCAGTACTATGTTGAATAAGGGTGGTGAAAGTGGACACCGCTGTCTTGTTCTTGTTCTTGTTCTTAGGGGAAATAGTTTTAGTTTTTGCCCATTGAGTATGATGTTGGCTATAGGTCTGTCATATATGGCCTTTATTATGTTGAGGTATGTTCCCTCTATTACAACTTTGCTGAGAGTTTTTATCAGAAATGGGTGCTGGATTTTGTTGAATGCTTTTTCTGCATCTGTTGATATGATCATATGATTTTTGTACTTCAGTTTGTTTATGTGATGTGTCACGTTTACTGATTTGGGAATATAGTACCAGCCTTGCATCCCCAGAATAAATCCCACTTGTTTTTTTGTCTCCCCATTTTGGGTGCCCATTTGGGTTTTTATCTATGTAATAGGTAGATCTTCTAGGAATCCCCTTCTTTTTGGATGGCGTCTGGTGCAGGGTGATGTCAGATACTGTTTGTTACTGGCCTTGGGTAGCCTGTTTGGAGCTATGAGTGATCCACAGCTTGTAGCTCCCTCTACCGAAGAAAGGACTAAGATGCACACCAAGATCTGCTTTTCCAAGGCCTGGGTCAAGAAGCAGATCAGGCAAAGACTCAAAGTACTCCAAGGTCTGCCTCTGCCTGAAGGCTGATTTATCTGATTCTCTTAATGAGTCTCAGGCTGTAGGCCACAGCAAGGGGCAAACTCCACAGGGTGGGATAAGAGGTTTTCCATGAGTGGGGCAATTGCTTACCCCCCCAGGCAAAAACTGTGTGGCTGGCAAAGGTCTGCTTGAGAAAGATGTTCTCAGCAGAATTGGGGAATGACTCAGCACAGGAATCCAGATTGCTGCCTTCTGAGCTCTATCTCCAGAGCCCACAACTCTGAATTCTCCTTACACCGCTCTAGTCCACTCTGCCCTCCTTCCACTGGAGCCCAAGGTGAGTGGCTGCATATGAAACTTTGTGGGTTGGCCCTTTAAGAGGGTGCCTGCATTTCCAGCTGTCTCTCCCTGGTAGACAGAAACCCTGCTGCTTTTCACAGCCAGGTGTCATCTTGGCACCTTTCTCAGTTCTGGTGCTCTGGGCTGAGGAGGCCAGCTTGGGGTTTAGACCTCAGAGTTCTCAGTGGGAACCCCCCAGAACTGAGATATCTCTTGGACCTTCAGCTGCTGTCTAGGAGCCCAGCCATCCCTCTTGTGCCTCTGTAGCTCCTACCAGTCTCTATGTGTTCTCTGCTTTATGTCCTTGGTTATTAGGGTTCTCTCCTGCTAGTCTTCGGTTGATTATTCAGGATGTTTTTTCTGTATTTTAGTTGTAATTCCAGTTTCGTCCTGGGAGAGTATCAGTGTACCTTCCACTTAATCCTCTGTCATCTTGGAATCCTCTCCTTGGCTTTCTTAAGACATACAAGAAAGCTCTCTATCCTGAGACTGGCTACTAATGTTTCTCTTCTGGAAAGAGAATAGAATGAGAAACTGGAATTTTAAAGGACTACACAAATTTGGCCACAGGTGCATGTACCCATGACTACCTGTTTTTGCTTTGCGTTCACCCAAGTCTGCACTCCCAGGAATGACTGGACATTGACATTTAGACCCTGGGAAGCCTGGGACCTCAGTGGGAGGAAGAGCCCCATATGTTTCTGGTTGAGGAGCCATGGGTTTGGATAGACTCAGTCCTTGGTGTGGGAATTTCTTGTACCCACTTTTAGCTGAGTCAGTATTGGGTAATTAGAGGGGTTGCTTTGTTGACACACTTATATGCTTTGCCTTTTGCTGCTCCACTGACAGCAACCAAACTACTTATTATCACCACCCCTCATATTTACACCATAACATCCTACTCATGGTTTTACAAAGCACTTTCACTCTCTTTCCTCAGTGGAGCCTCCTATAATTAATTCCATGACATAGGTATTCTTGTCATCATTGGGGAAACTGAGACTCAGAGAAATTAAATTACTTGCTTAATATATTACAGTTATTAAGCAACCAAATTGGCATTCTCAACAAGCTTTGTGTACTAGAGCCCATCAAGCACATCTTGATGTTTATTTTTTAATCTCATTGATTTAAAAAGGTTTAAATTAACATATAGTAAAATTGACTTTTCTAGTGTAGAGTTTTATGAGTTTTAAGACACATTTAGATTCATGCTTCCACTGCAGTCAAGATAAAGAACAGATCCTTCACCATCAAAACTTCATCATGCTGTTCCTTATAATTATATCCCACCTTACCCCTAACCCCTGGCAACCTCAGGCCTGTTCTCCAAGCACCTACTTGTCCACCACTATAGTCTCGACTTTTCTATAAGGTTACAGAAATGGAGTCATACTATGTGTAACCTTTTTTTTTAAATTAAAAATATGTCTTTATTGATTTCAGAGAGAGGAAGGGAGGGGGAGAGGGATAGAAACATCAGTGATGAGAGAGTCATTGATTGGCTGCCTCCTGCACCCCCCCCCCCCACTGGGAACTGAGTCTGAAACTAGGGCATGTGCCCTGACCAGGAATCAAACCGCCATCTCCTGGATCATAGGTTGATGCTAAACTGCTGAGCCATGCTGGTTGGGCTATGAATAACCTTTTGAAAGTGACTTTTTTCACTCACCATATTGATTTTGAGATCCATCATGTTGAGTATATTAATAGTTTTTTTTAATTGCTGAGATTTCTGTTGTCTAGAGGTACCTCAGTTTGTGAGTCCATTCACCAGTTGAAGGACCTTTGGGCTGTTCCCTGCTTTTTGTGATGATGACTGTTCGTAATGTTTTTGCGAAGGTATGTTTTCATTTCTCTAGGGTTAATACCTAGGAGTGGGATTGCAGAGTTACATATCTGTCAGTGTGTGCTTACTCTGTGAGACACTGCCAAGCTGTTCTGCAGAGGGGCCGTCCCACTTGGCAGTCCCACCAGTGAGATAGAAAGGCTCTGCTTGCTTCCTCTCCTTGTGAGCACGTGGCATTGTTGGTGTTCTTTTTGGGGCCACATTAGTGGGTGAGTAGTGGTATCCTCACATGGTTTTAGTTTCTGTTTCCTTAATGGTGAATGATGTGGAACATCTTTTCATGGGCTTATTTGCCTTTTGTTGAACTCCCTGTTTAAGTCCTTTCTTCAAAAAGTTGCTAGAGAGTTTTCCCCTGGCGTAGAATGTGGTCTGCTTGGGTAAATGCTGCATGTACATGAGAAGTGTGTCGTCCACCGTTTGGGGGTAGATTCCACTAAGTGTCAGTCAGTTGGTTAGTGGTCTTGTTAGTCTATTCTGTGTCCTTTTTGATTGTCTACTTGTCCTGTCAATTACTGAGATAGTTTACCATCTGGTGAATTTTCAAGTTCAGTTTTTTCTTTTCGAAAGTGTCTCTTCGTTTCTTCTTTATATCTTCTATTTCTCTGAGATTTTATATCTTCTCTTTTGTATCAAGTGTGTCCACCCTTCCTTGTTGGAACCTGTTTAAAGGCTTTTTCTGATAAGATTTTCATCGTCATCTTGAGGTACTGTCGATTTTATTTTCCCTTGAAGGCTGGAACTTTACTGGTGCTTCCGATGCAGAGTTATTTTAGCTTATATTATGCACATTTCGTATATAATGTTGGGGGTCTTGTTTGAATCCCAAGAAGAATGCTGCTGCTTTTGTGTCTGTGGGCTGTCCACACCTGCCATCCCTGTGCCTCGGGGGTCTGTGCTGAAGCCCTGGGTTCAGAGGGTCCGCGGTGCTCTAGAGGTACTGTGTGTGCCGCCGGCGCTCCTCCCTGGAGCCCAGTGACCAAAGCTCAGGCCCTGACCCCCTCGGCCCTCCTCCATGGTGGGGCCAGGTCCTGCACCACTTCATCAAAGTGCTCCCTTCTCTCTCTTCATAATCTCTGCAGGACTTGCCAGGCACCTCCCTTCCCTGTCTGCCTACAGCAGTGCCAGGGCTTGATTTCCCTCTGGTTGTGTGCATGTGGGACTCACTGGCCAGAAGATGGAGAGAGAAATAAAAGTGATGGGAACTTACTCTGTGGTTGTGGAGCCTCCGTCACTTGGGTGAGGGTGGTGACTTCTTGACCTTGGAGTTATGAGCCATGCCGCCATCACGGCGCCGGTGCCCCGTTGTACTGCGCAGGGCTGGGCTGGAAGGTGAAAAGGAAGAACCTAAAGGACTCTCTGCCCTGCCCTGTCCTTCGTGGTCCCCCTTCCCGCTCCTCAGACCAGGAAGAGAGGGCTTCTGTTGGCACTCTGCCTGCCTGTACCCAGCGGCCCCTCCTGGCTCTAGGCTGCCTATCAGTTCAGGCACCTTCTCCAGCTTACTGTTTGAATCTTCAAGTAGCCGATCCATGCATTATAGCTGTGATTTACAGTTGCGGTCAGCAGGGAAGGTGGGCGGTGGGTTCTTTGTGCATCCTCCATGTTACCTAGAGTAGGAAATCATCATTTTTAAAAAGATTTTTAAAATTGATTTTATAGAGAGAGGAAGTGAGAGGCAGAGAGGGGATGGGGGGGGGTGGGGGAGAGAGGGAGAGGGAGAGAGAGAGAGAGAGATCAATGTGAGAGCAGGCATCGAGCAGCTGTTTCCTGCACGCCCCCTACCAGGGATTGGCCCACAACCTGGGCATGTGCCTTGACTGAGAATCAAACCAGCAAACTCCTGGTATACAGGATGCTCACATCAGATACTCCGTAGACTTTTATGTGTTAGGTGGATTAATGAATAAAATTCCCAGTTTTTGGCACAGGAAATAGTGTGTACTGACCATATTGAGGGGGTTTCGCATACTCTGTTCTCTTTGTCTGGGAGGTGTGTGCTTCCGCCCAGAAGCTTCCCTCCTCCCCTAGCTCTTCTCCAGATCCTTCCCTGCTGCTGGGCCTTTGCCCCTCCTCTCCGCCACACCTGACGATGATCTGTCCTCCAAAGACCTGCTCTGACCGAGATCTTCCAGGAAGCTTTCCTGGTCTTCCCTGTACTTCAGAAAGATAGGTCCAGGGAAGAAAAAGAGCCCAAACAGAAAGCAAGCAAGAACAAATATCAGCGCTATACTCAGTAAAGCTTAAAACAAAATTGTCCAAGGGATGTGGAAAGATAAACAGAGTAAGGACACTGTGGTGGGCCCGACAAGGTGAAGGCCCGCCAACATGTCAACAGTTAGAAGCAGTGGAAACACTGGGTCTAGACGCCCCACCTCAGGGAGTCAGAGGCAGGACACCAGAACCACAGCCGATGTCTGTCCTGTGCAGCCAGGAGTGGGGACACAGATATCTGAACCTTCCCTTCCCTGCTCTAAAAGATCATCCATTTTCCTCCTCTGATAAATGTTTTATGAACTCCCTCTTTTGATGAAAGATTTCACTGTGATTAAAGATTTCATGAAGTTATGACAAAGGCAGAATAGATCATTCTTGAAAGCTCATTTTTCCGTGAGCTGAGTGAAGAGGCCTCTTGTAGGCAGCTGTCAGAGCTAATGAATATTTTCCAAGTGCCGAACCTCTGGGGAGGCACCCCCACCCAAAGAACCCAGGAGCAACTGGTGTGAACCTGCTCTTCTAAAGACGTGTGTCAGACAACATGTAGCAGTGGGGCAACAAGAGCCATGAAGCTGCCACTCTACCTTTCTCCCTGGAGAGGAGGTTCCATGACACATTTGAAAAATTGGTATTTCACAGATGCCCTGTGGCCTTTTTATGTCTGTGCATGTGTGTGCACATGTATGTATATGTGTTCGTATATGTATGTGCATGCATGTGCATATGAGCATGCATTTGCGTATATGTGTGCACGTGTGTGTGTGCACACCCACAGACAAGTTACGGCACCCGTCTCCACCTCAGTTTCCTTCTCTGGAAAGAGCAGAGGACAAGGTTTGGGTTTGGAATCTGTTTTCATCTGGTACAATAGCAGGAGGGTTTTGAGTTCTAAGTCTTGAGTCTCAGTCATCTCCCGAGCCTCACTTTCTTCCCCATAAACAGGTCCAGGGAGGACAGCTCTGGGGGTATTGTGATGAAGTAACCTCACATGGGTGTTAGCCCTTCCTCCCCTTTCCTTTCCCAGCCACGAAGCCCAGTTTGCACTTCAGGAGATACACTTGAGAACTGAGGTGCCCCTGGCAGGGCCTGTTTGGAAGTCACACTGGGCTGAAATGACTCGAGCACACATCCTTTCCTGAGTTTTTCTTCTACGAAAAACTGCTGTTCCTGTTCCTCCAGGAAGGAGATGCGTCTGCCTCTGTTGCCGCCTCCTGCGTCTGCTCCTGCCGTGGGCTCGGCTGTCCCGTGTAGATCAACAAACATGTCGAAGACCCATCATGTGCCAGATGCAGTGCTTGGCATTTGGGAGCCTGTGTTGGTTTTAGGCAGCACTGAACTGTAACAGAGGCTGAACAAATGTTTTTTTGTTGTGTGTGTAGCTAATGAGTCCAGAGGGCGGGAGGCCGTGCGGGGCTGCACCCGCTGCTCAGGGATGTTACTCCGCAGATCCTGTTGGCCCCACGTGCCTCCCGCTTCCTGGCCCTAGGTGGTTGAAGAGACCTTCACGTCCCGTTTACGTCTAGGGAGGAAGGCCAGGGAACGGGGGAGGCCAAAGGGTGGGCGCCTCCTTCCCTCGGGACCTCGCCCTGTTTGGGATGGAAGGTCTCCTGCAGTCCGTTCCCACTGGCTGCAGCTTTGCCCCATGCGCCTCCCCTGGTCACAGGGTGCTTTCCTCTTTGTCATCTGCGGTAGGGGAGACGAAGGAGAGGAGGCTTGAAATGGGGGTGAGTGGGCGCTCCTCCAGAGCCTTCGCCCGGAGGAAGCGGGAGCCACAACATCAGCATCGGCTGCTCTGCTCCACTGACCAGGCCCCACGGGCCTGGGGGCCTGCGAAACCCAGGGGGCATGGACGGGTGGGACTGTGACTTGGACGTGGCATTTACTGAGGGACGCTGTAACCGATTGCCCTCCGGCTGCCTGTCTTCCTTACGTGTCAGGTATCCTGGTCCCCTCATGTATGAGGCTTGGAGAACTTGAGCTGCCTTCCCAGTCACGTGGTTTGTGCAGGGCACAGCAGGGGTGTTAGTGTGTGACCGCAGGGCCAAGGAGGGCCACCAAGCCCACGTTTTAGGGTCCACAGTTTTGTTTGGAATGAGTCTCAGTCATCTTTGAGTCCAGGGCCACTTGACATTCTGGATAAATCATAGTTCTGACGTCCCCAAGTCAGAGAGTCTCCGGGGATGAGAAAGAGGCGAAGTCACTCCCCTCTGAGGCTGTCAGATGATTCTGAGCTTCTCGTCTTTTCTCTGCAGCACCCGGCAGTGCCACCTGCTCCTGGATGTCTTCAACTCCATGGAGCACGAGGTGACAGTCAGCGCCCGCAGCAACGAGGAGCTCACCCTGCACGCTGGGGAGTGCCAGCGGTAAGTGTCCCCGCATCCCCACACCTTCCCCCTTGTCCCCCCATCCTTCCTCCTAGTCCCGTGTCCTTCCCCCGTCCTCATATCCCTTCCCCCTGTCCCCGTGCTCTTCCCCCAGTCTCCATGTCCTTCCCCCAGTCCCTGCGTCCTTCCCTCCATCCCCGGGTCCTTCCCCCTGTCCCCTCGTCCTTCCCCCGTCCCCGTGTCCTTCCCTCTTGTCCCCGCGTCCTTCCCCCTGTCCCCTTGTCCTTCTCCCAGTCCCCATGTCCTTCCCTCAGTCCCCGTGTCCTTCCCCCCGTCCCCGGGTCCTTCCCCCTGTCTCCTCGTCCTTCCCCCTGTCCCCGCGTCCTTCCCCCTTGTCCCCACATCCTTTCCCCTTGTCCCTGTGTCCTTCCCCTTTTCCCCGCGTCTTTCCCCCTTTCCCTGCGTCTTTCCCCCTGTCCCCGTGTCCTTCCCCCTGTCCCTGCGTCCTTCCGTGCTCCCTCTTCCATCAGAAGGCACCGAGTGTCTGCTTCTTCTTTCACTCTCCTCAGGTGTGATTTTTTTAAACATCTCCATTCACATTTCTCTTCCTGTGGGGAAAGCCATGTAAGAACAGTGTGGGATTTTGTTCCATGCAGAACTACCTTCTCGGTTCTGTGAGTTTGGGCTCACCCCCACATCAGAGTTGTGCACTGGATGTTTTAGAAGCTGGTAGAGATGGAAGTGAGCTTTTACCCTGTTTGATGTGTTTCATTGAAGTCTCTCCCAAGTTTTTGGTGGTGGTTGTGGGCATGGGAACAGGTGTCAATAGGGCCCATTATTTTATGCTAGAAATTTACAATATATAGCTGTACGTTGACATTCACTCATACTTTTATTCAACATTTATGAAAAGCGTATCATCTTGCCAGGTGTGCTTGGTCCTGGGAAACAGCTGAAAGCAGGCACCACCCTTTGTGTACAGAGCCTAGGCTCCCGGTGGCCCTCTCACTCTCAGCCTGGATTTGGTGCAGGGCCCATGAGCAGGGGCTCATCCCCTCACCAGGCTTGGGGGGAGCTGGGGATGGCTGGGCCAGGTGCTGTGATGGGTGCTGTGCAGCCTCCACACTGTTGGTCTGCCTCACTTCCTCATGGCTGTTTATCGGTGGTCAGCGTAAGGAAATTCTTTTATTTCCAATTACTCGTCCTTTGTTCCGCTGACAGCAGACCCCTACTTAACATGGTGCTCCTCCCTCCCCTGTGGGATGCTTCTGTTTTAAAAGTAATTGCACTGTTTGTGTTGGCTTCTTGTGCTAGGGGATGTCTCTGGAACAGGGAAGGTGAGGCCGTGCTTGATGAATGCTAACAGGCACCCCGATAGGAAAGCCCTAGCTGTCAGTGCCTCTGAGGCTCTCAGAGGCAGCAGACAAAGCTGCTGTGCTTCGGGAACCTTCGTTCTTGGAAAACATTTCACTATTAGAAACTCACGAAGGCATCACTTCCTGCTCACTGGGACCTCAGGACTGTCTCTGAGGGTCTTCAGAGGAGGCGGGGCCCAAGCTGCCGCTTCTCCCGTGCCTTCAGCCTGGGGGAACAGGAGGCTGTAACCTTAGAGGACATGCTTGCTGGTGTGGCGGGCTACCGAGGGCACATTCCAGAGCACACGCGAGCGCCTAAGCACCTGCTTTCCACTCGCTTTCCTGAGTTCAGGGCGCTGGGCGGTGGCTCCGTGTAGCTACAAGCGGTGTAGAAGGGGGGTGGGCAGCGCCTGCCCCAGGGAGTGCCTGCTCTTGGGGACCAAGAAAGGCCAGTCAACAGGTACCACCAGCCGGGCCGGATCGGAGCAGACGCAGTCTGGAGGGCCCAGGGCAGTGCAGACAGAGCCCAAAGCCGGCACCCCGCCCCGCCTTCACTGGAGCAGTGGAAGTGACAGTGCCACCTATGCTCAGTCCCAGGGGACCTGTCAGGAGCGGTTTGGATAATTTCGTGGGCAGCATTTTGTGGCTGCTGTCTCAGAGCCATCTTTTCCAGAGCATGCATTTGTGGTGCTGGGGTCAAAGTTCCTGTTAGTGTTTTCAGAAAATGAAAAGCCCAGCTCTACAGGACACTGTATCTCTTAAAGCACTCTGCAAATTTTGGAAAACACAATCTTGCCATGTTTGTTTTTCTTCTTTAATCTCTCAGTGTTTCCTGAACTATTCTTAGTGCCATTTTAGAGACACAGGTCTTCTGAATATGTCTAATGATTGTCCTGAAAATAAAAAACAAACACCCTCCTAACTCGACTAGACTCTGGAATTAGTTGGAAAGGTCTTGGCGATCCCCAAAGCCCAGACCCCTCCCAACAGATGAGGCCCTGAGGCCCTGAGAAGGCAAAGAGGCTGTTCCAGGGCTTCAGGGCCAGCTGGTGGAAGAACAGGACTCGACCTGGTTTTCTGATCATAGATCCAGGGCTGTGGGTTCCTGGCAGGGGTGGGCCAGGCATCTCTGAGAGGCGTCCTCTCAGAATCCAGTGCCAGCCGATTCTCCATGCTGTGCCCTCTTGTCCTGCAGGGACAGATTGCCCTCTTCTGTCTGTCCTGGGACTCTCTACCCATTCTCCCCAACCACTGTGGGCCTCCTCTCTGCCAGGTACCTTCCTGACCTGAGATGCTTCCTTTCTTCTCTTTGTCCCCAACATCTTGTACCTGCCCCTGTTGTCAGGGTTACACTCTGCTATTACTGTGTGTCTGTAGGTGTCGGTCCCCAGAAGTCTGGGAGCACAGGAGCAGGGGCCATGCCTGATTAATTTCCTCTCCTCATGGCCCAGTGCAGTAGCTAGTGGGTAACAAATGTGGTAGCAGAATTATGCCCCCCAAAGACATCTACACCCTAAGCCCCCAAACCTGTGAACATGTTCCTTACAAGCAAAAGGATTGCTGGTGGATTAAGTTCAGGACCTTGAGGTGGGGAGATGATCCTGGTGTCTTAGTCCATGAGGGCTGCTGTAGCAAAGGGACAGGTCTCTGTCCTCATGGGCTCATGTTCTAGTGGGAAGCTCACCGCAGAGCAGTGTGGAGGTGGGGAGGTGAGGGAGTGAGGGAGATGCCAGGACAGTCCCTCAGGTCTTGGGCACAGAAACACTTCAGATTTTATTCAGAGCCAAGAAGTTGCTGGTGGGTTTTGAGCAGAAGGACTCGCATTACCTGACCAACACTATTCAAGGGGACAGACAGCCGGTAGGCCCAGGAATGGATGTCACCCGGGTCTCTGTGGCTCCAAAGCCTGGGCACTTCCCTTACATCTGAGGCTTCCAGAAGCTCTGACTGTCCTTGCACTGTTGGAGGTGGCATCTCATGAAGTGGCCTTTCAGGGTGCTGGCCAAGGTAAGATATTCCCCCACTTTCCCCTTGCCCCCTGAGGGCGTGGCTCCCTGTGTCCACAGGTATTCAGGAACCTTCCGAGTGGGCCTCAGGCCATGTGGGCCCCTCTCCCTCTGTTTTTGGGTGATACCGTGAAATGTTGAGGTTTTCATGAAAATGAGCACACCTCACTGCAAAGCTGTTGGGTGATGTGTGACAGGACCGTGAAAGCAGTGGAGTCGTTGGCGCGCTCCGCCAGCCACTCCCCTGAGCAGTATCCGAGCCTCGGCCGAGCATGGCGCACAAGGATGTTTACGTCTGTTACTTGTAGAAACATAGGGAACAACCAAAGTGTCGACAACAGGGCATGATTAGTGAATTGCGGTGCATTTGTGTAATTGACTATGTGCAGCTACCAGAAATTACATTTCCGTAGAATTTGTAATGTGCTTAGTTGTCACAATGACAACAGTGAAGCAGCAGACACAGGCAGGGGAGACAAGCCCCTTAGATTGGGGGGGAAGGAAACACCCTCATGGACACAGCCAGCCTCCAGCATCCCAGAGTGAGCATCTCTCTCTCCCTCACCCTTCCTCTCTCTGAAATCAATAAAAACATAGTAAACAAACAAACAAACATACAAACAACCAGGTGAGTTTTCCTGAGTTTCAGGGCTGTGCTGGGTGCTGTAAGGATATCAAACTGACTCAGGATCAGCTGACCATGAAGCTGCCATCTAAGGAGGGAACAAGACATGATGCACAGGGACAGCAGGGAGATGGCAGCTGCCTGGACATAGGGGTCAGCACACTGGTCTGAGAGGAGAGCCCTCAGGCCCCCTGGGGTGAGGAGCTGCATGAGCCTCATGGAGGGTTTGAGCTCAGCCTTGTGAAACGGCGGGCTTCCAGCATGCTGAGATAATGGGGGAACGTTAAGAAAAGGCATTGAGGTTGAAAAAGGGGGCTGTTTAGTTGTCCGGCTGAATAGTACCAATGCTCACGTGCTGGCTGAGGAAGCTCGAAGTTTATCGTCAGGAAAAGGGTGTTTCCAGCATTGGTCCTGGCCCCTGGGGACCAAGGGCCTGGGATGGCCTCCCCCGGGCCACCTTCAGTCTGGCTCTGTTCTTGCCCCTGTGCCTCTTTTACTGTCCACTTCCGCCTGTGGGGAGCCTTGGCTGCCAGGGGCCTGGCTGTGGCCCCAGCTCAGCGTGTCCTTCAGCTCAGACCCTCATCACCAGCTGACTCGAGTCCGTGATGGGCATTGCCTGGCATTCAGGCCCTTGTGTGGTGGGCTGACTTGACTATGCTGCAGTTCATACCAGAAGGGACAGAGTGAGCAGGCAGCTTGTCCAGCTGACTCGGCTCCTCCATTCTGCTTGAAAACAAGTCCCCTGGCTGAGCTTCTGCTTCGGGTGAGTGCACCTGATGCTGGAGCCTCTGACGCTTGCCTCTCCTCTCCTCTCTGCACATCGGTGAGGCAGAGGGAGCAGCCACATGTCCTGAGTGCATGTATGCTGGGCACCAGACAGGCACATTGCCACTCGACACCACTGGTTCAGGGGTTGCCCTCCAGTGTATCACGGAGGGATGGAAGTACAGAGGTTTCTCCTAGGTCTGAGCAGTTGGTTGCCACGGGCCCTGCCTCCCTCTGCCAGACCCCATGTTCTTGTTCTCTGTAGGACGTCCATCATCTCCTCACTGCCTTTAGGGGAGACTGACTCATAAGCAGCTCAAGTTAAGCTGTGGGCCTGAGACCTGAGACTGAAGGAACATGCCTGCCTCACAGCCTCAGTGCTCCTCCAGGGCCATGTCCCTGGAGTTGCCTGAGTTCCTGGTTCCTTGCAGGTAGCCAGGGCTGCGTTCCCTCCTGTTTCTACGGCAACTCCCTGGTCTTGTCCGTCCATCACTGTGGACAAAGGTAGTGGTGGCTGTCGGGACTAACTGGCATTGTCATAGCTATTTTTAGCTTCCATGAGGACACTCCTGACTTTGGGATGTTACAGGATAAAGCAGGAGCGTGAGTGTGCTGGCTCTGGGCAGGGTGCCTTGGGCTGCCATATTTTCTCAACCCAGAGGCGCACTCCACAGTGCCTTCAGCTTCCCCGATTGACTTTCTCAGGCTCCTTTAGTTCCTGAGCTCCGTAAAGCTCTTCAAGGCTCGTGAGAAGAGACGATGGCTCTTTACCCATGAGAAATAACCCATAGTGACTTCTGTGCCCTCCGGGTCCTGCAGAGTTGGCCTGAAGGAGGAGCTTTCCTTCCAGGGTGGGCTGCCCTTTGAGGTGCTCTGCTAGTCCACAGTATCTGACCTCCCACAGGGCTCCCCAACGCTCACAGCTCTCTCTTTTGTCTCATTTCCTTGGCACACACCTTGTTCATTGTTCTAGGGAGAGCCCTCAGGTGATCCTAACTGCTGGACGCCTGGAAAGTCTCACTGTTCTGGGTCCCATTCCGTTTATTCTGCGTCAGCCTTCCACGATTTTGTCACTCATTTAACTGTTTGAATTAGCAAGTCACTTAAACTCCTGAGCCTGCTCCTCCTTCTGTGGTAAGAAGAGAAAGGGTGGCTCCACGGGTCCTGGTGAGGGCTGGCAGAGACACTGGGTTCAGAAGCCCCTGGCACAGGGACCAGCATGCAGCGGCTCACTTGCTGCTCATCAGTCTGGTTCTGGAAGCAGCAGCAGCAGGGCGTTGGCCACTGGGAGGCAAGAAGAAGATGAACCATTCTGAGACTGAATTTGGTTACAGCTTAAGTGGTGGAGTAGAGAGAAAGCAAAGTGTATTGTCAAAGTGTAATCCTGGAGAGATGGTTCATTTCCTGCCTTTACTCCTGAGAAAGAAGGAGGTTGGAGGCGGAAACTTGTTCTTATTGAAATACAGTTTGGGGCAGGGCATGAGCAAACCATTGCAGTGAGGCATTCAGGTGGCTGAGTGTCCCCAGCCTGATCATGCCCTGGCACCTGGACTCGGTGGTGATGGTACATGGGTTCTTGTCTGGCCCTAAGAGCTGCAGGGGCGAGGTTCTCTTCAGCTGCGTTGCCGTGGAAATGGTTACTTAATTGTATTAATGCTCTAGGCTTTGATGATCTCTGTGCCTCTCCTGCCCTTCAGAGCCCTTTTCTGCCAACTTAGAGAGACTCACCTTGGAGCTAGTCTTGAGATTTTTCTTAAAAGGAGGTGGGGGGCTCCTGAGACAGAGAAGTCAGGGAGACACTGCACAGCCATTCCCCCCCACAGACTCACAGTATCCATTGGTATCTGAAGCATTCTGGGACGTCCATTTAAGACAATGATGGATCTTATTTTCAATTTTTTGTTATGAAAAATTTCAAACATGCAGTAAAGTTAGACGAATATTCCAGTGATTACTGGTAAACCCATCTGCCATTGCTATTTTGCTATACTTCCTTTATCACATGTCTGTTTATATATCTCTCTATCTTTTTATAATCTACTAATCCATTATATTTTGTTCGTGAATTTTAAAGTAAATTGCAAACACCAGAACACTTGCCCCTAAAAACACTTGACATGCATATCATTAACTATAGTTTAATGCATACTCTGTGCTTTCATTAATTTCAGATACATGAAGACTTATTTCATAGCCCAGCATGCTTCGTCATGGTGAGTGCAGCTCACGCACTTGAAAAGAATGTGTCTGAAGTTGTTTGTTGTATGTACTGTTCTCTAAATACCAGTTAGGAGGTTGATAGTATTGTTTAGTTTATTTCTGTCTTTACTGTTTTTTTGATCTCTTGGTGAGGATGGAGATGGGAAGTGCTACCCAAGGCCCCTTAATTGACTGCCATGAGTGCCCTGCCTGCAACATTGCTTTTGTGGGTGCTTGGGGAACCCACAGCCTCAACCCCTCTGCCAGGACCCAGTCTCCTCTGAGGTGCCTGCCACCCTCTTGGGTCTGGTGTGGTCATGGCTCCTTGGAGGAGGTCCTCTGGGTGACAGTGTCCTTGGTGTGGAGGCCTGGATGCGTGCGGTCCTGCTGTGTCCCATCTTGCCACACGCCTTGGCCTGATCCCTCTGGGCCAGGGGCTCTCCTTCTCCATTGTCCCGCACGTTCTAGCTGTGTCTTTTGCTTCATTTACACTTCTGTTTCCCCCATTTCATGAAGATGTTCATTTCCTCCCATCCGGTACTGGGAGGTTTTCACAGAATGAGATGTAGAGTGAAGACGGGGAAATGGCGATACTGGTTGGAATAGAAAATGACAAAATTGCCCCAATTAAAATAAACTTTAGTTGTGGCTCCTTCGGTCTTTCTCTGTGCAGTGACTCATGTCACTTCTGAGAGAGATGACAGAGAAGATGTATTAAGAAAAACTGGAGTCACACGGCCATTCAGAAGCAGAGAGACTTCCAGTCACCACGCTCCCTGTGCCCGTGGCGGTGCCCGTGGTGGAGCCCATGGTAGAGCCCGTGGCGGATCCTGTAAGGCGCTTTTGGTGGGGGGGAGGGTGAACGGAGGAGGGTGTGTGCCAACCAAGGACCCCGGTGGATTTCTCTGCTCTCAAGTCCCGCGGGTGCGAGTCGGCAGGAAGGGCGCCTCTCCCGGCGGGCGTCGCCAACGCGCTTCCCCGCCTGCCTTCTGAGCCCGCAGCCGAGGCGAGGCCGCACTGCATGCTGCCCAGGGACGGCGGCGTCACCCCGTGCCAGCTCCTGAGAGCCCGTGGAGTCGCCGCAGTGGTGGTGATACGTGACATTTGTGTTAACATTTCCACTTCACGCTCTGCCCTCCGCGCCCGTCCTTCACGCCCCTTCCATGTGCCGGGAGCTCTTCGAGGGCCGCCCCATGCCGTCCTGCTCCAGCCTGGCCGCCACTGCCCCACTTTGTGCGCAGGGGTCCCACCCCCTTCGAGGCTTCGCCTCTCGTGCAGGCCCTTCGCTCCGTGGCTGGCACTGTGGGCGCTGGCCCTCGCCGCCCCCTCCCAGGAATAGGCTTCTTCTGTTTGAGTGTCCATTAGCCCTACACAATCATATGTGCTCATACTAGAAAGTACGGAGAAGTCAGAAGAAGGTGATGTTTAAATCACAGTGAATCCCACCACCCAGAGAGAATGTCCTCACTGCCAGATCCACCCACGTTACGTCAGCCTGGTTTATTTATACAAAATCAGGATCACTTGTGAGCACTCTTTGTCTCCTGTCTCCACAATAGAGCATGGCTTTTATCACTGTCCCCCAGGAATGCAGCTCTCCATGGCTTCGCTCGTCCCACCAACGTGGTTTATTGAAGCAGTGCCCTGTTGGGGACACGCTGTGGCATAATCTGACCCTTGCCCACTTCCTGCCTGACTCCAGCCCCCGAGACTCTGCTCCCCTGGTCGCCCTGCTGAAGTGCCCAAGGATCCCGAGTGTGCTGCTCGCTCACTGCCCAGCCCTGGTCCTGGATGCCCTGCCTACCCCCTCAGCAGGGACTCCCCTCCGCCTTTGGAAGGTTCCAGGCTAAGAGCTTTCCTGCTGTCCCACAGGGGCCTGCAGTCAGCTCTTTGACAACATTTGTCACATCTCTGTGGGGTGAGGCATGTGCCCCTCCCATGGTGACTACCGTCATGGGGCCTGGCCACATGGAGGTCACTCTACGGAAGGCTCCCAGGCTGCTTCGTGGTCCACCCACCTGGTGTCCCTGCCCTCCCCTGTCAGGTCAGTGCTCCTGAGCTCCTGCGCCGACTGCACTAGCTCTGGATGCCAGCAGTGCTCTGGACTTCTGCATCCTTTCCTTTCATTTTGAGTCACATCGCTGCTCCCGGTGTTCCTGTAACCCTTGACAAATTCTCTGTGAATGAGGGAAAGAATTGAAGCATAAATCTTCTGAGAGCAGCGTTTTCTAATCTGGACCTGTGGCAGAATGACTCTGGGTGGTTTTTATTCTTTATTTTCAGCAGAGTTTCTCTGACAGGTCATCGTCATTGGCGATAGAGCAATAAATCATGGCCTTCGTTTCTCATTTGCCACTTTTGTTTCCCTCCCTCTTCTAGCCCCAGACCTGTGATCCTCACTGACTCTTGATGAGACATGATGGCCAGAGCCTCATCTTATCCTGATGGGCTGACAAATTACAGAGATGTGTGTCTGTCCTCTTGGTTGCTTGTGCCCAGACTGCACAGATGTGGCTCTGCAGACAGGACAGTCTCAAGTCCATGGCCCCATCCAGACAGGCGTGGGCAGAGAAGGGAGAGCTTTGTGGGGACTCAGGATGGCTTAATCTGTGCAGAGAGAGCAATGGACTTGTTTCCTTTCACCTGGAAAGTTCTCGACACTAAACTGGGTGTCAGTGGCTGCTGTTTTAGCCACGTTTAAAGCACAGCAGACCTGAGGAAGAGTGTTCATCTTCTTTCTAGACTCAGATCACATGTGATTCCGCCAGTAAAACCTCGGGTGTGAAGACTGCCATTGTTTGTATTTGCTTTGTCACTAACCCCACAGTCCTCAGTCTCCTCCTTTGTGAAATGGATGTTACACCTGCTCCCAAGGTGTTGTGAGGATTGGGGGAGCATGGTCCTCGTGTGGCAGGTGTTCAGGCTATGGCTGGCATCTGCCACCCATGTCCTCCTGTTCTGAGCATGCAGCTGAGCCCCACGAGGCTCATGATTGTAGCAGCGGGGCTGGAATTGTCTGCAGGCTGCTGAGAGGTGAGAGAGTGAGAGCCGGGCCTGGCTGGCTGCCTGTGCTGGACAGCGGAGCCATGCAGCCAGCAGGCTATGGCACCCGAGGGCCAGTTCCAGCAGGGGCTTGCCCTGCCCATGCCTTAGTTTCTGCCTCTGTGTGAGGGGCACTAGCAGGTTGTGATGAGTCCACAAGTTAACACAGGTGTCCCGTACGCTGAGCGCTCACGGTGTTACTGTTGTCATTTCCTCCTCGTGGTGACGTGGTGTGGCCTCCTTCCCACCTCCTTCCTCATCTGAGCCTCCCCCAGGAACGTCTCAGTGTCTAAGTGGCCTCCAGTCGCTATGACTGGTTGACAGTGAAATCTCTGTATGAGTTCACTCCTCTGTGGGGCCAGTTGTGGGATGCCTCCTATTGCATCTGACAGGTCTGGAAGGATTGAGGTTGTCTTCGAATATTTATCTTGTCACTATTACCTTTCTGCCCTTTGAATGTCTTGGCTAGATAAAAGGATGGTATAAATAACATTTGTCTGTTTCCCTGAAGGCCTGTGGAACTTTCCTGTTCACTCTCCTGAATGCAAAACAGGAGCTCATTTCCAAAGCTTTGATCTAGTCATTAACTCTCTTGTTTTCCAGTGCCATCCAAGGCAGCCAGCCAACCAACCTGCCATGGTGGGGGCCTGCCCAAGAGAGAACTGTTTAGGATGCATTTAGCTGTTTGTACAATTGTTGACATTACTCGTCAACCACAGGCCGCTCTGGCTCCTGCCCTGGCCCCACAGCCTGTCCCATGCGGCAGTCAGAAGGGAGGCAAATGCATGTTAAAGTAGTCCCCAGGCCCCATGGGGCATGGCCCTCCATGAGTATCATCCCCTTACCCATCCCACCTGCGACCTCCAGGTGATCGCAGAAATAAGGGAAGTGAAGTCACGCTTGTCCCACACCTGTTCTGTACCATCTACAATGCTGTTATCTCACCTGTGCACAGGAGCGGTTTAGAGAAACAGCAGAATTCACTCACAGTGTTCGTCATTTCTTTCCACACCTCCCAGGGCTGGAGAACCCTTCATCTACTATACCCCATCTTCCAGATGAGCATCCTACAGGTGCCATCCGCATCTTACAGATGAGCATCCTACAGATGCCCCACCCATCTTATAGATGAGCATCCTACAGATGCCATCCCCATCTTATAGATGAGCACCCTACAGGAGCCGTACCCCATCTTTCAGATGAGAATCTGCAGGTGCCAACCTCCATCTTCCAGATGAGCATCCTACAGGTGCCAATCCCCATCTTCCAGATGAGTACCCTACAGGTTCCAACCCCTGTTTTCCAGATGAGCACCCTACAGGTGCCATCCCCCATCTTATAGATGAACATCCTACAGGTGCCCCATCCCATCTTACAGATGAGCATGCCGCGTCTTGGACCCTCCAGGAGGTTGAAGTTTGCAGAGCTGGGAAGGAGGCTAGAAAGACAGCGAGAAAGGGTCCCAGCATCCCCTCCTCACCTCTTGAACACCTGTGGCTAACCCTGCACAGCCTTGCTGGGGCTGCAGTTTCAGGCCAGGTTCCTTGGACCCTGTCCCTCTCATACCCACATGTCACACCATGGATACACATCCCAAAATTTGCAGGACACATGCACAAGCATGTTTTAGAGGTGGCACAGTCAGCATGCAGGCTGTGGAAACCTGCAAGTCAGGGCTCTCAGGAGAAAGAAACATCTGGGGACTGAGTGGCTGCCTGAGGCAGGAAGAGGGCTGAGCGGCTCCTTTTGAATTTTTTTCTAATCTGAGGCCAGCACTGTGTTTGAGATTGGCTATGTGATATAGTTATTTAAGGCATCTATCTTAACTAAAATCTATCAGATTTTGTTGTATTGTGATGACTCTGAAGTTAAAGTATATCCCTTCATTGATCACTACTCTGTCCTGTGCTGGGCACAGCTTTAGAGACATCATTGTCTAAAATGTGACAGACACGGTCCCAACCTGTGTGCTTTTAGTTAGGGAAGTCTCAGAAAAGCATATTGTACCTTTACAGGGTTGTTTATTAATCATTATATTTTTAAAGAGAATCACTTTAAATTTTGAACTAGAGCTAATGATAACTCATTTTCATTAAGTACTTGCCAGTCACAAATTGACACAAAGTAACTGAATTGCCGTCAGAGTGTTTAGCATGCCCTGCCCTCCTGCAGTCGGTACCTTAGGAGCTGTGGGATGGACCAGTGCGGTCCCCCAGGGAGCCTCCAGGGCCCTGGAGATGTGGGCGTGAGACAGCCACAGAAGCAGCAGGAGCAGAACGGGATTCAGAGGGCTCGCCTTCATTGCCCCGGAATGTGAACTACAGTGGCGATGGTGCTGTGGAGGCAGGAATGGTGCCATGTGCGTGCAGATGTGTAACGCGGTCGAGGCACAGGGGTGTGAGGGACAACCGCCCCAAATCCGCACAGCAGCTGATACCTGGGTGCACTAAGTACTCACTACGCCCTGAGGGGCGGTGGATAGTATGGGGAGATTGCCATCTGTCACCCAAGGAAAGCGGGGTCAGGGAGTTCAGGCACTTGCCAGACCAGGACTCACACCCAGGTGTTTCTGAACAGAGAAGCTGCTCTTCTCCAGCGGTTTAGAGCCCAAATGGTGGAGGCTGCTAGTGCTGGGCGGCACATTTACACTGTGCTCTGGCACAGTTCATAGGAGAACTGAAATACAGTAAACTGCGTGTATTTATGGAGTACCGTCTGATGAGTTTTCACTCTGTAGACACCCAGGAGTCCCTCCACGTGGTGTGTCCTTGCCTTCGCCTGGCTTCTCTCACCCCTCATGGTAATTTTGAGATCCACCCATGTCGTTGGCACGTAACAATGTTCATTCCTTTTTATTACGGACTAGTGTTTCATTGTGAGATTACAGTACTCTTGGTTTATCCCTTCACCCGTTGATGGACTTTGGGTTGTTTCTACTTTCCGGCTGTTACAGAGAAAGCTGCTCTCACCTTGGAGAGTGAGTCTTCGTGTAGACATGTTCTCGTTTCTCTTGGTAAGTTCCTCGGGGCGGGATTGCTGGCGCATGGGATAGGCCTGTGTATGTATAACTGTCTGAGAAGCCACCAAGCTCTTTCCCGGCGGCCATGCCGTCTTCTGCTCCCCACGTCCTCGCCAGTATTGGAATGGTCAGATGCTTTCATGGTCGCCGTCCTGCTGGGTGTGTCTCTCATGGTGATTTTGAGGTGCGTTTCCTAGGTTACTGCTGGTGCTGACCATCTTCTCAGACCTTTACTGCCCAGTCTCATACCTGCTTTTGTGAAGCTTGTTGGGTTGTTGATGTTCTTAGTGAGTGCCCAGAGTTCCTGATACAGTCTGGACACAAGCCTTCTGTCTGATCTTTGTGTCTCAAAGACTTTCTCTGTGATTTGCTTTTGAAGATGAAAAGTTTTAGATTTTGATGAAGCCCAGTTTGTCAATATTTTCTTCTGTGACTTGCTGTTTTTGAGTTATAAAATTTCCTTTTGCCTTTTTAAATATTTTCTGTCATATAGTCCCATTTTTTTTTCTTTTCACTTCTTTCTAAATTGCCGGGAGCTTGGTTACAGCAGCCACTGTGGAGCCTCCACCCGGCAGCCCAGCACTGGCATCCTGTGGGGTCGGCATCCCTGGTTCCTGAGGCTGGGCCACGTTTCCCTTTTTTTTTTTTTGCTTGGACATCATGAATGTTCCTTTCTGTGGACTCTGACTCTGAGTGTTATTTCTAATGACCCTCTGAACAATACTGATGGTCTGTTTGGCAGCATCCCATCTGGTTAGGCTATGGTCACAAATTCTGCCTCCCTCCTTGGGTGGAAGTCAAGACCTTGGTTTCTCTAGCTCAGCTTCCCAAGCCTCTGCTCCGTGGGCTTTGGTCTGTCTCATTGTCACCTAGTATATTGTTAACCACCAGCCCTGGGTGGTAGCACCTGCCAGTTTCTACAGTGCAAATGCTTCCCCTGTAGCCAGTTTCAAGCTACCAATGTGATATCACTAAACATAGTGTTGGGAGGAGATTCCAGCAGTTGGCTCGTGTGAGCTGGTGCAAGCTGGCCTCGGCGCACTCTGGGTCTCTGCTACCCTGTGCTCCTTGGGGCCCGGCTGAGATACTAGTGCATGGGTCCAATGCTCAGTCCAGTTCTCCAAGTCTGCTGTGCTGGTTGACTGGGTATGCGGGGGGGGGGGGGTGCGGGTGAGTCCCACAGATGGCACCCAGAGGTGAAGGGACCAGACTGGGAGGGGGGCTCTGGGTACCTTCCTGGGGAGTCTGTATTTCCTGTGTGCCCTGTGTTTCCTCTGCTCCCCGTGGCTGGCTCAGGTGGAGGGTGTATGCTGCAGGGTGGAAATGAGGCCAGCCACCAGCGCTGTTGGTGTGCGTGCTCAGTGCTCAGCACATGCCTGCGGCACCTTCAACCTCACAAGTGCACTCTGAGGTTACCCTTAATTTTCCAGTGAGGAAGTGCTGCAGGGGCTGATTGATTGACCCTGATGACACCAACATGGAAGCATATCTGGGTGTATGTGTCTCTGCAGCCCCAAGCCCACCTTCCATCACCTGCCCTGAGCTCTGTGGGGAGGGAGCCAGAGGACACACAGTGCGCCCTCCCTGAGCTTGCCACACGCCTTTTGATTGTTTACAAGGGAGCTGAGCACTTCCTGTTCTTGTTTGCTTTTTTCTTTTAATTCAGGGATTACAAGGTTTAATTCAGAATCGATGGAATGTGTAATTAGATGTAATAGCACTTTTTTTACTAATGGCAACTGATTTAGTATGATTGAGGCATTTTGTTAACAAAATGGGGCATTTCACTGCCTTAAAACCAGTCGGCTCTGTACCGAGCAGCTCCCTCTGGAAGGATAATACTTTAGCCACATAAAAGGCTTCCGGATTCAACCAGTACTTTCTATGGCACCTACTTCATGCCAGGCCATATGTCAGGTGCCAGGAAGGTGACCTCTGTCCACTGGGGAGAAATATGCCAGCGATGCTGGGCTTTTCAATATTTGCTTCATCAGAGACACTGGAAGCACAGCATGGTGGGAAGGGGAGCTTAGCCATTGCAGGTGGGGCTAAGACCTGGGGCTAGACCAGCGGAGTGCTGAGTGTTCCTGTCCTGGTGAGCAAGATGTAGAGGTGGTGCTGGTGGCAGGAGGTGGTCAGAGACCCTGGCAGAGCCTGGGTCACAGAGGCTCATGCTCGAGCTCTCTGGCAGGGTGCAGAGAAGCCCCCTCTGATCCATGTCCTTGGTGTCAGGTGCGAGTGGAGGCGAGTGTGTTGCTGCGTTTCGATGATGGTACAGTCATATCAAGAGCTTTATCAGAGTAGCTGACTTTTGAAATAATGAGGACTGACTTAGGCACCTCTGCAGTGAAGCCCAAGGTCTTGGTGTGTGGAGGAGTCCTCACTTCTCACCATCCCTCCCACTTGAGTTCAGGTCTCCAGGTTCTTTCCGGGGTCACTGCCATGCCCTGCTCTCCAGGGCCCTGCCCATCTCCATTCAGCACCTCCACCAATACATTCCTTCAAAACCCTTACTCTAGGCTCTAATGGTGCCGCTCCCCTGCCTAGACCTCCCCATGGCTGCAAGCTGTGCTCCCTCAAGGCCTCCAGGCCCCACCCATGTCCCCACTCCAGCCTCCTCCTGTGCCCTCCGCTCAAACCCTGCTGACTTGCAGGTCGCAAGGCACAGGGTGTCGGACAGCGCAGGCCCGTGGTCAGCTCCACCTGGCTCAGGCTGGGCTTGGACTCTTCCTCCTGCTCCCCGCCAGCCTCACCCGGCATCCCGCTGACCCCTACTTATGGGATCTTGGCTACCAGGCCTCCGCCCCCCTGTCTACACCCCTTATGATACTGGGAGCTCCTTAGGAGTCTCGGATCCCCCATCTGTAAACCCAGGAGCCACCATGCCCCCACGCGGGTTTCACGGGGTTAAGTGAGGAGAGGCTCCCATGCTGCCCAGCGCAGTGGCCCCCATTTCTCTTGTTGCAGCCCCTGCATGAGCCCCACAGGGGAAGAAGCTTAGAGAGTTCATGACCCGGAGAAAGGCTGCACAGTGTCAGAGACTTGCACTGAAAAACAGCCTTCCTGAAATGTGTATTCAAATTGTTATTTTCTAAAGGAACCTCCTTTAATTCTTAATCTGGGTTCTATAAATAGATCTGTATTTTTGTTGCAGGCTTGTGAATGTTATTTTGCACACAGATGATACTCAGGCAATTTCTGATTTATAAATCCCTTTGAGAAGTCACACCTCGGGAATTTTGTCTTCTTGCTGGCAATTTTGGTTTGGAAGGGGCCACTGCACCAGCCTGAAAACTGGTCCTATCATCAGCCTCTCCTCTCCACCCGTCCATCTGGCTGCCTCAGCCGTTCTCAAGCGCAGGGTGACTGCTGCCTGCTTCTGCTAAACCTCAGCCCCTTGGTCCACAGAAAGCTCTAGGAGCTCCGGCAGGAAACCGCTTAGCAGGACACAGAGGTCTTCAGGCGTCTGCATCCATTTTTCTTGCGCACCTTGGTTCTGTTCTCTGGGGAAGCAGCAGCCCTTGGGAACAGGCCAGTTTATATGCAGTTTGATGGGTTCCTGGGCACAAGGTGAAGAGGCAGGGAGGGGATGGCAGGGCTGGAGCTGACTTTGAATGACATTGTCATCCAGGTAGCGCCTGTATGAGGAGGCAGGAGGCCTAGATGAGAGCGTGGGTATGGGGCAGGTCCACAAGTCCCGAGCCGCCCTGACTGCAGGGCAAAGGAAAGGAGGACTCACAGGCCATTCAGGGGGAGGGGAGAGAGCAGGGGCAGGAGGGGGGTAGGCTGGAGGCAGCATGTGTCTGGCTTGGGGTGCATTGAGTTTGAGATGCCAGTGGGAAGACATAGCTGTAATAATAACAGCAATGAAAGAATTAGAATTTCTAAATGGCTTTCTTATTAAGAATACACTGTTCTAAGTAATCCATAGGTGACAGTCACCTCTTCTTAGGTGCATAACATGCTAATTTCACAGTTGACAAACCTGAGGGTCATAGTGTTCAGGACATGCTCCCGAGTCACAGTGTGAGAGCTTCAAGTAGAGTTTGGTCTTCTGGCCAGAGAACAGAGTCCAGCAGAGGTGATGCAGGCATATTTGGGCTGTGTCTTGGAGGCTGCCAGACATCCTGGGACTTTCTGGGCACTGCTGTGACACAGGGCCATGTCTGCCTCATGCACACCTACTCCTCCCTGAGGGCCGCACACCACCCTGGGGCCTGAGCCCTGTTTTCCTGCTCTGTAGAATTTGGATGTTAATAGTGATACGTTTTATGGCCTGGGTGGTTGTGACCATGAAGTGAGTCCTCGAGAGCCTGGCCTGTGAGGAAGTCCTTGGTGAGGGGACACTCCCCAGGTTCAGCTCCACTTATGGGGACATTTTCATACAGGGAATTTTCTCCATGGATAATCCCTGTGGCACTGCTGTCCTTCCACATATCTGTATATTCTCACCCACCTTGGAAACTGGCGGAGCACCAGGCCTAGCCTGCCGTGTGCCGGCAGCTCACCCGTGGGATCCGGCTGCAGCTCTTCCGAGAAGCTGTTTCAGGGTGACTTAGCTCAGCGCCTTCTTTGCTTCTGATTAGCTTGAGGAGGGAAACTGCCGTGGCCGGTCTTAAATCTAGATTTCAAAAGAGATTCCATCTATTTCTCTTGTGTTCTTTCTTTAGCAACAAAGTAGGAAAAAACCTGTCAGAGGTGGTCCAGTTGTGTTTTCTCTTTCTCTCCGACTCTCTGGGCCGGCAGTCACACTGGCCCGGGCTTGCTGGCTCCTCCCCCCCCCCCCCCCCCGGGCTCTGTGGAAGGACGCTGTGTCCACGGAGACCTCACCCTTGGTGGTCACGTTATTGCCTGCGCCTGTTTCCTCATCTGCTTTGTGACAACAGGAACACTCACTCCAAGGACTACCTGTGTAGTAGTTGCAAATACTCAGCATGTGTTGTTCCCGCTAGTTGATTTCCTTCCCTCCCCTCCTGTGGGGCCCCCTTTTCCATGCTGCCCCTTTGGTCTCTCTTCTTAAAACTGGCCTTCATTCAACAGTCCTTCCAGCGTGGGCCCGGCTGCCCAGCTCTGTGACCATCGCCTGGGCAGCAGTGAGGAGGAGGGCGTGCGTCCTGTGGTGAGGCCCTCGCCTCCCCAGTGCCCTCTGTCCAGTCTGAGCGACATCCAGGGTCTGTGGTCGCTGTCCTGCTCAGCCATGTTTGGCTCCCTGTGGTGATGGGATGGTCCTAGATGGTCCCCCACCCCCTACCTGTCCTGACTGTCTCAGCTCAGCCAACACGGCTTGCCAGCTGCCCCTGAGGGTGCTCAGGCAGCTTTACCTGTCCACTCTCTGTAGCTCCACAGCACCCTGAGCATCTTATGTCACAGCCTGCCCCCCATCTAACAGTATGCCACTCCGCACTCCATCTCCCTCGGGAAGGCAGGTGGGGGTGGAGAGCAGCGAGGCCCTGTCTGGCTGGGTCTAAAGTGCACGGTTAGTGCACAGGGAATGTGGGGGTTAGAGCTGTGAGGAGAGGCCACGCCAGTATCTATGCCGAGGGGCCCGTGAGTACAGAGAGGGGCCTGTGAGCGCCTGAGAATCTGGCTCTTTACACTGTGACTGCAGTGGGCTATTTTCCCTCAGTTCACCCCTCTGTGAATGGGAGTGGTGATGCAGGTTCTCCTAAATAAAAATGAGATAATGCACATACAGGCGCTTTCTCGGCACCATCTGGGGTCTCCTCACAGGTCCTGTGCTCCTGTGCAGCTGGCTGGGGCCACACCAGAGGGTTTAGGCAGAAGCTGCCTTAGCAGCAAGAGGCCACTGTCCCCTGACAGCTACTCCAGTCCCCGCCTGTGGCCTTTGCTCAACTCACAGAATCAACACCGGAGGTGTAGGTTGGCCCGAAACAGCCTTCAGGTATAGCTGGGGAACTGAGAGTCGGACAGACTGAATTCCTCAGAAACATGGGCTTCCACCGAGAGGAGACCCAGGCTCTGTGCGGAACCAGTGTCTCCTCAGCTTCTCCCTGCTGTGAGTGAAGCAAACTAGAAGGCAGGAAGGACTGACCCCAGGCCTAGGCATGCTTACCGGCTGCATGGACCCCTGGCCCAGCTCTCCATCCCTGCAGCTGTGCAGGACAAGCACCTGCCAGGTGTGAGCAAGGACGGACCCCTCTCGTCACCAACCACCGCAGGCTTCAGGTCTCCGGGCCTGGCTAGGAGTCGGCATCTCCCATTTGCCACCTCTTGGCCTTGGGCAGGTGACTTTATTTCCTGCAGCACGTGGACACAGTCCCTCCGTCGCTGCTGTGTGGATGGAGGTGATGGTGGTGAGGGTGCGGCAGGGCGGCCGCGGTGGGCACTGCAGCTCTGGTGGTGCTTCGATGGTGTCGTGTAGGGTGTGGACTTTTAGAATATGGTGTTCTTTTCTCTTCAATTAAAGAGAATAAAGAAGGTGTTTTTTATCATAATTGATCTAGGAGGCTTTAGGAGATTATCTTCTTCTCGGGCGTGACCCAGAGTCATGTTCACGCCATCTTCCTGTGGGCTGAGAGCCCCCCCCTTCGGGATGGAGGGCTTGGAGCCTGGCCACCCCCCTTCGCGTGGGCCATGCTTCGTGTGCTGCAGTGGGCGGGCTGGTGTTCCGCACACCATCCAGACGCCCGCGTGATGTGCCACTGCATTTAGAACCGCCCCCAGGCGACCCGTCACCTCCCAGTGAGAGTTCAGGGTAACGACAGGTGCACAGCCCTCTAATCGGACTCCTTGATTTGTATTTAGGTGCCCTCATTCTGACTTCCCTGGAGAGGTCATCAGCGGTTCAAAGACTGAATCATACGATATGGTATTTTAAAAACTAGAGCTTTTTTCTAATAGGCTCTTTGAAAATCATAGCACCTCTCTTTAGTGCCAGCTCTTGACTATTATTGTCACATTTGGCGATAAAATTAAACATGGAAATTGGCATTCAATAGTGGTATTAATTCTATTTAACTCTGACTCATCAAAGATAAACGGGATCGTTAGCAGCGGGATGGTCTGGGGAGGGGCCGGGTGGAGTCAGAACTGCCTGGGAGGTGTGCAGCTCCTCCTGGACAGCACCGGGGATCTCCTTACCTCCCCAGCACCTTGGCCTCTTTCTCTGTAACGTGGGGGCAGTAGTCACAGCAGCAGCCACTATTTAGAGAGTGTTCTTCGTGTACTGGGCATGGTGCCGACCACTTTGCATTGCCATTGTCTTAATCTGCACAAAATCTTACAAAATGGGGTTGATCTGCCACCATTGTGGGTGAAGAATCTGGGCCGCAGTGGTGTGTACCCTGCGAGGGCGTTTTATATCATGACTCGGCATCTCTCTCCCGGGAGGACATGTGCAGGGATGGCCGCGTGGTTGGATCTCATGGAAGAGTCAACACCGATAGAGTGATTCATAAGGTCGAGGGACACGCGTGGGAGCCTGGGCCTCTCCTCCTTCTGGGACTCAGGTAGGGTCTCTTCAGGTCACCTGGAGGGACCCTCTCAAAGTGCCCAGCATGTGCGCACACATTGTCCCTTCTGTTTACAGAGTGACTAGTGACTCGGCCACACCCTTCCCATTTTACAAAACAAGCTGGGCATAGGGAAGTCAGGGAGCGTGTGAGACAGCCATGGGGTTATGATCGTCAGGCCCATGGCTGTTTTCCTGTGAGGGGCTGGGCGGGGCAGGCGGAGAGCATCGCTGCTTCAATTCAGTGTCAAAACCTGGTGGCTTCATGGTTGGTAAGAAAAACTGGTAATGGAGAAAATAGGTGTCAAGTCATCCAGGGTACTAGGCTGACCTTACACTGGGCTGCAGACAAGAAATTTAAGCACAGCGGTGTTTATGACTACTTTTCAGTAGTACTTTTTAAAAATGAGAAATACCTGAGAGTCCAAAAATAGGGAATTAAATAAATTATGATGCAGCCATTTGATAGGATATTTTGCAGACTAATTAAAAAAAAATCTGTTGATTTCAGAGAGAGGGAGAGAGACAGAAACATCAATGATGAGAGAGTCATTGATCAGCTTCCTCCTGTCCACCCCCTGCTGGGGATCGAGCCCGAAACCTGGGCATGTGCCCTGACTAGGAATCAAACAAAGATCTCTTAGATCCTAGGTCGATGCTCAACCTCTGAGCCATGCCAGCTGGCAGACTAATTTTTAATGATGTGGAAGTGTTCATCGTATGTTAAGAGAATAAAACAAGTCTTCAAGTTTATGTGTATATACATATAAAATGATAATTACATAATGATTTATATATATGCACATATAGTTATTTAAACTAAAATACAACAGAGAAAGGACTACTGACCTAAGGTATTAAGATCAGGGTGCAGGATTCTGGTATTAAAACAGGGTGCTCTGTTTTCTTTATGCTTTTCTCTCTTTTCCAATCTTTTTCAGTATCCACTTTTATAATCAGAAAAGAGCAGCAGATGTAATTTTAGAAGATAGTTCTTGCTACACAACACGCTGTCTTCTGTGCTTGTTCTGGAGTATCTGACTCCGTGGGGGAGCAGAGTCCTAAGCTGCCTGCCCCGGCCGAAGGCCATAGGGCTAGCGACACTCCAGTACTTCTTTGGAGCCATCACAGCTCTGAGACCTCTTCTTTGGGTTCAGTCTTGTATTCATACACCCTGAGTACCAACCCCTTTCTCTCCTGACTGTTTCAGAGAATAGCCCCAAAGACTGAGCACCTGCTGGGTCTGGCTGGATATTGGGGCCCAGCACAGTCTGTGCAGCGATACAAACACTTTTATCCTTTGACTGGTGAGTCTCAGTCATCTGTCAGTTGGAACCAGAACTTTGGGGACCGGACATGGAGAAACCGCCCGCCCCCTCTCCCTTCACTCACCCGTGCAGCACACCTCTTTTGAGTACCGCTGCATGCCTGACTCTGCTGAGAGGTGCGGTTTCCGGTGTCAGTGAGACACAGCCCCTGCCCACGTGAAGGGCATGGTTAGGAGTGGAGGCAGAGCCGCAGCAGCTAATTTGAGCGCAGACACACGTGCTGGTCTGAGGACCAGGGAGCGCAGGTGCAGGTGCAGAGGCTGGGCAGCAGTGAGGGAAGGGGTGGCTCTGAGTTTGCTCGTTCACGTATTCAGAGGCTTGTTTGCCGTGTGGCTGCTGCGTGCCTGGCGTTACTCTGGGAGACTGTGGTAAACAGGACAAGAGGAGCTGAGGTCCAGTAGAATTGATAGGCAGTTAAGTTCCAAAAATAAATATTGACAGCTCACGATAGATTCCACGACAGAGCTGAATCAAATGCTGCCATGGAGGATAAGATGGAGGGGGCATGAGAGAGATTGTTGTTATAGACAGGTGGCCTGGGAGGGATACAGGGTTCCGGCTGTGCCAGGGGTCAGAGAGGAGTGCCCCTGGCATTGGGGGTGGGGAGCACACAGGCTATGGCAGGAAGAGGCTGCTGTGCTCTAGAAACGGCCAGAGCTCTAGAGGCCTGGGCACAGCCAGCAAAGCGGGGTTTCTTTGTAGAGAACATGATACTTGAGTGGAAAGTTGAAGGGTAGAGTGGCTCAAATATAAGTGGGCTGTCAGTGGGCAGGTGGGCGCAGGGGCTGTCAGTGCGCAGGTGGGCGCAGGGGCTGTCAGTGGGCAGGTGGGAGCAGGGGCTGGCAGTGGGCGGGTGGGCGCAGGGGACTGTCAGTGGGCGGGTGGGCGCGGGGGCTGGCAGTGGGCGGGTGGGCGTGGGGACTGGCAGTGGGCGGGTGGGCGCGGGGGCTGGCAGTGGGCGGGTGGGCGCGGGGGCTGGTGGGGTGTGGTGTGTGTGAGCCAGCCTGCCTGTCCGAGGATGAAGAGTGACAGGCGGGGCTCTGATGGTGAGGCTGGGGATCCCAGGGGCTTTTGGGATCCCCAGTGTTAAATAAGTGCTAGTCTACCTGAGGTTTTCCACGAGTCCTGTATGCATGCCCTGTTCCAGAATTTAACGTTTCTCTGGGCCCCTGAGCCTTCTCTGAGGCTAGAATCTATGAGCGTGTCTTCAGTTCTGTGCTGTATTGAACCAGCTCTGAAGCCAGAGCTGCCCTGGGAGTCTGTTATTTCGTTTTCTTGGAATGGATCCGTTATGAGTTACGATAATGATTCGTTACACTGTCTCATGCTGGCATGTGCCACTTCTCCCACCGTCAGCAGAAGAGAGTGCCCTCCTGATTAATTCTCTGCTGTGTTTCCCCTTCTCTTAGAATGGCTATTCAAGTGGACAAGTTCAACTTTGAGAGTTTCCCAGAACCCCCTGGGGAGAAGGGACAGTTTGCAAATCCAAAGCAGCTGGAAGAAGAGAGGCAGGAAGCTCGAGGCCTGGAGATCAGCAGCAAGCTGGGCATCCGTTGGCGAATCATATCCTTTTCATGGGGCCTGTGACACTTGATATACCCTGCTTGGGCTTTCTGACCAGAAATAGCTCAGAAATGCCACCTCTGGTAGATAGGACCAAGAGTCGGTGTTTTTCTTAGCCTCTCACTACTAGCAAGGCCCCACTAATGATGTATTGATTCAGGGTGAGGAGAGGCCTTGGCTGGTGAAGCACTGGCCTTGGATCACGGATTTCTTGCCAGTGTCGGCACTCGCGTTAGTGACAGGTTTGATGGCACACTGCTAACTGATACACTCCCCTCTCCCCCAGCAGTGCTCTTACATTTCACCTGCTTCCCCCGCCCCCCAGGCTGCGCCTCTTGAGTGTACTCAGCCAACAAGATCTGCAGCGATGGACCCCTTGCAGACTCCCCTGGCGGCTCATCGCACTGCCTGGCATTTTCCGTCCCATTGGGTCTCTGACACCAGGGAGCTGAGCTGAGATGCCGGTGCCCCTACTGAGATGAGAACAGCCCAGCGTCAGCATTCTCAAAGTTCACGATGCAGACTGGAAAACAGAGTCATGGGGAAGAGGCTCATTAATCACTGAAAGCATCTTTCCATTAGTGTAATTTCTATTTATGACAATTTGCTAATTTATTTGAGCTGAAGTGTGGCTGGACTGAGTCCCTGCACCTGCAGTTACTGCAGAGCTGGCACATGGGCGCAGACAGCCCACCTTCCTGGGGGGATGTCGAGGAGCAACCCTCACCCCAGCACCCACTCCAGGACGCTCACCTAAAGCGCCCCATGACAGGTTCCCACTTGGCTCAGTAGACTGTCTTAATAGCTGGGTGCTGAGAGTACGGTGCTGCTTTCCCCGGGTGAGGCCGCAGACTCAGGCCAGCAGGCTCTGAAGAGCCTGGTCACCCACTGGGCTGCATGGGCCCCAGCGGAAGAGCTGATTGAATAAACGTTTCCTCTAAAGTACCCGACAGGGTCATCGTGAACTTCAGTCACATAGGCAGACAGGATCTCAAATGCTGCTCAATGGCTTCAAAGAGTCCTTTGATTACAGTACCTCCCCAAATATTTTACTGCCAATGGCTGAGTGGATAATGGGAGGGAAGGTGCTTTAACCTTCTGCATTTTCCTTGCACCTGGCTGTGTGTTTCAAAGATTCAGAAACGAGCACTCATGGTTAGATATAACTGAGACAGCATGCATGCAAATGTTTGTAAACAAAAAGGCCCTGCACAGATATTGATTGATTAATTAAATTTAATTATAATGATGGATGACCAATAAGAGAAAATCCTTGCACAATAGACTGGGCTTCTTAAAAGCAGGAAGGATCTCATCTTGTTTGGGCTTTCATCCTTAGCAGCCCCCCACCCCCAACATATGTAGTGGGTATTAGTAAATTAGTAAATTCTCTAGTGTGGATGTAGGCCCTGCAGGGGGAGGCATGTGGGGCTACATGCGCACCTGAGAGGCAGTGCAGGACAGCTGTGCTAACATGTGCAGCATTCACAGCCAGGGAGGAGAGAGGGCTGGGGCACATCAGAAGGGATGTCCCAGATAAGGTGGAGGTTAGCTTCAGGGATGGGTGGATCATCACCAGAAAGACCAGCTGCAGAGGGCTCCAGGCAAGGGGGGCACTGGCCTCAGGCACTGAGACAGGAAGCAGTGCCTGGAAGCTAGGTGTCGTGGCTCACCGCCTCCAAGGTTTTGTGACAGGCAGGAGGTGTGAGCGACCTGTAGTTATTCCAGGTAACTGAGCTGTGCCTTTGAGGCAGGGACTGGTGAGTGTGGAGGGCACTGTGAAACACATTGTGGTTCCTCCTGAGTCAGAGACTGCCTGTGGGCTCCAGAGGCAGAAAATGAGTTGGGCCAAACTAAGCTGGGAACTTGCTTCTGGTTCAGGTGCGCAGAGCTTGCCAGTCATCACTCGTGGGTGTGGTCCAGGAGACTTGCAAGGCCTGTGTCGCACCAACCGTGACTGCACAGTTCTCCTGCTGCAGTCTGGGAGACATGAACCTATGGCTTAGTTGGAAGCTTAATTGCTGTGTCCCAGGTGACCAGAAAGGGCTTTAAGGGGAGGCAGGCTCTTCAGTACCTTGGAGAGCTCCCAGACAGGCCTCCCTCTGGGCTAGGGGAAGGAGGCTGGCTAAGCGCCTGTGGGGCCCTGGCTGGACCCAGACCCTGTGCCCAGACGGATCCTTGTTTGTCAGCTGGGGATCATGGGTCCTGGCTCCCAGGTTTACTGTGCTGAAGGTGGGGTCCAGAGCATGGGCTCCAGGGTCAGACTGCCTTGGTCCTGCCACTTCCTAGCTATGCCATTTCTTAGTCTCTGCATGGGCCTGAATTTTAAAAACTTTGAAATGGAAATGACAGTCCCTACCTTCCAGACTCCACGTTTTCAACTCTAACTTGAACATAATATTAATTGAGAAGATCTATGTTCAACACTTTCCAAAGGGCCTTTCTTGTGGGGAGCCCAGTGGAAATGTTCTTCTTGGTAGAAATGATAGGAATTATTGCCATTGTCATCATTATTTATTGACCTCTTGCCCCAGGTGCCAGGGTCTGTGTATATAAGGAGTAGCAGCCGCCAGCTCTGCCATCGTCACTGATGCTGGACCCGTGGCTGCGGCAGTGCCCGATGAGGCAGCTGTGTAACCGGCTGGCTGGCCAGCTTTGCACTGGTGCTCGGCTCAGACACAACACTGTCTTGGTGGCTTATGAGGCCGAAAGGGGGATGTGGGTGCAGGTAATTAGCTTTATTAGCTTAGCTGTATAATTTTATGGCTCACACCTGAAAGCAGATTAATACGGAAATATGCCGCTGGAATGGTTTGCAGAGCCTCGGTGCCATTTGGCAGATTTGCAATGACACACACTGACTTGCTCTCTAACTAATCATTTCAAAGCCCCACAGCCTGGCTGTGCTCGTTGGGAACTGTTTCTCTTCAGCAGGCACCAAGGTACAATCTGCCTGGAAAGCCTGGCACTATTTCTGTAATAGGAGGGGGTAATATGCCGTATTCTGAAGTCTTAATTTCACACAAGGAAATGGACAGGTGACATGGACCACCCAGCTGTACAGGACAGGGACCTGGCCAGGGGTGCGGGAGTGCAGGGAGGGGCCAGGCATGGCCTCTCCTCAGGGGCAGGCTCTTTGAGGACAGATGTGGGTTTATTTCTCTACAATGCCTACAGGGCCGGCAGAAACTAAACCCTGTGCAGTGTCCTGCTCGTAAAGATGGAGACCTTCCCAGCCAACAAATTTGTAACATTAAGCATCTCCTGTAGAGAAAAGTAAGCTTCCAGGAGCTGAGAGTGGGATGCCCTTTGCTCAGGAGTGTGGCTGTTTGCACAGATGATGTCACCTGGGGGCGGGAGGAGGAGAGGGAAACCCGTTGGCTTTACCACTGTGAAAGCTCCTTGGGATCCAGGGAGCCAGTGACCCAGTCACAGACGACTACCGATACCTTGACCCCCACTTGGGATCTATGCCCTGCCGTAGCTTCTGAGTTAAGGGGAGGACAAGTTTGCAGGTGCTTAGTCTATGACAGAGAAGCCTCATCCCTCATCCTGAAGGAAACAGGCCTGGTGCTTCCCACTCCCCACCCCCAGCCTGTGAGCCTGAGCAGCTGCTCAGAGCCTGGGGTGAGGGCTCAGAGGAAACCTTGGGGGCAATTTGGACAGGAGAGGCCAGCGAAGATGTGGGCAGAGAGGTGGCCTCTGTCCTGGAGCTTAACTTGACCAGAATTTCTCTCCTCATGAGCAAGGGCTAGCCTTTGCATGCCCTCCCCTTGTCAGTCAGTCACTGGTTGTGGACTGCCCGAGGGGCAGAAGTGGCTCTGTGGGTGCTTCTCCTGAAGAGTAGGGTGGGGCCCTCCTAACAGTGGTGAGAGAGCTGCGTAGAGCATCCCAGGCCTGAGCCCTTCCCCGTGCATGGTGTTGCGCCTGCTGTCGTGCCTGGGCTGAGTTAGGGCTGAGTAGTTCTCTGAGGTCCCAACAACCCAGGCGCCCAGCACCCATCAGGCTTCCCACTGTGCTGATTCCTAGTGAGGAAAAGAGGATTTGGTTTTTCAAAGACAGTGGAGCTAAGGGCACTGTGTCCCCACAGCTGCCTGGCACAGGCCTCCCTGAGGGGCCTCAGCCATGGTGACCCCCTAGCTGGGATTGGGGTGCCCTCGCTGAGATGTGATCTGAGAAGGGGAAGGACACAGAGCCACAAGTGGAGCACACCGATGACACGCTTCTCCCCACAGGCCTGTGAGCTGCAGTGGCTGGGGCCAGTCTTAGCTCTGCATCCCGGGCACCTCAGGGCCTTACCTTAAATGTCTGCTTGCTACTTACTTGTCGAGTAAATGAGGTGAATGAAGGAATCTCACCTCCCAGATCGTCACAGGACTACGTAAGGTAATTAACAGTGCATTGCGAAGTGTGTGGCAGTAATAATATCAGCTCAACACACAGGCTGTGTGTGTAATGAGGTGGAGAACATTTCATTTGGAAAATTCTTTTTAGGGAGAGAATTATCTTTGGGAGAAACGCTGCGATAAGTTGCTTGTGGCAGAGTCAGATCCCTATAGCAGTCCAAGGCCACAAGGATGAGGGCTGTGCTCCTGAGGTCAGGGGAGCGGGGAGAACGAGGCGAGCACGAGCGCAGGGCTGGCGCGCACTCACGGCGGCCCAGCAAAGGCCTGTTGCTGCTGCTAAGCCCATTTTAAAGATGATGGAACTGAGACCCACCCATGTTCACCAGGGGTGGTGCCAAGATTCAGAGCTAGGCTGAGTGTCTCTAGACCCTCCTCCCCCTTTAGCTGCCACGTGCCACCAAGAGGAGACGGTGAGCAGAGCCAGTTAGGGGCTTCACTCCCTCGGGGCCCTGCACCCCCTGCTCCCAGCCTCAGCCCCATCCTAGTCTACTTGCAGGGCTTTACCCTGACACGGCTGTCCTCACGCTTTGTGTCCTGTGTGCTTCTCGCCATCTGTGCCCCTCTTCAGTCAACCACCTGTTTTTTGAGTGCAGTTCCTTGCTAAAGGGAGAAGGAAGCCCCCCCATCCCGGAGGAGGTCAGGGACTGAATTCTCCCCTGTCGATCGCAACTTCAACATTGTGGCTTTGACTTACGTAGGAAACGGAGAGAGGTTTACAGATCCATTCCCGAGGACCACATTGACTGTTTAATGTTAGTGTCAGGGTGAGCTCTATTTTCTGCATTGCCAAGCCTAATTTCTTTCTGCCCATATTTGCCGAGAGACGGTATGAGTTCCTCCAGGATGAACTGCTGTCAGCGAGCCCATCCCCGGTGCTACGTGTAATTAGATCTCAGGCAGAACTGACAGACAGGAAACGGGCCTGAAACCGACGCGTCGGAAACGCACTTGGTTGTACTGAACAGAGAGCCACAGTTTGGTGCCTTACTAAGGAAAACAACCAGCCATGCTCTGCATTTCCCCAGCAAGAGTAGCTGGATTAAAATTATTTCACTGGACTTCTTACATCACAGTAGCTTCTTTCACTAGATCTGGGCTCTGGAGGAGAGAGGCACTGTTTTCCACACACACAGGTGATGTCCTACAGGTTGGTTAGACCGTCACATGAGCAGAGGACGGCATATCTCTGGTTCAGGTGGTTTCCTGACTGGGAGTCTGCCTAGAAACTTCTAGAGCTCCTCCTCCTGTCCTGGGGCCCCAGCAGGACTGCGTTTTCCTTGACTGAGGCTCACCCCTCGCTGAAGCGCACAGGGGAGGCAAGTGTGGAGGGACTCCTGAACCAGCTGGTCCTGGAGCACCTGCAGCTGGCTCCCCTGCAGTGGGGTGAGTATGGCCCTTTCCCACCGTGCAGCCGCTCTGGGCTCGGCTTGCTGAGGTCATCATGGAACCTGGAGTGGGGGAGCTCACCACGCCCTGTTGGTGTCTGCATCTCACCTGAGCTCAGCACCTCAGGAATGTCCCGTCAGCACAAACTTGTGAAAGGCCTAGGGCCCTCAAAGCACAGGTGCAGTGCATGTCAGGTGCCCCTCAGCTCCAGGTGCTGTAGAGTCTGTGGTCCTCCTTGGTGGCACTTGACCATATCCAAACAAGCATGTTTTCTGTAGATGTTTCTGGACTTAAGTGATTGGGGTGGTGGGAGGGAACAGGGTGTGTTACTTACTTCCTCTTAGCATGAGCTCTGACAGCTTTCCTTATGGTTGGCGTGGGAGCGTGTGTGTTTGGTTTGGTGCTCAGCCCACGAGAGAGCTCAGAGATCAACACTGGAACCACCAGCTTCTGGTGCACCTGGAATGTTGGCCCTGGTCTGTGCTTCCTTGGGCAGGTGGCCCAGTTTTCTGAGCCTCAGTTTCTCAGGTGTAAACTGGAGATGCTGACAGCACCAGATCCTTAGTGGGGGTTGAAGAGATGCCCTGATCCCAGTGAGTGTTTCTCTGACCTCTCAGAGACAGATGTGGGCCTGGCCTGGTGGGGGCCACTGGAATCCTCGTGGGGAGGAGGAAGCAGAGATTTTGGAGGGGTCCAGGACTGTGTGTGCCTTTGGAAGGCAGGGCAGGATGGGACATGACAGTGGTGGCAGGGCCATGGCGGGTGCAGGACAGGCCCTGGAACTCCCTGGCTGCCTCCTGTCCTAGTCCTGCAAATGGGGGTAGGCTGCACCTCCAGTGGGAGTCCCCAGTGGGTGCAGGGCCTGGTGTGCTCTCTGACAGTCTGTTTTGAGGGCCATTTCTGTAGATACCGGGTCGTGGTGACTAACGGGGCTGTCATTTACCACCCGCTTTGAGAGCCCCACTGCTGTGCCTCCTGCTGCCTTCTGAGCTGGACACTCTTCTCTGAGAGCTTCTTAGATACATCAGTGATTGGTCTGTGCTCCTTTTTGTTGGCATCCAGTGAATACAAATTAGGGGTTAGCTGCATTTTGGAGGGGATACTTTCAGCACACGTTCCCCAAATAGCCACCGGGCATATTGCACTGTGAGCTGGAGTCCCCAGCTGTGGTGTGCAGGTGGTGCTCATAGGCACGAGGGGAATGCCTACTCAGAGACAGTGACCGCGTGATGACTTGTGTGGGGCACCCCACTGCCCTGCTTCAAAAAGAACGACACCCTCACTTTTGGGGAGTATGACACAATAACCAGATTCTCCACGCAGTCTGTCCAACCACACAAGTCTGTGAGGTTGTTGTTATTTCCTTCTCTTACAGATTAGGAAACAGACTAGGGTTTGTTGCCTAAGGTTACATGGAGTGTGTACATTCTTTGATGGATTTATCCATTCATTCAGTATATAGCTAGCTATGGACTATATATTCTGCACCAGGCACCATCCTAGGTGCTGGGACCAGACGTAAGTTAAACTTGATCCCTGACCTTAAGACTCCCAGTCTGATGTGGGTGGAGGACCCAGGTTCAGTCACCAGAGCACCTCCACACAGCCTGGCGTGCGCTGCTGGGAGTTGGTGCAGGCGTCCTGGAAGCAGAGGCGAGAAGGCCCTGGAGCCTGACTCCTGCAGCCGCCTTGTGACGAAGAAGCCAGCCGTGGGCGTGGGCACGAGGCACATTCCTCTAACTCCCCGTAGGATGTGTGTAATTCATTTGCTCTGCACCTTTTGGTGGACGCTTAGGTGGTTTTCAGTGTTTTCTATCTTAAACATTGTCACAACAAATATCCCATCAGCATGCCCATCCTTATCGGATGCATCAAACTGGGAGACACTTACTTGAAATGTGGCAGTCTCTTCTAACACCTGCTGTTCCTGCATCACATTTGGTTTTGTTCACTTAGACATGTATTTTTTAATTTCCCGTATTTTCTCCTACTGCTTTCATGGGTTCATTTGTTTTAATATTTGAGTCTTTACTTATCTGGAATTTATTAATATCTGAAGAGTTAGGTATGGATCCTCCCTTTTTTCCCCTCCCAGAAATAATGTTATTTTGCACAGACTGCAGAAAAGTTGTAAATACAGTAGTGAGATTTTTTCCCCCCGAACCATTTTAGAGTAGGTGACGGCCTGATGCACCATCGTTCCCAATTTTTTCATGTGTCTTTGCTACAAATGAGGACATTCTCTTATATAACCACAACACAGCTGTCAGAGTCAGGAAATTAGCATCAGTACTACCAGCTAATACCTGGACCCTATTCAACTTTTGCCAGTTGTCCCAAAAGTGTCCTTTATAGCTAAAAAAAACTAGGTCTCATCCAGGATCACTTGTTGCATTCAGTTGTTATGTGTCTCTATCCTTGTCGGGTCAGGAACTCTTCCTGTCTTTCCTTGGCTTTTGTTACTTTGACGCTTTCAGATACTAGCCACCAGCTGTTTGTAGAGTATCCTTCGGTTTGGGATTGTGTCCTGGGTCCTGGTGATTAGATTTAGTGTGTGTATCTTTGGCAGGGATGCCACAGAAGTGATGCTGCACCCCCTGCACCTGTCTCAGGTGCCCACAGTTCCATTTGTCCCATTGTCAGTGACAGTTCATTTTGATCATTTGACTAAGGTGGTGCCAACCAGTCTCCAGAGGAACCTACTATCAAGTTCCTTTCTCTCTCTTTGTAATCAGTAAGTACTTTGTGGGAAAGTACTTTGAAACTGTAAATACCTGATTCCTCCTCATACTTTCCTTTGTCCATTTATTTATATTTGAATAGGTTCATCATTTCCTATGTTATTCAGTGGGTTAAAATGTTACTACTATTTATTTGATGCTCAAATTGTCTCAGATTCAGTAGTGGGAGCTCCTCCCAGCAGCTGGCTTCTCTGCCTCTTGACATGTCTCCATCTTTTACACTTCCTTGCTTTTTGGTACAAAATATTCCAGCCTCATCCTGAACTACCTGGGCCAGCATCCATTTTTCCAAGGAGTGTCAGTTCCCTTTAGTGAAGCCTGGTATTTAGCAACCAGGATCCAGACCTGAAGGATGGTCATTCCTACGGGAGTGTTTCTACTCCCATGCCTTCTCAGAGGACAGGGCCAGGAAATGGACATGTACTTACAAATATAAACACACACACCGAGCACCTCTGCCCATCCATCTATATGGACAAACAGGATCACACACTGTACCACTAACTGCTTTGTCCCCTTTCGTCACCTGCACCTCACCTCCTTGGCATTGAGAAGTCTGCTTTCATTAGCTTTGTTGTAGTCACTAACTTGTCAGTCCCCCTACGTACCAGTCACCTGTCTCCACCCAGCCCTCCCCCACTCTCCAGGATCTCAGTCCATTACCAAAGGGGGCTGGTATCCAGTACAGGATGGCTCTACTGACAGGAAACCAGCCTGAAACCGACATGTTGGAGGGTGTTGGGGCACTATTGGTACCCCCAGCACCCTCCCCAGTCCAGTATTTCGCCCACCCCTCAGGCTTCAGAGGTGAATCGCCCAGGAAGCAAAGGGGCTGCAGGGCCGCCTTTGGCAGGAGCCCCGCCTTGGCCCACGGTGTTCCCTCACCATCTCTTCACACCCTTCCTGGCTGGATGCATGCTTACTCCTCTGGGCCCAGAGAAACCGTGACTTCTTCTCAAATACCCCTCAAGGTGTATGACATTTTAGAAAATAAGTGATGGAGAACTCAGTCTTCCTCTGGTTCCCCATTGTGTCTTTACGAGACAAAGAAAGGCTTAACCCTGGTGCTTCCTCCTCGCGGAAAAGGCTGGGCTCTGCAGGCTTCCCAGCCGGCCCACTGCAGGATTGAGGGCGCAGCGTTTGCTGTAGGCGTTTGCTGAATGAGGTGTCTGGGGGTGAATCAGCGGGGGCTTCCTATGCAGTGATGAGCGCTCTTGTCTTCCCTGGATGAGCTTCCAAGGACAGCACAGAAAAGATTCTTGGGCACCAGCTGAGCAAGCGGAGCCTTGGACGAACCCGAGGAGCTAAATGCCTCGGGCAGGGAAGGTCGCTCCAGGAGAGGGACGAGCCTGCCTACCATGTTTTCATAGCCAGCCACCACACTTACGGGTTCTACCACTTTGCATTCAATTCGACCCACTCCTGTGGCTTTTTCTCACAGAGAAGATCAGACAAATGACCTTTGTCAGTATCCCTGGAAGCATCTACTGAGATAAGGGTGCAGGGCTGGGCCTTAGGGCCCCTAGCCTCAGGCAGGATTTCCACTGGAGCTGTCCCCTGACCCTACTGTGCAGCTGAGCAGACTGGCTCCATACAGGTCAGGCAACCCGACTCTCTCTCCCTCCAGTTGGCTTCTCTCATGGGAACTTGTGTCTGAGCTGTCCACACCCCAGCCGGCAGCCAGCAGCAGTAAGGACTCAGATCTGGATGCAGAAGCTCTGGCTTTGAGTTGCAGGTCTCAGTGACCTTGGGTGGGTCATTCTCCCTCTGAGCGCTCACTACCTCCTCCCTCCAGTGACAGTTCTTCTGCAACTGGGCTGAGATGGAATGAGGCACCATGTGCAGGGGGCTGTGACAGTGAGACACACTCAAGGCCGAGAGCTCGTGGGAATGTGGGTGTGGATCTCCGAAGTCACCGTGTCACCCATGGGGTCCTGTGTGGGGACTAGCCCCCCCACTTCCTCCTGCTCGCCAGCTCCCTGGGACACCATTAGACAGGGAAGCGTTGGCCTCACTGCGCCTCATACTCACTTCTGTGTCTTACCCGCTTTGTTAGAATGTGCTAAGGGAGCACGGAGCCAGTGCTGACGGCGAAGTGTCTGAAGTTAAGCTGTTTAATTGCCCAGGAAGGAAAGAGGCTGGAAGCACAAGTGGGTCACCTAGGCTGCAGTACCTGGAGGTTTGGGGGAAAAGAGCTCTTTCTCATTTGAGGAGTTGACAAAGCAAGTGATCTTAACTAGGCCTGGCCTCCAGCCACTTTGAAGCAGACCTTGAGCCTGACAGGGCAACTTCAAAGACTCAGCCTCCTGACCTTCTCAGGCAGCTACTGACAGGTCCGGCTCCCCAAGGCCCTTTGCTGGTGATTTGTCACTGGACGCTCGGCCCAGCCAAACAGCTGGAAGAAAGCAGCCGAGGAACTGTCGCTCCCGGAGATGTCAGTCTTAGCAAAGAGTGGAAACAAGTTCTCCAGCCTCCCTTGATGGTGGAAATGTGTGGATCCTGGTGAGGTAGGAAGGCACCAGGTGTCACACTCCTCCACAGTCCCAGCAGGCCAGGAGAGCTGGGGCTCCAAGCTGAGTGTCCTGGGGTCTCCTCCCAGCCCAGCCCTTGGGCATGTCGCTTACCATGCAGAACCTCAGTCTCTGAATTTGTGAATGAGCCACAATCCCAATTTAAATGGCTGTGGGGAAGTTAGGTGGTATAAAGGACCATGGCATCTGTTGGGACAAGCACCTGGTGGACGTCATGTCCCCCACACTGGTTTTTGTGTGAACGAGCCTCAGTAAGCACAGAGGCCTGGGGTGGAAAATCACAGAGCCACCACAGTGCCCTGCCCGGGAGTGACTGTCGGTCCCGGCACCTCACCTTCCTCTGCCTCCAGGAACCCAGTGACCATCTCACTGGGACCAGGGTCCGTATTGTCATCACACAGGTGGCTTTCCAAGCTTGTTCTAAACTTGAGGAAGACGTGGCCTGTGTCTGGGTTGCTGCTCACTCACAGCCGTGGGGGTGAGCGGGCCACTCGCTCAGCGGCATCTGCTCGGCAGCTATGTGTACCAGGCCCAGGCTGAGCGCTCGGGGTAGAGAGGCCACCAGCTCACGTCCACACGCCCACCGGGTGTGAGTCGCCCTCCAGTGCACACAGTTATGTGCACCATGCGGGGGTGGGGGGTCATCTTCCTGGAATAGGGGCCATAGTTTTCATCAGGTTTTCAAAGGGTCTTGTGGCCCCAAAGGGGTTGGGGCCACCCTGTTGAAGGCCCTCACAGGCAGTGTCCTCTTTTCCTTCTTTGCTCCATCTGGACAAATGTGCTTCATTCACCCTTCAAGGTGCAGCTCAGCAGTTACCCCTCCCCAACCACTGACCTCTGTGTCCCTCCACCATGCTCCCACAGATCTACTTGGGGCTCTTCCCACATATGTGTTGCCTGTGTTCTCTGGGGTCCTGGCCCCAGCTGGGCTCTTCTCTGATCCCTGCAGCTTGCCGGCTGGGTGGGGCTTGGGTGTGCCAGGACGCTGGCAGCAGGCAGAGCCACCTCTGCAGGGAACAGCATCACTCGTGCGTGGTCATTCCCTTTTCCAGATGCAGGACTCACCGCTGTCATTAGAAGGAAGCATTCCTTTCCCTGCTTCCTGAGGTTGTGGTGAGTTATCACCCGCATGCCTCTTCTCTTTCTGGAGGCATGAACTTTATTATGCAGAAATTCACTGTGCTGAGTAAGCAGTAGAGAGCCGGCTTTACCCCACTGTCTTTGTGGGTCATTAGGACAGTGCACAATATTGATTGCTGCTTCTAAAAATGGAAACAGGATAGGCTGGGTGCTGTGGGAAGGAGTGGCATGGGGCCTGCCTGTGTGCCCTGAGCCAGGCCTCAAGGAGGATATCAGGTCACACAGCCACATGGGGGCATCTGGGCTGCAGGCCCCAGAAGCTTGGTTCAAGTCAATGCCACCTCCTGAACATTTCCAGGGCCAGGTGGTGGGGGAGAGGCAGGGGACATGTGGGGTCCCATGCTCTAGCCCTGGAGAAGCTCCAGGCCCCTGGGCTTGGTGTGGGCATTTGTCTATCAGATGGTGATGAGAGTAGGAATGCTGGGGGTGCCAGTCTGGGGCTGACCAGGGGAATCGTGGAAAAGCATGTGAGAGATGGCTGAGAGCAGGGGGTAGAATCTCATGTGAAGAAACAGAGGAAAAGGCTTCTAGATGGAGACAGCTGATGAGCTGAGGCTGGGAGGTGAGGTGGGCCTGCGTGAGTGTGTGTACGGCCCTGCGTGGAGGTGGTGCCCATGTACACGTGGGCCTGGCCTTGGCAGACCAGGCTGGCTCTGGTCTTGGCAAAACCACTGTTGCTTCTCGAATGTGCATCATACTCTCGTTCCAAATTCAGACTCCTGCAGGTGAAGACAGGAAGGAGATGACCCTGTGGAAGTGGGGTCCCACAGACATCCCCCAACTCACACTAGCACTTACCTTCCACCCTTAGAGTTGCCAGGTCTTCCAGCGCCTTCACAGCTGTCCACGTCTGTAAGCCTCTGGCAGCAGCAGGCAGAGAAAATGTAAACCAACTGCAGGGTGCACAGCAGATCTTTCCCACTGGGCAGGTGGGAGTTTGGTCGTGAGAGTGACCTGAAGAACTTGAACCAGGACCCCATCCCCTGCTGCCTGGGGTCCTTATTTTGGCCAGGAGTAGAGAGAGAGTAAACATAGGACCCCACCCCTGCTGCCCAGGGTCCTTATTTTGGTTAGGAGTGGAGCAAAAACCTTGGGTTTGATGATCCAGTTGGACCTCCACGTGGGCCTGAGCATTGGTGATGCCATTGTCATTTGAAGTGGTCGGATCTGAGGCCCAGAGAAATGAAGGGACTTGGCGAGATGCTGCAGCTGGGATTCAGACCCCACCGTGGCCCCAGAGCTGAGCTCTGGGCACCCCAACACCCCAGCGCGACGATTCACAGCTTGGGATTCTAAATGAGCTTGTTTCCGGACCGGGGAGAACACACTCAGCTGCTTTCCCCACCTGTGGCCTTCAAGTCCCCACATTCAGAATCTTTGGGGCTGATTTATTTATTGGTTTGTCTTGATCTGTGGCCCAGCTCCTGGTTACAAGGTAACCAGTAGGCCCGACTGTCTTGCAGGCATGTTTGTGGAGGAGGCAGAGCCCCTCGCCTCTCAGAGGCCTGAACAAATAATGGTTTAATAATTGACCCGCCTGCCTGAGGAGCGCCGTGCCAGCGCCTGTGCGTGTGCGTGTGCGAGTGATTGATTGTACGCCGGAAGGAGCCAGCACTCACTGGAGCCCTGTCGCCTGGCTGGTGCAGTGTGCAGGGGCAGGCGGGCCAGTGCGCTCCGCAGAGGGAGTCCCAGGTGCTCCAGCGCGGGCACAGGGCTCACTGGCCCCCCTCTGCTGAGCTCATTCAGTACGCCCCACTGCCAGCAGGTCTTCTGAGAGCGCTGACCAGGAGAGAGAAAAGAGAGAGAAAGGAGAGGGGTTCATTAGAACGGCATTCATTAGGGTTTCACTGTGAGCCTGACTCTGTGCTGAGCTCTCATCATGTGGTACCTGCTGTGATCACTGGGACCCTTATCCAATGGAGCTCAGGGGCTAGGTTCCTTCCCCAGAGCCACACAGCCAGGAAGTGGAGGCTCCGGGTTTGAGTCTGGGTGCATGTCTAAGCTGCCCTTTATTGGGGACACTGTGTCACATGCTCCCATGCGTCCTCCTGCCCCCACGGTGAGGGCGAGGGCACTGGGAGCATCCCCACCCCGAAGCAGACAAGGCACCTGAGAGCTGGGTCCCTGCCAAGGCGAAGCAGGAAGGACCCCAACCCAGGCCTGACTCCGCACGGAGCTCTCGCCTCCTTTCCGGAACTAAAAGCATCGTTAATGGTGACATCTGTGATCTGAGGCTCCAGGGAACAAAGCCGGCCCTGTCGATTCTGACTCAAAGAGAGTGTGATGATTTTGGTTCTTGATGTTCCAGAGTCATGCGGGGAGTGGAGAAAATGCTCGCACTGGAATAACTCAGCCTGCAGACTTCTGAGCTCAGTGAGCCCCTGCAAACCCTGAGAGGGCCTGATGGCTGGTAGAAAAGGAAGAGCTGCTCCGAATGCACAGACCAAGCCTGAGCAGACGCTCTCCCTTCCCGGCTGTACTGCTTCATCCCGGTGACCCCGTTTGCCCTGAGAATTAAGACAAAACAAAATTAAATAATAAAACCCTGAATAATGCTCACATTTGCATATTTATTAGGCAATTATGTGCATTTTTCATATGCATATGTATATACATAATAATTACATATGATTACAGTAATTACTTATAATATATAATATAAAAATATTAAATATTTACATATTCATTTACAAATAGAAATAACAAAATCAAAACAAGAACCCTTTGCCTTATCTTTAAACTTACGCTCCATTGGCCCTCAGCTCTGCCATTGGGCGCCCTATCCCTCAAGGGGTTCCTGTCCCAGGCTCTGCTCCAGATCCCCAGAGTGAGCCCAACACCCCGAGTTCTGCCCTCTGCTCCTGACCCCTGGGGCTAGACCTGCCTTATCCCGGTTCTGGACCATTGCAGACCCAGAAGGAGGCAATCACAGTCTCACTGGCAACCTGCCCCTACTTCCCAAAGCCTAGAGCTAAACCACACCCTCAGGGAGCCAGTGGCGGGAGGCCTGTTCACCCGCTCCCTCGTTCATCCATTCCTGTGTTCCCTGTTCAGCAGGCGTTCGGTGAGCACCTGCCTGTGCTCTGCATGCGGGGCCTTGGAGTGAACTGGGTTTGTGCCTGTTGCCCCAACCCTTCACACCACTAAGTAAGACCACAGGACACCCTGGGCACAGGAGTACATACTCTAGCTCTTCCCAATGCTGGGCAGAGACTGGGAAGGTGCCTCCGAATGACTGCACTCTGATCTCGCCTCCTCCTTGCTCCCTACCCCACGAGGACCCAGGCTGAGAGCAGGAACTGGTTGTTTTTCCTACACACCCCATTCCTGCTGTGGTGATGGTATTGACAGGTGCCCAGCTTGGGGAACACTGGCTGGCACAGGCTATAACAGGAGGCCTGTGGGCCAGGGGCCTTCCCCGAATTGCAAGTGGCACATCCCTGGGCTGACGGCACAGGAGCCGTTTACCACCAAACCTTGGTGACACTTCAGAATGTTTCACGAGAAGCCTAGACTCAGAACCATCTGGGTGAGGGGATGGAGAGCACATTTCTGCCCTGGGAAGAGTGCGTGGCCTGTCAGCAGGTGCACGGGCATTCAGACACGGGAGCGCCGGGTACCTGATGAGGTTTGCTCTGTCCACCTCCGAGGAGCCCTCTGTGCTCAGCTCCCTCTCCACAGGGTGCACCTGTAGTTCAAAAGGTTGTGTCCCAACCTATTCAGGTTAGGATGCTGAACTCAGTCTTCATTTCATTCATCAGAAGCACACCCGTTGACCAGAACCCCTGCCAGCCCAGGGTCACCGGAGCTGAGAGAGTTCTGGCTGGAGAGGAGGAGTGTCTGTCATGTTTTCTTAGGTATGTGCCACCCGATGGAGGAGAAATGTGTGACTTCCAGGTGACCGTGTGAAATATAAAAAAGCGTAACCACTGATGCCATCAGTGCTTCTGGAGCCCACAGGGGCACTGGGCTGGCTGACTGTCATTTTATGCTCTTGGAAACTGTCCATGATGCAGGTAGTTTGTGAGCGAGAGAGCCAGGACCAGGGAAAGGAACTGACACTGACTGAGTGGCCACCACGTCCCTGGCACCATGCCAGGAGCTCGCAGTGCAGTTGGGAGGTGGGCACGAGCCAGAGCTCAAAATGAGTGGGTGGGTGTGTCCAGTGCTGCAGCGTGCCGGGTGGGGCCAGGCACAGAGCTCAGAGATGAGCTGTGCAGTCTTCTTGGCTCCGAGTAGCGTGTCTTCTCTGTGGCAGACCCTCCAGCGTGCTTGTGAACCAAACACCTGTCCTTTCTCCATCGCCCCACTTCCCCCACTTCACTCCGGGGTCTAGGGGTGGCTGAGCTGTTGGCAGCCTCATGCCTTTAGATGTCTCTTCAAACAGTTGGGCAGAGGTTCTGGCTGGGCTCAGGTATTACTGGGGAGCTGCCACAGGAACCAGGAAGCAGAGAAGAAAGCCATGGGAGGCCTGGGCAGTTGTGGGCAGGGAGGGTAGGAGTGTCTAGGCCCTTCCACCACGGTGCGGACCTTTCTAGGCCCTATGCTTTAGCCATCAGGTGTCAGCGCCGAGCCAGGCACTCAGACAGAATCCCCACAGGGCGGCCTTGAGGGAAATCCTGAACTCCTGGCCTGTTCCTCTCTCTGAACACTGAGCGGGTAATACCTATCTCATAGGGCGGCGAGAAGCGCAGCAAACGGAGGGCGAGGGCAATGAGTGGTTCCCAGTGTGGACAGGCTCAGAAATGCTCACCCTTGTGATAGTGCTGTGATTGTGTTCACTGCCATCCGTCGTGTTACGGAATGTTACCTGTGTACTGTGATATGTAACCGAGAGTGTATCATCACATCATAGTAACTGCCCCGTAGTTCCCTTGTGTTTAGAATTCTTAGCTTGGAACATAATGGAGACGCAGAGCCGAGGGGAGGCAGGGCGGAAGAGGCAACGGCACCTGCTTCTGTTTCTTGCTGGTTCCTGGCTCACTTCCCCCAAGTGTAGCTCGGCTGCTTCTGACACCTGAGCAGGTGAGGCAGGTGAGGCAGGTGAGGCAGGTGAGGCAGGCAGGGGCCGTGATCGCAACGCTCCGTGTCAGCCGCTGAATTTCTTCTTGGTGATGGGAAGTGGCTGATGGTGCAGCCCTGTTATCCATTTCCCATGTGCTCTCTGCTCCTTGTCACGGCCTTACATGTGCTCTGGGAGGTGCCAGGAGGTCTTTTCTCCAGGTGTCCTAGACAAAGCCTGGAGGACAGGGCTCAGTCCAGGAGTGGCTTCCCCTGAGAACTGCTGGAGGTGTGTTGTCTGAGGTGGGAGTCTGTGGCTTCTGGAACTATCTCTCTGGCAGAAACGTAAGGCCCTTGGCAGTGTGCCCTGAAGTCCCCTGCCCTGAACTTTATGAAGCCTTTCACGGTGGTTCCATTCAACGTTGGATGTCTGCAGGGCACTCCCTTTGAAGCAGCTCTGCCTCCTGCTGACATGCACACTCATCTAGACAGCCCGCAGTGGGGCCAAAGTGGCAGCACCCAGAACCCAGGACACAGGCCCTGAGGGAAAGCCGCACAGGGCAACGCCAGCAGCCCAGGATGCGTTTAGTCTGGAGCACAGGCACTCAGTCGCGCCTTTTGAAACCCTCTAATTCATCTAAGTATCTAGATTTCTATTTCAGGGGCTGGGAGATCTATATATACACATGTATTCATATTTATATGGTGAGAGCTGCATCTATACATTTGCACGTCTATAAATAGAGAGAGATCCTGCTTTGAGCCTACACTCAGACATAGATTTTGCATATATGCATATGCATATGTATGCAGATTCCACAGAGCTATCCTCAGCATTGGAAGCACCTTCTTCCCAAGTTATTTACTAGAGGTAACCCACCATATCCAAAAGTGCCCCTTGAGTGTGAGCAGGTGTGTAGGTGTGTGTAATCGTTAGCCAGGCAGCTTGGGCCTCAGGGTCCTGGGGACTGGACGATGATGTTTCTGCCTCTAGGTTGTTGGGCATCTCGTGGGTGAGCAGTTTCTGTCCTGGCACAGCGTGTTCCCAGTGTGCGAGAACTGGTGGCGAGCTATAGGGCAGATACTGGACTTAGTCCACACAGGCCAAGCTGTCTGGGGCTGGGCTGCCATCTGCTATGTACCTCCATCTCAGTCTCTGTTCCCTTCCTTTTCCTTCAAAGCCTTCCAAGAGAAGCGGCTGTGGAGCTCCTGGCACAGGCCCTGTGTGAGTGACCAAAATTGTCGTTGGGGACCTTGTTTGGTTCCTGGAGACCCAAGTGCAGGCCTGGCACCATTAGCCTCATTTCTGAGACAGATGCAGAGAAAGTGAAGTAATTTGCCCAAGACCTCCAACCAGTAAATGCAAACTGGGACTTACTCAGAAGGCCACGCACTTTTTGGTTACTGATAATTGGAGACACAACTCTAATATAAAACAAGAGAACGTAAATGTCACGGAGTGGTGGGGCCCAGCAGAAACCCTGAGGAACCAGCTGGGCGGTGTGGAGGAAGTGCTGCTGCTGGAGGAGGTGCTGCTTATAGGCCATCTGAGCCCTGGTGACGGGTGAGCTGGGAGCATGTGACTGCTGAGGCCTCCAGACCAGGACTGGCCAGGGGTCCCATTAACCACTTAGGAGTCCCAGGCCAAGGCATCTGCGTATCCAGAGCAACCCAGATGAAGACCTCATGTAACTGGCAAATGAGGGGTACTTGCCTTTGAGGAAATGAAGAATTTTTTCTTCCCTAGACTATCCTCAGGAAGCCCATACGTACCAGTTTACTTTCAACTATAATGGGTGGGCGCTCCCCCTCCTCACGCCTGCCTTTCTTTCCCTCCCCCTCTTCCCTTCCTTAATTTAAAGTGTGAATTGTGGAGTTTGTGGGTCGTGTGCAAATGGAGTGGTCCAGCTGTGGAGCACACCCCACACCGACCCTCCAGATGTGAGTCTGTCTCCGTGACATGAATGTGGAGGGGACAGGCTTTCTTCATGAGCCACCTTTCTGGAATATTAATGGCCCCTCTGTTGATGGAGAGAATGATGAAAAAAATCCTGGTGAGATGGAAATGGCTCATCCTTCTGTCTCCTCAGTTATTTATGTGGGGAGGAGATAGGTGTCAGGTGGTCGCCCCCTTCTCTGCGCAGGGCACTGTGCTGGGGGACGTATGCAGTTGTCTCATGCAACCTTCGCCCAAACCAGATGTGATGTTGGTCGCGCTGTTTTCCAGATGGGGACAGTGAGGCTGGGGGAGGCGCCCTGACCCCTGGATGGGATGAAGTTTGCGAATCCGCAGGTGTCCTGAGTGCACCCTCCTCGTGATGGGGCTTCCTTGGGTGCTGGCTGCTTGCTCTGTGACCTTGGTGCATGGGGCTAGTCCCTTTGGGGAGGCGGCAGATTGGAAGACAGGAGGGGTACTGTTGAAGCCTGGGGAACCCCACAGGTCATGCCAGGTGGAGGCTGGGTGTGGGGGTGAAGGGCAGGACAGACCACGGCCATCGGCCATCGTAGGCAGTTACTAAGGAGGAGAGAGCAGCCCTCGGGGCCAAGCTCTGGCTTAGGGCATGTCTGTGTCCTGGGGCTGAAAAACAACCATAAGCTGGGCGGCTTAATGCAACACGAATTGTTGTCTTACAGCCGTGGAGGTCAGAAGTAGAGGAGAGGTCTCCCTGGGCTAAAATCAAGGTGTGGGCAGGGCTGCTCCTTGGACCACCCCTGGCCGGCGTCCACCTGCATCCTGAGACTCCCCCCGCTCTGGCCTCCTGCATAGGGCAAGCTGTGATCCTGGCCCCCAGCAAGAGGCACCAGAAGATGCTGATTCAATTTACAAATGTGCCTGAGTGCCTGCAGCTTGTGTTTATCTGTCAGGGCCGCTGTGAAGCGTGTTGGCGGGGGGTGTCTGTGTAATCGAACCAAACGTCTCTGCTCTGACAGCGTTGGAAGCGGGGCTGTTTTCCTCAGACTTGCTGCTCACCCTGGGTGTGGAAGCCTGGGGAGAGGGCTTCTCCCGGGACGAGAGGGGCACAGTAGCAGGGACTTAAAACTTAAAGCAAGTTGCCCAGCGGGATGCCCAGACCCTGCCAGGAACACTGTTTCATTAGCCATAAATGAACAGCGAGGCTACGGCGATAACGAAACCCATGTTACGTGTCCAGTCTTCTGGGTTCTGCTTGCGCCAGCCATGGGAGGGCCTCTGCTGTTCAGTTTCCTGTGACTGTGTAACAAGTACCACAGATGGCTACAGGGCTTAGAGTGACAGAAATTTGTTCTTGCACTTCTGGAGGCTGGAAGTTCAAGTTGAGGCGTTGCAGGGCCCTACTCCCTCCAAGGCTCCTGGAGCAGATCCTTCCTGCCTCTTCCAGTCCCTGCCAGCTTCCAGCAATCCTTGGCTGGTGGTCTTATTACTGCCATCTTCTCCATCTACATCTGGCCACCTTCTCAGTCTGTCTCTCTGTGTCTCCTCTTATTAGAAGGACACCACTCATTGGATTTAGGGCCACCCTTAGCTGGGATGATTTCGTCCACACATTCTTCATTATGTCTGCAAAGGCCCTATTCCTAAATAAGTCACATTTTGAGGTTCCAGGTGGACATAAATTTGGGGGGTGCTCCTGTACCCACTCACACGGCATTCTTGCCCCTCCCCCAGCAGACATGCTTCTGCATGTCTTGGGCATCTCCATGGATGCACTTTGCAGTGCCGGAGGTTGGGAGTGCCGAGATGGTGCCAGTCCCCATCCAGGCTCAGCTGCTTGTCAGCTGTGCCCCTGGGAAGGTCATGGAGCTCAGCAGACCCCCTTCTACCCATGGCATCTGAGGAGTGGGGCCCTTTATTACATTTATCCTCGCAGCCTCGGTGTGAGGCCCACCTGAGGTAGAGGATGAGCAGTGAGTATCACAGGCAGAGCCTGGCACTTAGAAGCCCCCAGTAAGTGGGGTTTGACTTCATCTGTGGTTCCCTGGCCTCTGGATAAAGTCCATTAGCATTTCTCTGGCCCCTGCTGCCCGAGGCCTCAGGTGCCCACCCTAGGTGAGGGTCTTGGTGCACCAGCCATGCCCCTGGGTCAGAGGCCATGGAACGAAGGCCTGGAGCACCCTGGGGCATCAGAGGCCAGCACTGTGTGGGGCTGGGGGCTCCATGGCACGGCTGTCCATATTCCCCTTTCATAGGCTTAGAGAGATCCACGGCCTCACCCGTCTTCTCAGTGCTTCCCAAAATCCCAGTTTCCAGAAATCAGCAGCCGCTTACGAAACACAGCGGCCGCCTCCGTGGAAGGCACCTCAGCTCGCAGAGGGCCAGCTGCCGCTACCCCGGGGGCGCAGTCCCTGCTGGCGGGGAGGTACCCACTGGTCAGCACAGAGCGGCAGGTTTAGTCTGCAGGGCGGAGGTGGCTCATGAATAACATGCTTCCCTAAGCAAGCCTGGTCTTTAGGCGCTCTGCTCCGGTGGGCAGGACTGAAGCGCAGCCTCTGTATGGAGGCAGGAGGTGACGTGGGTGCTCAGCAGGAAGCAGGTGCTCAGGAGGGCTCGAGGACCCCCCACAGCTCAGGCCACCCAGGAACCTGTGGTTGCTGTGAACTCCTGCCCCAAGGGAACTGCTGGTCTGGGACCAAAGGCGAACGAGGGTCATTATGGGTTCACATTGGCTCTGTTGTTTGTATTAGGACTCCGCAGCCTGCAGTAGAAATGCTGGGATCCCCTAGTCAGCCCGCAAACCCGCAGCCCTGGGCTCTCAGGCATTCCTGGGAGCCGTGCGGTTGTCTCGTCAGTCACTGAGAATCTGCATTCAGTCTGCCCCGGTGCCCTGACTGCCATATCTATTCAGTGATAACCGGCAGGCGTTCGATTAGTCATTCAACAAATATTTACCTGGTGCTGTTTGCTAAGCCCAGGGTGGCAGTGCCCCTGGTCCCTGGCCCGACGCCTCCAGTGTGGTGGCGGCTGGGTCCATCTCCAGCAATTTTGGGTGCCTTGGTGTGTATGTGTCTTTCTCTCGGGGCTCAGGCAGCCCAGCCCAGCCGAGCCCAGCCCAGCCGAAAGTTGTGGTTACCTTGTTTTTGATGAAAAATAGCAATCCTGCATGGCAGTCACTGCAGAAGCAAAGGAATTGTTAATAACCATGTTACTTTGCCACATACGGTTCCTCAGAAACTAATTCCACTGGAGAGAGCACAGAATATGGCCATAAAGGCCATGGGTCCTGGGAGGAAGCTCTTCATTTGTGTTGCGTGTCCCAGGGCCTGGCATAGGGCAGGCACCTTCCATTTCTGGCATGGACTGTGCTCGCTCTGGCACTGACTGTCCCAGGAACATTCCTTCCTTCCCTCCTTTTCTTGTTACCTGAGTGGAGGAGATACCCAGAGAGCTTGTGGCTTCCTAGGGGGAGGGGCTTGTCGGCGGCAGCCTGAGGGAAGGGGAGCAGCCCCCTGGGTAACGAGGAATGGGAAGAGCCCCCGAGGCACGCACAGGACTGGGCAGCTGAGGGCAGACACGTGGCGCATAATAACTACCACAAGGAGTTGTAACTCTCCTCTGGAGTCACTTTGAAATGGACAAAGCCCGTGGGTCCCTTTGACATGGATCTCAGTCTGTTTATTGGTTTTCCCCCAGCTGTCAGCTGTGTCAGCCCCTCGTGGCCTGTGGGTAGCCTTTCTGGTTCCCTCCCTCAGCAGGGACTTTACCGGGGAGAGCTGTCCCTGGTCCCCAGGAGTGCACAAGGCACAGCCCTGCTGCACTCACTGCCTGGCTGGGGTCCCATGAGGGCAGGACCATGGTGCTCAGGCCCCCTGGTGGTGTGTCTAGCACCCAACGCAGTGTCAGACATGTGGTAGGTAGCAGGGAACGTGTGGGCTGACTGCGTGCAGGAACGGGTGCTGAGGCCTAGCACATGGAGAGCCCCCATGAGCAGCAGCAGTAGCCCTGGAGAAAGATGGCAGAGTGTTTGGGTAACGCCTGCGCCAAGGCCAGGGCAGGTGGCTGCCAGCTTACTCACCTTGTATTACATTTGGTATTATTTGGTAGATATTCCTACCAAATAGGCCTCCCATGGCCCCCCAGCTGGGAACAGGCCCTGATCTCCCCATGGCAGGGGCTGATCAAGTTCCCAGACAACTGCTGGGCATCCAGCCTTGTTCAGAGGGACCGTCTGTCAGAGGCAGCCATAAAGATGCCTTTGACAGGGTCGAGAATGTGCTGTGGGCTCCAGCCGGCAGCAGCCACCAGGCGGAGACAGCTGTCACCTCCTAGATGATTTTGGTATGTCATCACAGCCAGCGCTCTGGCCCTGGAAGGCCTGGTCCCCGAAAGGAAGTGGGCTGACTTGCATGGCCAAGAGGCTTCCAGGCCCAGTGGCAGCAGTAGGATGGAGGAGGCTCTTCCTTGAGGGGCTCCAAGCAGCTGGTGAAATGGCACAGACCAGGGAGAGTCCTTCCCTGGCACAGGCCCTCGAGCCTGGTCCCCATAGGCCCCTTGTGCCCCCTGGGTCCTTGGCGTTCCCTCGCTCACCGCTCCTGAAACTCATTGGTGCTTGCTGAGCGAGCATTCAGGGCGACAGCAGTAAGCAGCAGATATGGGCCCTGTGCTCACAGAGCTTATCCAGGGCGAAGCATCAAAATTGTCAAACAAGTATAGTAGGTGGGAGGGCAGGTGGAGGCAGATACGAGGGCGTAAGGAGCTGTGGGGGCTCCTGGTTGGGAGCGGAGGTCACCATCTGGGGCAGCCCATGCCCAGGGGTGGCTCCCCATCCAGTGCGCTTGCCTCGGTGTCCCTGCTTTTAAATGGTGATGGCACTGCCTTCCTCCCTTGCCCACCCTGGGAGCTCCATGAGTGCAGAGTGAGAAACAGCTCTTCCCAGTGTCAAGGCCCACGCCAGCAGGTCCTGCACTTGTACCGTGGTGATGATAAGGACATGATCTAGCTGGTGACCCTGAGTGGCCCTCCTTCTCCGCAGGTGTGTCACCTCAGGCTCAGGTTTGCAGAGTGGTTTCTGTGCACTTTCTTACTGTTCTGTGTCCCAACCCCATGCGTGGTTTCTGTGAACTTTTTGTTTAAAATATATCTTTATTGACTTCAGAGAGAGGAAGGGAGAGAGAGGGAGAGAGAGAGAAACATTAATGATGAGAGAGTCATTTATTGGCTGCCTCCTGCACACCCTCTACTGGGGATCGAGCCCACAACCCCAGCATGTGCTCTGACCAGGAATCGAACTGCGATCTCCTGGATCATAGGTCAGTGCTCAACTGCTGAGCCACACTGGCCAGGCTGTGTACTTTCTTACTGGCTCTGTGTCCTAACCCGTTGCTGGGCATGTCGCAGGCCGTGCTGGGAACTGCACAGTCTTTGCTCCTGTTCCCTGTCTCACCACCAAGTGTGGATGTAAACCCAGGTCTCTATGCCCCAAGTCCCCCTACTTGCCTTTCTTTCTAAGAAAAGAAATACAAAGGCAGACACTGGTTCACATCCCACCTTTCTGGCTCCCTGGGGCGTGGGGCCAGTCCCACCTTCTGTGTCCAGCAACAAGAGCAAACATGCAGTTCATTCTCAAGTTTATGAAACAAAACAAAACATCTGCTAGAAGTGTCTTCTGAAAAAGCGTTTTTTCCTTCTCAGAACAGATTGCATGTGTGCTGAGCTTTCTCAGAGCCCCGGTCTCTGCTCAGGGAATGCAGCAAAATGTTCCAAGTGACCTCCAGGAGCTTGCTCACTTCTCTTCTGGCATCCAGACAAGTTCGAGTTTTTAGTCCTCCTCTGAGTCGTAGGCCTGAGCCTTGATCGGCAGAGTGGACGGAGCAGCTCGGGGCTCAGATGGCCTGGGGGCTGATCCTGGCACACTGTCCCCTCCAAGGCCATGTGTGAAAGGGGACCAGTTTGGGGAGGATTACAGGAGACCTGTACATGCCAGCCCAGGGTCAGAACCAGAAGCAGTGTCCTCTGATGCTGGAGAAGGGAGACCGACTCTTTCTCCAGGAGTGCTTTCCTCAGTGAAAAATTATTTTTATCCAAACAGTATATACAATTTGTCCAAGCAATTGGCAAGAGGAGGCCACGTCCCCTGCTGGAGGCTTGGGAGTGGGATCCATTCTTCAATATCGCTGGACTTCTGCCATCCTCTGTCCTTCTTATCACTCCTGTGGGCTTTCTAGGGAGACTTTTTTTTAAGTCTTCAGTCTCCCCTCTCAGGTCTTAGCAAACCAGTGAGGCTTGGAGTCTCTTCATTTCACTCCAGCAGCTCTTATCAATCTCCCCCTTAATTAAAGAAAGCAGACTTGGCAACGGCGTCTCTTATCTGCTGCCAGCTGGGCTCCATCAGTTCACAGCAGGATGTGGCTGGCCTTTCTCACTGCTGTCCACTGATCTCCCCAGGGTTTTTAGTTATGGTGTCCCATGGACATAAAATAGATAAATGAATGGGTGGATAGAGAGAGGGAGAAGAGGAGAGAGAGGGAGAGAGAGGGACACTGATACCACTGGGCCTGCAGGAGTGATGGCAATGAGGACACTTACCACAGAGCCTTTGAGTGGCAGAGCCAGGAAGGACCTTCAGGATTCTTCAGCTCAGTGGCTTTCAAAATTTATTACTCAAATGCAATATATTTGCAACCCACTGTATAAAGCAAATAAAAAGCAGGTACACTTCATCCATAGGGATGAGGCCAGAGGAGCAGGTCAGGTAGGTGAGGATCCCCGCCCCCGCCCCGGGTTAGATGGTTGCTCACGGTCACGTTCATTAGCAGCAGAGCCCCCATCCTCAGAATCTCCTAATACCATAGACTGTGACACTGAGACTCCTGCCACCAGCCCCTACCACTCCCTGGGACACCCATGTCTGTGAATTCTCCACCCCAGTGTCTCGGCTGCCCTGTGCAAGGGAAAGAGCCCAGAGCACGTGCAATGGAAACATCTCAATTTAGTGACCGCTGTGGGTGGTGGGCAGTCCCTGGACTTCAGTTGTTTGAGCTGGGGTGTAGCACCTTGAATAGGGGTGCTGACGCCCAATCTTATATCTCTCACGTCAGCATGAGGAAGTGGCCCTGCCAAGGACAGGTGGAGAGAGAGACCTGCTGGACCTGGTCCATGTTCAGGCTGTTCTGCAGACAAGCACATCTCTTGGGCTTCCATTGCCTCACCTGAAGGCTGGGTAATGACAGTGCCTGCTGCCCCCGGCTAAGAGCCATGGAGGACAGCTTCCCTCACACTCGCCAGGCGGGAATCCTCTCCATCTTGTTGGCGAATGACTCCCCATGAGCGAGGTGGCTCCTGCTCTGTCTTCACAAAGGAGCCACCTTGCGCTCTCAGTAGGTACATACTATAGGGAACGCACATGTGATAGTCCCAGGTTATAGGAACCTCAGCCTAATTGTTCCTCATACAGCCCCTGCTGTCCATGGGGCTTTTCCCTTGAACAAATGTGTAGTTGTAGAGTCGCCTAAAATTCCTGCTCCTAGTAACTGGAGGTCTGCCAGGATAGGAATGATACCTTTTTTTGGGGGGGAGGTCCTTTTCTCAGTGTACAGAGGAGATTTTTTTGGTCATCCTGGCATATCCACAGATAACCAGGTTCTTCATGACCAGCTTATTCCAAGCCAGAGTCGAGGAGGCTGGGTGGCCACCAGGAGAGAAGGTCTGAGCTGGATAGGGAGGCATCAACAGCCTGCCCAGGAGCACTCCTTGCCCACCAGGTAGGAGAATTCTCTGAGGAAACTGAGGCTGTTGGCAGAATCTTGAAAGCTAAGGAGAAGTCAGGGTAAGGCAGCTTCAAGCTTCAAGAAGGTTCTCTGCTCAGGGTGTCACAGGCTAAAATCAAGATGTTTGTCGGGTGGAATTCTTGCCTAGAAGTTCTGGGGGAAAGTCTGCTTTTAAGCTGATTCTTGTCATGGGAGGAATTGAGGTCCTTGTGGTTGTAGGACTGAGGTCCCTGTTTCCCTGAAGGCCTGTCCTCTCCCCTCCACCGCTGGCCAGCTCACCTCATCTATGAGGGTGGATTGTGAGCGCTGCTCACCCTTGCCCCTGAGCCTGGCACCTGCGCAATAAATATAGAGGTCTATGAATGTGTGAAGGAGGGAGACCCCAGAAATACTTCAGCATTGGAGCTCAGTCCAGCATCATTGTCTTGAAGCTGCAGCTGTTCTCAGAAGCTCTTGGCTTTCAAGTACCGGTGAGCTGCTCCCCAGGATCCTCCACGGGGTGTGTGCCACCAGCCTTGTCCTGCAGAACACCTGGCTAAAACAAACAAACCAAGAAACTCAATTTCCTGGGGCTGGAAGTGGCCTTTTCCTGAGAAGTTATTGTGGAAATCAAATTTCCATTTTTATTGAGAACGTTAATTGATCCCATAGGGATGGAGGGCAGAGATTCTTGGGTTTGAGCTTCAGATCTGGGAGGTCTGAGGCCCAGCTGCTGTCCCAGTCCTGCAGCTCTGCATGGGTGGCCCTGTGCACCCAGCCAGCACCCCTGGTACCTGTCTGCAGTATGGCCCCGAGTGACAGCACATCCATCTCCCCCATGTCTCCTCACACCTGCACCTTCAGCTCTCTCTGCAGCTCCAGTCCACATTCATCATTCGTGAGCACGACGGGCTCAGCTTTTTCTAGGAACCTCTGACCTCCCGCATCCCTCCCAGTTGGTCCTGCTTCTCCGATGACTCTGGCACCCACTCACCATCAGGGGTCTTCTGACCAACTGAGCAGAGATCCCTGAAGGCTAGGCCCAACCCTTTCCTTTCACCCATGGGAGGAGCACACTAAGAAAGCTATGGAGGTCACTGCCTGGTCTGTCGCCGACACTGGTGAACTGGGAACCACCACGGGGCAGGGTGCCTGTCATATTCTGTGTTTGTCTGCTTGGTGGCCAGCGCTTGGCCTGCATGATTAATGGACCGATGAAGTCCCCTCTGAGTCTCCAAGGCCTGCCGGGCTCAGCTCCCGGTGATGGTGGATTTTCAGTTGAGTTGCATGAACTGGTCCACCCAGAGCCTCAGACCATGGAGCTGCTGGGGTGGCTGAGCAGCTCAGAGCCTGGTGCCCAAGGCCCCACCTGGGTCCTTGGTAGCCCAGCCCGCCCCTGTGAGGGCGGAAGTCAGAGCGTGGTGCTGCAGAAGAACTCTCAAATCTCTACTCTGTCGCTGGGCCACTTTGCTAATTCTCAGAGTGAGGATCAGGCCAGGCAGCTGCAGCCCAGTGCGGCACCATTCATTTTGTCTCCGCGAGCTCCTGGGGAGAGCGCCAGCTCCACCCTTCTGATCCCTGTTTACCAGCAATTACGGTGCCTGTCTCCTTGATTTCTACTCAGAAGTCTTAACAAGCTTATGGCCCCGTAAACAATAATGGCCAGACCTGTTCCCAAGCCTTGGCCTCGATGTTGGTTTTCAGTCTAGAAAGCACTTAAAAACCACGTATTACATTTTTTGGAGGATAAAAATGATCCCTGTTCATTTTAACTCATGGAATAACACCGAGTAGTGCAAAGTGTACTCAGCTCCCCTCCTCCATTTCTTCCTTCTGAGGGGAACTCAGCAGCAGCATCCCGGGGAAATACTGTCCTCGAATGCGCTCCCCCAGGACCAGCTCCTGCTTTTAGACACATTCTCATATCCATGAAGTAAGTTTGCTTTACGTAAATGAGGTCCTACTATAATTAGATTCCTCTAAGATCTATGCCCCAGACATTTCACAACAAACCCAGCTGACCTCCCCAGGCAGTTCATGCGTCCTTGGCATTTCTGTTTTTACTCTGCTGGGTGAGGCCTGCGTTGCTCTGACTGGTGCTGACGGCTGTTTGTCAGTGCTGCGGATCCCTCTGCACGTCACCCACCCCTCTCCTACCCAGTAGTCTGTCTTCTTTCTATTTTGTGGGTTTCAGGAGGCAACAGAGGTGCATGCCCCTGTGCCCACCTGTGCAGCCTCCCACCAGTCTCGTACCAGTTTCCCAGGGATCCCACACCCAAGGCAGGTGTGCCTGGATGCCAGGGGCACCCACAGCAGCATCTGCTTTGGGAGCACATGGGGAGTGGGGCTGGGGAGGGTTGGGGGTGTGGGTTGGGGGGATTCTCAGTACCCAATGGGGAAGGCACTCTGTCAACCTTGGGCTGGTGTGTAGGGTGTCATTCTGGTTGTCTTGTGGCTGCTTGGTGCGTGCGGGTGGCTGTTAGGTAGGGTCATGGGTGTGACGGAGCTGGCAGGGGCAGTGCCCTGTTCTTTGGGGACTGCGGGTGAGAGAATGGAGGTGATGAGGAAGGGCAGGGCTGGAATGGCAGGCAGGCAGGTTTCTGGGGGACCCTGATGTCAGCTGGTGAGCTTAGACTAGCATCCCAAGGCAGTGGAGGGGGACACGGTGGGAAGGAGACCACGTGAAAGGCGACTGCCCCGGATTCATTTCCTGGTGCGATTTCAGCCGCCTGTTTCACCAGCATGGAGCGGTGCCATCGCCAGCCTCCCTCTGGAGCAGAGGGTCACCCGGGCGCGTGTGTGGTTCCGCCGTGTCTCAGCGCTCAGCCCCACCGTGCGCAGGCCTGCCCGCCATGGGCATGCTGCAAACAGGACACCTCACCCCTTCCCAGCAGCACCCTGCCCGACCTGCCCATTCACTCAGTGTTGCTGACACAACACGGGCAAGTTGGTGAGCGTCCCTTTGGGCAAGCCTGCCTGGGATTAGCTTTAGGACGGCCTCCTTACCGTGCGAGGGAACGCTCCTTCCTTTGTGCGTGGATGCTCAGTGGGACAGGGAAGCGGCTTGTCTGGGCTCTGCGTGTATTTCCCTGTCCTCAGAAGGGCCATCGAGTTAGGCGTACTTGGTGATGACATATTACAATCACTAGAGTTGTATCCTTGTTTGCACCTCGGCGGGTACGAGGACACCGGGGCTTGTCCTCTTCAGGCGAAGAGAAATGAAAACAGGAGCGGCAGAAGCCTGTGCACAGACAGTCGTCGAGCATTAGCTGTGAGAGCCAGCGGGGCAGCGGGCCCGCCTGAGTGTCCATGAGCTACGGAGAGGATACACAGAGTGGGCTTCTGTGCTCCGCCTGTGCCGTGGGACACGCAGCCACGAGCAGGAGTGAGTGCTGATACACGCCAAAATGTGGATGGACGTTTAAAGTATGCTGAGTGAAAGAGGCCAGACCTAAAACGTTACATACTGTGTGATTCGTTTATGTGAAACCTCCAGAATAGGTAAATCTGGAGACAGAAAATAGACTAGTGGTTGTCAGAGGGGGAGGAGGCAGAGGGACTGCTCATGGGGGCGGGGTCCCTGTTTGGGGTGATGAAGATGTCCTGGGATTAGAGAGTGGCGATAGCTGCGCAATTGTCAGGACACTAAAAGCTATTGAATTGTGCACCTTAAATGCATGAATTGTGTAGTATGTGAAGTATATCTCAGCAAAGATGTTAAAAAATAATAATTAAAAAGTCAGGCAAGACCCACCCCTGCCTCTTCCACCCTCAGGCTCTGTGACCTTGGCTGAGCTTCTTAAACTTTCTGTGTCTTGCCATCCTCTTGTGTAAAAGGAGACTCGTGACGCCCGCCTGCAGGGACTCTTGCCACACTGTGCCTGCCCCTGTTAAATAACCTGCTTGTACGTGAGGGATTTCCCACATTATGGGTCTAGCCCATCGGATGTGCAGCCAGAACCCATCCGAGGGAGCCACCCATCTGTGCCTGCGCTTCGTCCATTTACAAAGGCTTATCCCTCTGTGGGCTGTGGGCAACCTGTGTGCTTGCTGTCAAACAGAATTCCCTGGGCCTCAGACAGAGGAGCTGGGGGAGCACCCTGACTTGGTGCATGTCACCTCACCATTGTGGAGCCACCTTGGTCTCTGTACATTAGTCCCCCGGCACTTTCACCTGCAGCATCTGTCATACCTGTGAAGCGTCAGGTCTTGTGCTATGCACCGGGTCTCCTTGCAGATTTTCCTTGATTAAATAAGGAGACGGTTGTGAGGCCCCTGGTTGGCAGTGATGGCTGTTTTGGAAAGGACTCAGGAAAGCGAGTTCCGGTCCTATCCCACTCTTGTTTATGAAAGACACACCTGTGTGGCCAAGGGAAGGGCTGTGAGCCACCAACTTTGGGTTTAGAGAGCCTCGGAATGTGTGGGTGTTGGGGGCTGTGATCCCAGGATTGGCTCCCTGGCACTGCGGCAGCCTCAGCAACAATGGTTTCTTTTCATGTTGGCTGTGCTTTCTGACACCATGTCACCTGCTCAGAGAGCCCAGCTCCCTACATGGAGATCCATGGATTCCTGAGGCCCTAGTCCCTTCACTGGGAATCCCTTCAGGGAGCAGGAGACTCATCTGAGCAGCAGGACATGGCCTCTGCAAGGCATTTCTCAGTGGAGCTTCCTCCTGTCTTCAGAGGACAAGCATGGGGCTCCTTTCAATCCACGCTCCCCTGAGAAGGCTGAGTGACCCCCAGGTCCCCACACAGTGCAGAGCTGGGCTCTGAGCACCTGAGACGCCCCGGGCTCTGCTCATGGGCTGACTTTAGTGAGCATCGCAGGGCTGCACAGCAAGGGCAGGGAGCATCCCGGGCAGCCGCCTCCCCGAGCTCATCTCCTGCTGTGCTGAGGGCGTCGGGTTCTGACAGACAGAAGCCTGCGCCTGGCTGCCGCCTCCTGTGTTGGGTTTGCTGTCACTGCTCACCACGGGCTGATGACCCCGAGCGTCCATGCACTGGGACTCGGTTCTCTCCCCGTGCCATTTGGAGGATCGATCTCGGGGTGGTAATTGGCTCGTGCTTGGCTGGTTTTCAATTCTAAAGGTCTGCCTCCCACCTCTCATGTCTCTCTGGGGCCCTGGCAAGCTTCATGATCTCCAGTCACTTCCCAACACTTTAATTGTGTGCTCTGGGTTTCAGGTCAGCTCGTGGATTATTTTTGAGATAATTGAAAAGGGTCCTTTCAAATGCTAACTGATGGTGGTGAGAGCTCATCCAAGCGTCTACTTACTGACTTCACCCCTCCCTCTGCCCCACACCCCACCTACCCAGCTTTGATTATAGATCCTGTCAGCTGCATTGTCTGGAAATTGAGCCTTGTGAGGCCCAGGGGTAAGCTATGTTTGAACCAGGGACACACGGGATGCTCAAGCTGGGGGGCCTGGGCATTGTCTGGTCAACTTCTCCATCTTCCAGGCAGTGTTATAAGATCTCTGTGTCCAAGAAAATCATGGTGTCTTGCGGAAGGGCCCACAGAGAGGTCTCTGCAGACACAGGGTGGCAGCCTGGCTCTCCTGACTTCTCAGTGGTAGCCTTTCTCCTGCTACAATGCATGGACAGGGTCATGGGAGGGACACAAACCTTGCAAAGAACAGGATCTGTGTTGGAGCCAGGGCACATGGGTCCCCGTCCTTTGTTCCACCAAGGCCTGTGAGGGCCTGGGCCAGACCACTTCACTCCCTGGGTGTAAAGAGCCCACCTCAGTACAACGAGCTCCCACCAGACCCTCTGAGGCTGAGCCACCAAGAGCTCCCAGGCCCAGGCAGCGTCTACCTGGTGGTGCCTCCTCAGTTTATGCCGGCCCCGGCCCTAACAGAACGGGGGAAAGCGTGGTCTGCAGGGCGTGGGGAGACACCAGGTCCCATGCCAGAAACAGGCTGGAGGATGGCCAGGCCACCGTCTTGCTCCTGGGAGCACCTGGCCTCGGGCAGGTTCACACCTGGGTCCCTGCGTATGTCCCTAGGGATGCTGCACATCAGCTGAGCCTTGTGGGTGTGCACTGCCCTCAGCACAGTCGAGGCCAGAGGTCCCAATGTGGTGAGAGTGTCCCACTTGTCCCGAGACCCTCTTTTCCTGCCACACCTGTCTATTGACAGCAACCTTGGGGGACCCTGCCTGACTTGTGCTATAGTTTGGGGCCTCCCTGGGCAGTGAGTGGCCCATGACAGCTGTGCTGGCAAAAGCTGGAGGGGGCAGGGTGAGCAGGAGAGGCTGGAGGTGACGGCGTCGCAGTGCAGATTGCTGTGTGCGGTGCTGGGGCCAGGTGGGTTTCCCAATCGAGTCTCTAGCTCCTGGAGCTCACTTCCAGTGGGCAGGGGCAGACAGGACATGAGGGAAGCCCATCCACAGGAGCCACACAGCGAGGAGAAGCAGAGGTGGGGAGGACCAGTTGGTGACACCCCCAGCGTGCAGAGGCCCTGCCTTGGGATGTGCTCCTGGGGCCATGTGGAGGAAGGAGAGGGTGCTGGGAAAGTGCGCACCAAGGGTTCCAGCATAGGACCACAGAGCCCCTGCTGCCCTGAAGGCGGAGTTCTCAATATTCCCGTCTCCTTTCAGACTCGTCTAGCAGGACAAACTGCCTGGGCTTGGTCGGGAACCCCTCAAGCAGGACTGAGTCAAGGTCTCCAGGCCCTGTGCCCCAGGCCCCTCCCATCCTCATGCTGCCTCTCTGAACACTGTTTTTCCAGAAACCCTGCCCTGTACCCAGCCCTTTGGGAGCTCCCAGGACCTTGCGCCTTGGGGCAGAGACTAGGGCTCCCTGAATGCTGGCTCTGGTCTGTGCACTCCACCCCTGCTCCCCTGCTCCTCCCACCATGGCACCTCTGCTGGAGAGCAGAGCAGCCCTCCTGGTGTCATTGATTCTCAGGTCACAGTTTGTGGCATCAAGGCAGTCGATTCAGGACCTTTGAATTTGATTAGCAGAGCTGAGCTCTAGGACTCCAGAGAGCAGAGCCCTTGGGTTCCTGGTTCAAACAGGGCTAAACTTATCTTTGGGAAAATAGCCTGTGTTTGAGGCCTAATCACGGGCATTAAAGCCATTAATTAGTAACAAGATTCAATTTCCCGGTGTCCTTGCCCGCGTGTGTCCCGATGTAGAGATTGCACTGTGAGCACTGTCCACAGATGCACCCGCAAACACCTGCTGTCCCCGTTCGACAGCAACACACCCTAATGTTCCTGGCAGGGCCAGGCCCCAAATAACCCATTACCGAGGAGGATGGTCCCCACCAAATGCCTGCCTGCTTCTGGGAGGGACGCCTGGGGAGGGTGGAGAAGGTGGCCAGCTAAGCCTCCTTGATCACATTGCCCGTGTCAGGTGTCCCACTGAAAGCCACTAATGACATGAGTGTTCTGGGCCCCGAGCTGAGAGCTCCCTCAGCAAGGCCCCCTTTTTGTCCCCTCTCCGTACCAGGATTCTCTCAGTTTTGCTCACCTCCCCACTAGCCACCACCTCCCTCCCTCTGGGGCAGGGTCAAAGGTGTGTTTACCTTTCATCCCAGCCCAAGAGACTAGTGAGCAAACAGCCAGAAGCAGGTGCTGCGCCCAGCCAGGGTGAGGCCGCGAGGGTGGTCTGAAGAGGACGGTCTGGGTGCCCTGGGCTCCAGGGGCTCTCACCTCCAACTCCACCTGCCCCCGCCAGCTGGGGGAGCTGTGGCTTCGCACTCACCCTCCCACCCCCATCTCTGGCCACTGCACATGGGCACCAGGACCCTGCCCAGCAGGCATGTTCTCAGGTTACATGAGATGATGGCCATGAAGTGTAGGACCCTGAGCGAGGCAAGTGGCCTTTCCTGACTCAAAGTGTGGCTCAGCCCCGCTGAGGTTTAAGTAGCCTAGGGGGTGATGAGGCCCAGTCTAAGCAAGCACGGGAAGGTCGGTCCATCTAGGCCCTGTGATAGGCGTGGTTGTGTGCACTGGCAGTGTCCTCGCTCCAGCCACCTCCTTGGGCTCCCAGTGAGTCTGAGGGGCAGGCAGGGGACACTGTGTGGCCTTGCCCATGGCAGCACAAGCCCCAAAGGCATGCCGCGCCCCAGGGCTGCTGGGAGGAGAGAGCAGCAGATGCGGGGAGCCAGTACATAAGCGAGCCCTGCAAGCCCCTGACGAGCTCCAGACTTAATATTTCTGGTGTGTTTTTGTAATTTTATGCTGAGATGGGCATGCATGCTGGTCTTAGCCTCACTGTGTTTGTAGCTCCCGTGGCTGATGTGCATGTTAGTGTATAGAAAGTATCTCATCTCAGAGGATCAGGTGTGATGTGTTTGGTCCTTTTAAATAAAGCCAGGTGCTCTTCATTTGGACTTTCTTCCAAAGCCCTCTGGTCTGACCTCCAGTGGGTCGGCGACAGGCCTCTAGCTTGGCCCAGATCTGAGTCTGCCCTGGCAGAGCCTGGGACCAGCACACCTGGAAGCCCCAGGAAAGCAGGCAGCCTGGGTGCACTTTGTGGGTTAATCTGCTCAGACACACGATGGGCTGACCTTGCGTTGGGCACAGATGAGCATGGGGCACAGGTGAGCGTAGGCTGTGGGCCATGAGCCCTCTCCTCTCAGGATCAGTGGTGTGAAATGGCCCTGTGTCTCCTCCCCTCTCACCCCACCCACCTCTCTGCCGGTTTGCTCTTTCCCTGGAAAGGAAGGCGGGTGAGGATGAGCCCAGGCCCGGCACAGGCACAGATGAAGCACCCACAGTCACCAGCACTGCATGTGGGTGACCGTTCCAGGACCTGTGGGAGGGGGGCTGGATTAGTATTTCCACAGGCTCCCGGGACCCTGAGCATGGGAGGCGTCAGCACCAATGGCCACTGCCCTCTCCGACGGGCTGGGATTTTGGCTGCTCAGCCTCAGGGCAGCTGGCTGCCCTGGGAGGGGCCCTCACCCCCTCTGAGCCACAGTCTAGGAGGGGCAGGGAGGGAGAGTTTGTGTAAAGCACTTGTTGGGGAGGCCAGGCAGGCCTGGGGGAGCCTTACCATTACTTGACAGTGGTGGTTGTCAGGCAGTACCCCTGCCAGGTAGTGATGGCATCGCCTGAGGGGCGACCTTGGCCCCAGGACTCTGGACTGCCTGCTGGTCTGTGGGCCCAGTGGGTGTTGGCAGAGGGAAGGTCCTGAGCTGGGACTCTCCCTGCTCCCTGGGCAGCCGGTCTTCACCCTGCCAGATGGTTAACGGTTTTGACAGGGCAAGCTATTTTTAGAAATCTGTTCCCACTCCTTTTCCCTGGGAAAAGAGAGCAAGTTAAATTTTAAATTAACCCACCGCCCCGCCCTCCTTCGGCACACACCGGCACATGGTGGCCACTCTGGGTGTGAGGCCAAGTGGGAGGAGTGGAGGGGAGGGGAGGGCAGGGTGTCAGTGGAGGGGCTGCCCTGCCCCACGCTAGGCTCTGTGAGGGGCACAGTCATCTATGATCTGGGTGACAGGCCTGGGCCCACATTATCATTACTGCCACAATTCTCAGCAGAAATAACTTTCCAGAGGGACAGTGGCTCGTCAGGCCTACACAGTGAGGAGGGCCAGGTCCTGGTTGGAACTGGGCTGCTTGGCTCCATGTCTAATACCCTCTTTGGACCTGGGAATAGGTTGGTAGCAAAGGAGGACCCCTCAGGAGTGAAGGGAGTGCCCACAGTGGCAGGTCCTCCTCCCACCCCCGAGCCTTCTGGAACTCGTTTGCACCCCAATTTACTGGGTGCTGATGATAGCCCTGGGAGAGAGGTGGTGTCAGGGTGCTCACCCCATGCTGCCAGGCAGACCTTGAGACCCAGCCATGGAATCACACACAGGTTGCTCCCAGGCACACTGTGGGGCAGCTTTCCCGCGGGGCTGGCGGCTCACAGTGGCCCCGGGCAGGAACCAGCCACAAGTGGGCAAGTGTTAGGCTCAAAGCCTAAAAAGCAGTGAGGTTGACTGGACAACAAAGCTTTTAGCTACTAACCCAACAGAGATTTAGAAAAAAACTAAACATACATCACTGTCTTTTCCTTGACCCACTGACGTGAGCTCTTGGGGAGGCCTCTTTCTGTCCTGGGCATTGAGACCTCAGGAAGGAAGCTGCCTCTGTGTGCCGAGGTGCTCATTCTCAGAGCAGCCCCACAGCCCTGTGCTCAGGCTGCAATAAGGATGGGAGACACTGGGGACTGCAAAGTCCCCCTGGAGGGGGGTCCAGACAACGCCCTCCCCTCCCCTCCCCTCCCCTCCCCTCCCCTCCCCTCCCCTCCCCTCCCCTCCCCTCCCCTCCCCTCCCCTCCCCTCCCCTCCCCTCCCCTCCCCTCCCCTCCCCTCCCCTCCCCTCCCCTCCCCTGCTGGGCTGTGACACAGACTTGAAGCAACTAAATCACTTCTGAACTGAATTTTTCCTCCTCAAACTCAGACTGAGCAGTGGCGACCTGCTCCCTGGGCTGGGACTGTCCTCACTCCTGTCACTTTGGAGCTTTTTCACAGACGAGGCTCCTGTTCCTGGGTCTGGAAGTAAGAGTGAACATTGGCTGGTCCTGTTGATTTCAGTCTCCAGATTTTTTTTAGCAGCTTTGTTGAGGTCTGTTGACACAGTGTACGATTAGATAAGTTTGGACAAATGTGTACACTGGTGAAGCCATTGTCACCTCGAGTTTCCTTCTGCCCTCATCTGGCCTCCTTTCTGCCCCTCCCCACCCTCCAGTCACCCATCGGCTCCCTGTCACTGTGGGTCGGTCTGCACTTTCTTCTGTGCCCCGCCTCTTGCATTCAGAATAATCGTTTTGAGATTCGTTTCTGCTGCGTATAGACATCGTCTGTTCCTTGTTATTGCTGAGTGGCCTTCTGTTGTAGGCATATACCATAATATCCCTTATCCGTTCACTTGTTGACACACTTTTGGCCTGCATCTGGTTTGGGGATTTTAAAAATAAAGTAGCTACAACTGTTCGTGTAAAAGTCTTTGTATGGGTTTTTAAACAGACTGCCAGCTGTCTTCCAAAGTGGTGGCCCCATCAGACAGGCCCAGCCTGGTGAGTGGGAGCCTGTGGCCACCATGCTGGAGGGCCCATCATTTCACCCGAGCTGCTCTGAGGAGTGGCTTCTCACTGTCACTGAGACATATATGTCCCTGCCGACGAATGGTGTTAATTAAGCATCTTAGATGTGTGTGTGTTTGCCATCCAGGCAGCTGCTTTGGTGAAGTATCTATCCAAATATTTTGCCTGCTATTTTACTAGGTTGTTTATTTTCATATCATTAACTTTTGGGAATTCTTTATGTATTGTGTATAAAAGCCCTTAATTGAATTTATGTTTTGCATAGCTGTTCTCCCTGTCTATACCTTGTCTTTTCATTCCTTTAAGTGTGTATTTGGAAGAGCAGAAGTGTTTAATTTTGACATCTAGTTTACCAGTTGTTCCTTCCACGGCGCGTGCTTTAGATTTCATATCTAAGAAAACTTGGCCTAACCCGATGCCACAGGTTTTTCTCATGTCTTCCTCCTCTAGCAGTTTTATGGTTTTAGATTTGACATTTGAGCCTATGATTCATTTTGACTTAATTTTTCATATGGTACAAAGTATCGAACACAATTTATTGTTGACTGTGGATATTGGGTTTTTCCAGCACCAATTGTTGAAAAGACCGAAGTGTTCTTTGATAGAGACTGGGTAAGGGAGCTGTGGTGGGATATACGGTGGCAGGCTACGCAGGCGCAGGAGAGGATGCAGCTCTGCCGTTGTGACAGCGTGGATAGGCCCTGAGGGTGCCGTGCTACGTCAGGGGAAGCGGAGAACCGTGCGGTTACCCATATGAGGGCTCTAAAGCTGAAGCTCATAGATACAGGCAGCAGGATGGTGGTTGCCAGAGAGATGGGGGGTGATAAAGGGTAAAGGGGGCGAAATATAATAAAAGAAAAGAAAACACTATCTTCTCTTGACTTTGCACATTTGTTGAAATTATTTGTCCATATGTGTGCAGGTCGTCTTCTAGGCTTTTTTCTGTTTCATTGATTGATTTATCTGTCTTGAAACTGTTACCACCGTCTTGATTATGGGTGTTGTACAAGCTCAAGTCAGATGGTGCTTTGCTAGGTCTTTGTACTGTATTTCCACGTGAATCTTAGTCAGTTTGTCACTTTCCACACACGCGCACACACACGTCCCCTGGATTTCAGTGGGATTATGTTGAATATATAGATGGATCTGAGGAGAAACACGTCTGATTGAATTTTCCTACCCATGTCCATTTGTGTAAGTCTTCTTTATAGTTTTCCATGTGCTAGTCTTACACTTCTGTCAGATTTATCCCTAAATATTTCATATTTTTATGCTGTTGTAAATGGTATTACTTTAAATTTTTAAATTTCCAGTCAGTTGTTGCTAGTGTACGGGGTGGGTGAAGTGGGTCGGCAGCTGCAGGGTGACTGTGACCTTTTTGGAGTTAGTGAAGCTGCTGTAATCATCACAACCTGCAGGTTTTTCCCATAGAAACAGCTGCAAACTTACTTTTGCCCACCTCTGTGTAGAAATATAGCTGATTTGTGTATGTTCATTTTATATCCTGAAACCTTTTTAAGCCCACTTATTTATTAGTTCTAGGAGCTGTTTTTATAGATTCCTTGGGTTTTCCAGTCAGTGATGTCACCTGAGAATAAAGACAGTTTTTCTTCTTTTCCAATCTGGATCCATTTTATTCATTCATCCCAGTGCCACGTGGAAGGGAAGTGGGGAGAGCGGCTCATTTCAACACCTCTGGGGTTGAAGGAAAGCACTGGGGCTTTACCGTTAAATGTGACCTTCACAGGTTCTCGGGCCCATTGGCAAGCTGAGCATCTTCTCTTCTAGGCCTAGTTCGCTGGGAGTTTTTATCGGGAGCGAGTGTTGCGTTGTGCCAAATGATTTTCGACATCTGTTGACATGATCACATTTGTTTTTTTCTTTATAAATTTCTTAATATGGTGAATTACATTGACTGATTTTCAAATGCTAAGCCAACTTTGCATTCCTGGGATAAACTCCAGGTGGTAACAATATATTATCCTTTTTGTATATGTTAGATTCAGCTTCCTAATAAAATTTTGTTAGAATTTTTTCATCTATGTTTGTAAGGGAAACTTGCCTGTAGTTGTTTCGTAGCACACCTCTCTGCGTAGGCATCAGGGTAATGCTGGACTGACTCACAGAATGACTTGGGAAGTGATTTTCTGTAGAATCAGTATTACTTCTTTCTTGCATGTTTGGTAGAATTGACTAGTGAGATAATCTAGGCCTGAAATTTTTTGGTGAGAAGGATGTTGACTACAATTCAATTTCTTTACTAGATAATGAATATTCTGATTATCTCTTATTTAGTGAGACTTGCTGGTGTGTCTCTCAAGGAATCTATCCATTTCACCTAAATTGTTGAATTTATTGGAGTCATCTTTTTCACAATATTCCCATTTCCTTTTCCATAGTGTATAGGATCTGCAGTGACAGCTCCGCTCTTTCCTGATACTGATCCTTCGTGTTTTCTCTCTTTTCTCCTGATCAGTGTGGCCAGGGGGTTGCTAATTCTATGGAGCTTCTCAAAGAACAAGCTTTTGGTTTCATTGATTTTTCCCTATTGATTTTTTGTTTTCTGTTTCATTGATTTCCGCCTGGCTGTTTATTATTTCCTTTTTCTTTCTTACTTTGGATTTAATTTGTCCTTCTCATCATAATTTTTTAGAGTGGAAGCTAAAATCATGAATTCGAGATTTTCCTTTTCCCCCTAATAGTTTAGTGCTGTAAAGTTTCTGGTAAGCGCTGCTGTTGGCCTCTCACCAGTATTGATATCCTGTGATTGCATTTTCACTCAGTTCAAAATAAATTCTAATTTCCCATTTATTCTCTTCTTTGACATGAGGGTTATTTGGAAAGGGGTTGCTCACTTTCTAAATATTTGGGGATTTTCCAGACCTCTTTCTGTTACTGATTGCTCATATCATGTCACTGCGGTCAGAGCATATGCTTGGGTGACGTGAATCCTCTTAGGCTCGCAGTCGAGAACATGGTCTTCGTTGGTAAGTATTTCACGTGCACTGGGAAAGTGTGTGTGTTCTGCGGTTTAGGTAGCATGTCCGATACAGTTAATCACGTCAGGCTGTTGGACGGTGTCATTCAAGTCCTTTGTGCTCTGGCTGACATTCTGTGTACTTGTGTCAGTCACTGGGAGAGGGGTATTGAGAGGCCCAACTTGCCCGACTACAGTTGTGGGTTTCTCTGTTTCTGTGGGCACTCTAGCAGGTTATACTGACAGACGCTGAAGCTCTGTTGATAGGCCCGTAAACGTTTAGAACTCTGAGGTCCTTTTGGGGAATTGCCCCCTTCGTGGTTGTGGAGGGACACTCATAACTTCCTACCAGCGCCGCTGGTACGAACACCGCGGCTTGGCTGCACTACTGGCCTGATGTGCCCGTTTGCGTATGTTCCATTTTAACCTGCGTTTCTTGTAAGCAACATAGATTGGCTCTTGTTTTGTTTTTATCTTGACAATCTCTGCCTTTCATTTGGGCCACTTACATCTAGTTGGTTAACATTTAATGTGATTATGAATATGTTTAAGTCTGTGATCTTTTACTTGATTTCTGTCTGTCCCAACTGGTTTTTGTTCCAGTTTCCTCTTTTGCTGCCTTCTCTTAGAGTTGTTGGGTATTTTCAGGATTGCATTTTAAAAATCAGACTATTTTACACAGCAGTTTTAGGTTCACAGCAAAACTGAGCAGAAAACAAAGCACAGAGAGCGTCTCCATACCCAATGTCCCCCCCCACACCCAGCCTTCCCCACTGACAGCATCCTCACCAGAGGGGTACGTTGTCGTCATCAGTGACTCTACGTGGACACAGCAGTGCCACTGCAGCCTGTAGTGTGCATTAGAGTGTGCTCTGGGCATCTCGCACGCTATGGGTTTGGACAGATGTATGACATGTCCCCACCCCTGTGTTGACCTCCATGGTCTCCCTGTCTTTCTTCTGGTATTCTGTCCTGTAAACTCTAGCCACCTTCATCTCCCTGGACTCCCAGCATCATCTCCTCAGCTCCCAGAGTCTTGAGGGCCCCGCTGGGGTCTCCATTCCCCCTGTGATAGCCCCAAAACTTTTCCACAGCAGTGAGTCAGGGTCATCACAGGCCTCCCCTCATTTATCCCTCATCTCTCAGGCTCACTGTGCTTTGTTACCTAGTGACCAGTGTCCTGAAAACCACTGTCATATATTCTGTCTGTGTTTGTTCTGGCTTGGTTTTTGTGCTAGAGGAGGGTAAATCTGTCCCTGTGATTCCCCTCCAGCTGATTGGACATGGTCTTTGTCTCACCAAAGGCATGTGGATATGCAAGTAGTCTCATGGCCAGGATGGCAACTTAGTACTCAGTACCAAGGAGAAAGTCATTCATTCACTGACCCCATCCTTTGGGAGATGTTTACCTGCCAGGTCAGGGGGAACACAGTGACTAAAGCAGCATGCTCTGTTTCCTCTGGGGCCTATTTGGAACCAGATCCAAGGAATTTTAACAGCTCTCTTGGGAAAGCTTAAGGAAAATAAAGCCCTCCATCATCCATCGAGCAGACATTTACTGAGCACAGGCACCTGCCAGACTCTGCTCAGTAGTGCCCCGGGGAACACACAGTCCGAGAGTTGTAGGTGTGCAAACAGATGATCAGGATACTCCCTGCAGAACCTGCAAAGGAAACTCTTGGACAAGGTGAGCGTGTGTGGCTTCGACCGTGAGGCAGAAAGAGAGCACCCCCAGAGGAGGTGGCAGTGGGCTGGATGTTGACAGTGACCAGGGCAGCGGCATGGAAGGGGAGGGGTTGAGGTGGAGTGCTCAGAGGGGGCACTCGGCCGCGGAACCTGGTGTCGGGCTGAGTCAGAGTTGAGGTCCGCGGAGGGCTTAAGGCACATCAGATGTGTGGTTAAAAAAAATGATCATAGGGCCATTTTCTATGAATTCAGAGACATGATGGACTTCTGCTTTTATGGCCTGAAAATCATTTTTGGTTCCCCTGAAGGTACTTTATGGTTGTTCTCAAGTAAAATTTATAATTACTTTTGTGGGCTTGGGAGTCACTTCTACACTGAGCCCTTAAAACCAGCACACATGTGCTTGTTCACAACACAGACGTGCATACACACATGCACACACACCTTTCCGTGCATACACACATGCACACACACCTGTGCACAAACACACGGATGGGGCGGCGGGCCCTGATGGAAGCTGCTCTGGAGGCCGGGTGCGGGCGCTGTGAGGTCAGCTGTGCTTTCCTAACCGGGAGATCGATTTTGTAATTAAGATCCCATTTCCTGAATGAGTTGTTATGCGTCCCCTTTCTGTAAACAGCCATGCTAACTCGTGGGGAACGGGCATCTGTCTTCACCTTGCAATTAGGATGGCCTCTCTCTGGGTCACAGAGGACAGACAGCTCAGCCCTGCCATGTGGAACGTTCCCATTTAGCCCGCTGGCCCCACCGAGCAGTGTGGCTCAGGCTGCTGTGCCCCACTGTGCGCCCGGTTGTCCCACCGGCCTGGCCTGGCCTTCGTGAGTGGCCAGTAGCCTTGTGGTCCTGCTGAGTGTGCCCAGCACTGTCCTCCCTCCTGTCCTTGGCCCATGCAGTGGCTAACTGACCCCCAGGACCTCTTAGAGCGCCTGGTGGGAGGAGAGGATCGCTCAGGCCATGGGTGGAATTTCAGTGGCAGAAATGGGAAAAGGGCATTCCACCTATGAACCACCACACAGGCCCAGGCACCAGGGCTGGGAGACAGGCTGTCGGTTGTGGAAGACGAGACAGAGCCATTGGTTCTGACTGGTCAGGCAGGCCTTTGCTGGCTCTGGAGTTTGGGGCTCACTCTGCGGGGCCACAGGGACAGAAAAGTGGTTTTCCTGATATCCCATAGCCCATAAAGGGTACGGGGGTGCCCTGGCATGTCGGACTGACAGCCAAGCAGTGTCTACACTGGGCAAGACCCATGCCATGGCCACCTGCACCCCTCCCTCCCAGACGTGCCCCAGCCCTCAGCTCCCCGGGCCCAGGAGCAGCTGGGGATTTCCAGCCCTGAACCACACGCTCCCTACACAACCTGGGCCAAGGGCCCTCTTCTCAGTTTCTAGGAAAAGCAAATTTATTAGCTCGTGAAGAGGGGAAATGTTTACAAGAAAGGAAGGCACAACACAAATGAATAATTGCAGCCCGATTCCTGGTCTCCAGAGACCAATATTCTGGTTTTTTGCTTTTATTAGAAAAGTGAGCCAAAGAGAGAGCTACCCAGAGAACTGGGAGTGGGCGTCCTGCCGAGGCCCCTCCCTGTACAGGTCGTGGCTGGGTGGGCGAGTGTAGAGACCCTCGCTCTCCTGGGAGGCCAACCTCAGGCCTGGCAGCCCCAGCCACCAAGATGCCTCCTGGGCCTACTCTGGCCCTTGTGTGTTGGGGAGACCAAAGCCCCTGTTGGCTCTTGAATCACAGACTTAAACCTGTTTCATTGTCAAGCGTCCGCTAAGACCTCACAGTACCACTGGCATTTCCCTCCTGACCGGCAGACTTTGTTGTTGACAACTCACATTCTCAGCCACTCCCGGGACTCCCCAAGGTGTGTGTTCTGACAGGCTGGGGCTAGGCCCAGGCAGCTAAGGTCAGGTCCCAGCTCCATCCCTCACTGTCCCTCAGGCATGCCCTGCCTCCCTGCCCCTCCTGCCCCCCCCAAAAGGCTTCTCTCCCTCCCCTGTCCCGCCCAGGGCAGCCTCACTTGCCGACTACCCAGCCTGGAAGGTTCTCTTGCTGACCCACGTGCTGCAGCTGCAGACCTTCCCCAGGCCGCGGGCCAGCCCTGCCAGCACCACGTTCTCCTCGGAACCGTCCCACAAGCACGGGACACACGCTGTGTCTTCTGCTTTCCCCACTAGACTGAGCCTCATGCGAGCAGCGCTGTGCTTGCCTTTCCATTTGATTTCTCCCTAGAAGTGCTTGTGTTCTTTCTAGAAGAGCACATGGGAAGAGCGGGGTCATGGCTGCATCAGTTAACTGATCGATTGTTTTCAGGCAAAGGGGCTGCCATGCCCAGAGGCTCGCAGAGGTGGCTGCTCCCTTTAGCTGAGCGGTGCTGAGGGGCCTTGGGGGCAGACGGGACGCCCTGGAGACACTGGCAGGCAGTGACCCAGCGTGGAGTCACCCTGGGACTTCCCACGGCAGCCACGGGAGGGAAGGATGTGTTAATGGGCAACGGCTGTCCCTCCCCAGGGGTCCCTCTGCCATCCCTGCCTCAGTTTCCCTCGAGCAGTCTGTCCTTCAGGGCCCAGATTCCCATGAACCCCTACACTGATAGCAGGGCCTCAGGACTGACTCCCGCTGTCCTGAGGGCCTCCGCAGACATAGACTCTGTGAGATTTATCTTCATTTACTTTAATTTTAATGGTCCTAGTCAGCACTAAGGACTGTCTAACATTTACTTTGGATTTTAGTTAAAACCTATGCAAGCTGCCAGCCTGTGGAGAGACAGAAGCAGAGACCCAGGTGTGTGGGCACTGAGTTGGCACAACCAGCCTCACCCAGTGCCTCTTGCCAGGTGGACACAGTGCGTGGTGCTGAGGACACGCCACCAGCATGTTACGTGGGAGGTGGCGAGGCATGAACCTGGGCCTGTGGGCTGCTGAGAGGCGCTGCGTTGGGGAAGCAGCCTTAGGCTGGAGAGACAGGGTCACCTCGCCCTGGCCCCACCTCTTCCATGAAGATGCCCTGCAGACACCCTTGGGCTCGGCTGTGGCCCTGGGGACTCTGAGTGTCATCAGGAGATGAGCTGGGTGATGCGGGGATGGGTATGGTGCAGCCTGAGCGGGGAGCCTAGAGGCTGGATGGTGGGGAGCTCAGGGGACCCAGATGGGGTAGCCATGGAGACAGCTGCATGAAGAGGTTTGGGGACTGTTGGAAGGGCCCCTCATGAGGCTTAGCCTGGGCTGCCTTGTCTTTTCTGATGCCCACCTTCCCCTCCAAGGAGACTTTGAAGCTCCTGGGAGCAAGGGCTTTCATAGGTCCTGAGTTCCTGAGCCCCCAGCTGGGTGCTGGATCCGATCAAGAACCACTCCAAGGCTATCTGGGCCCCTTGGCCCTCTTCCAGAGCCAGGAGTGGCCAGGCTGCCTCACCTCCCAAAGAGGGGCTGCTCAGTCACTTCCCAGTGGGTGGGACCCTGAGCCCCCACTTCCTCATCTGTAAAATGGGGGGAGGTAGCACCCTTTACCATGCTGGTGCCTGTGAGGGGAGGGGAGATGACACACGCAGTGCTGCTGACTTGACATGCCATGGGGCCTCTCTCTCGCACCTGCCATGGACGACTCACCTGTGCTCCTGCACACACGTGCACACACGAGGGCATGTGGCTTGACTAATGATCTCTTTCCATTTGGATTCCAAGCGATTTTGTAAGCAGGCTATATATAGGCCTTGAGATTGGCAGGACAAATCGATCGCCATTAGCGACGTCTAGGCGGTCAGCGCCCCTGCCATCCCTCTGAGCCAGGCTGCAGCATAATTGCGTTCGGGTTGTCACCGTGAGCTGAGTCATCTTCCCGCCCAGCCAACCTGACCATGCTCAGGATCCCTGCCAGGGCAGATCTCTCCTGGCCCCAGCTCCCGGCAGGCGAGGGCTACAGGAACTGAGATCAAGGCTGCAGGGGCGGGACCAGGTCAGCCCTTCGGGCCCCAGGTTAGTGGTCTGCACACACCTGGGCTAGAGTCACTGATATGCAGGTCATTCTGTTCACGTCACCAATATCTGTGGTCCTCAAGCTGGGCCCTGGGAGCTGAGTCAGGAGCCACGTGTCCTCACCTGCCACTCTCGCAGGGTCTGCCTTGAGCCAGTCACCCCCCCCCCCCCAAGGTGGCTTACATGGTCATTGAGGGCCCTGCTGCTCCCCCTTGCCTCCACTGAACCTGGTTGTTACGCTGCTGCTCCAGGAAGGGCCGCAGGGCTCCCAGGCTCAGGTGCAGGGTGCCCAGAAGTTCCTGGGTCTACTTTGACCCCTGGCTCAGCCGTCTGCTGTGCTGGCAGCAGTCATTGGATCAGGGCCCAGCCTAGCCACACATTTCAACTCTATCACCTCTTCAAAGGCCCTCTCTTCAATTAAGGATAGTGACAGCCTGAGGAATGGGGAGTCAGAGCTCCATTGTATGGATTTGGGGGGCACAGGTTAGCATTATGGTATACTTTTAATGCAGAGTGTCACAACAATAAGAATAAAAGTGGGCTGTGGGCTCTCTGTTCAGATAAACCTTGTCAACAAATTTTTAAAAATTCACACTCATTTAAAAATAACAATTATAGGTAAATACAAAGAAGTTAAGCATCAGCAATAATTCCATCATCCAGAGATGTTAATGACTAACAGATGGGTTTATGGTTATCTAGGTTATTTTCTATGTACAGTCAACCCTTGAACAACAGGGTTTAGGGGCACCAACCTCTGCACAGTTGGAAGTCTGTATATATAAAGATATAAATATAACTTTTGACTCCTCCACAATTTAGCTACTAATAGCCTACTGTTGACCATGAGCCTACTGTTGACCATGAGCCTACTGTTGACCATGAGTCTTACCAATAACATAAACAGTCAATTAACACATTTTGTATGTTATGTGTATTACATACTGTCTTCTCGCAGTAAAGTAACCTAGAGAAAAGAAAATGTTATTAAGAAAATCATCAGGGCCCGGCCAGGTGTGGCTCAGCGGTTGAGCGTCGACCTAGGATCCAGACAGTCGGGGTTCGATTCCCAGTCAGGGCACATGCCCGGGTTGCGAGCTCAACCCCCAGTCAGGGGCGTGCAGGAGGCAGCCAGTCAATGACTCTCTCATCATTGATGTTTGTATCTCTCTCTCTCCCTCTCCTTTCCTCTCTCTGAAATCAATAAAGATATATTTAAACAAAAAATCATCAGGAAGAGAGCATACAGTTGTGGCGCTGTACTGTTCTTATTGATACTGTGAGTTTGCATCGCCTGTTTACAAGATGAGAAAAGGCTGTGTGTGCGCGGACCCACACAGCTCACACCACGCTGCTCAGGGTCGGCTGCGCTGCTTTATAAAAGTGAGACAAGCTGAAGGCGTGGGCGTGGGGCCCAGCCCTCCTTGGTGTCCCGTTGCTGTCTTTCGTGCCGGGCGCCCCTCTGCTGTGAGACGAGGCAGCTGCAGGCTCCGCAGGGCTGGCCCAAGCCCGCCACACTGCTGACGGTCCGCAGGCGGGATCGCCGACTCGCCTGTCTGCTGTTCAAGGCCTTTTGCTACTTATTACAAGATTGCCCCCCATCAGTGTTACAGCTTTTAGACACTAATCCGCTGTGTATGAAAATAGCCATTTCTCATGACTCTTGCCAGCAATAGCTTTTATTTCCCCTAAAAATCTGTGTCAGTGCACAGAATGCAGCCTTTGGTGCGCATTCTCTGGTCCTGGCGCGGGGAGGCCAGGCCTTTCTCGCCTGTGTCGGCTGCTCATGTTTCTTCTTGGACCAGGTGTCCATCGTGTCCGCCAGTTCCCTTGTTTCTGGGCAGAACCAGGGCCCAGCCAGCTCATACGCACCTTCCCACCTCTGCACTTGCTCCCGTGTCTCCTCATATCTGGAATCCTCTCTCCCACCCCAGCACCTGCCTGAGTTCTCCCCTGGGTCCATCTAACCCAGCCTTTGAGGCCTTTCGCACCCTGCCCCCTCTGGCCCCAGGATGGGCCCTGGTGAGGACAGGACACCCCTGGGCCAGCCCTGCAGCCACTCTGATGGTGTCGGCAGAAGAAATTTGACTCTCCTCTCGTGGACCCCTTGCTTTCTCTCCCTGCATTGATTCTCTGTAGGGTGCCAGGTAGGCACTTCACAGATAAGGAAATAGTGCCCCAAAGTGGTGTGTCCTCCCCACGCCCATTGGTGGTAAGCGTCAGTGCCCTGACTTGAGTGTCGATTGGATTCCAGAGACCCTGGTCCTGAAGTCAGTACGAATTTGGTGCAAGAAGGATCTAGATAGAGCACTGTTTGTATTTGTGTTTGGACAATCAGCTGTCACCCTGTGGAGGCACCTGGAGCGGAGAGAGCAGCCCTCAGGCTCGCCCTGGGGATGGGCACTCATAGGGTGGGCGGAACCATAGGACTGCTTGGGCTGCTGCAGGGGCCCTGAGGACGACCTGGTCTCCCTGAGGTCACAGGTGGGGCAGAGCCTAAGGACACGCATCTCTTGGGGTCAGACAGGACAAGCCTGGTCACTGAAGCTCCTCCTCCTCACATTTCTGTTCCTGGCTGTTTGGGGCCAGAGGGATTTGACAGGCTCCCCCACGCCTTGTGAGAAAGAGAAATGGGCACAACATTCTGCTGCTGGCTGCTTTGTGTTGGATGTTGTGTCTATGAAAATCACTCCGTGATTACTTTCATGCCTGTCACCCCTTAGGGATAAAGCCCTCCCGGCCAGATTTCTGTCCTTAAAAGGGCCCATGGCTGCTTTCCGAGCTGCAGATCGGATGCTGGGGAATCCTGGCCAGGCCAGTGTCCCATTGCAGCCCCGCCCAGGCCCCTGATGGGAGCCCTGCAGGGACGGGTGTGAGATAGCCGGGTGGACAAGTCCAGCTGTGGGGAAGAGCTGTCTCCGGAGTAGTTCAGAAGCACTGGTGTGGGCTTTGTGTTTCGAGAATGTTCCTGTCTCATACACTCTCTTAAAGTTCTCGCTTGTGGCCCCCAGGCTGTCCCCCGGGCCCCCAGCACAGGCCTGCTGTGTCTGCAGGGCTCCTGGCCTCCCCATCTCTGTAACCTCAGGAGCCTCAGGGCTGATGAGGAGAGGCCAAGTCCCCCATCTCAGAGGGCAGCCTGAGCTTCTGGCCACAGGTGCCCTGGCCTGCCCGCCACCGCCTGCTAAGCAAACACTTGCTGCTCAGAAGAGTTTGGAGGTGGAGGTGATTAAATTATTTAAGAGAACAAACTGTTTTCAAGCACCCTGATTTGCATATGGCTCTGAATATGCTCATTACAGACCATTCTTCTTGGTTCTCCAAAGCAGCAGCCCTCCAGCAAACCCCTCCATTCGGCTGCTTCTTTGCAGTGGGAGCCTGTGGAGATTTGCCTGGCCTTCAGATACCTTAGAGGTGGGTCTTCCCCCTGCTCTGCTGGGCATGTGGCAGGCCCCCTCCCTCGAGGTGGGGCCAGGAGGGAGCTTCTGGTCTTGTAGGTGGGGGTGGCTTTGTTTGCTCCCACTTCAGAACACCTGTCTCTCTCCTCCAGGGTCTCATCCAAACTCAGGGCCAGAGCATGAGCAGAGAGGGGAGGGCATGGGAGACTGGAGAGGGGAAGCTGTGCCCTGTGGGCCCAGGCAGAGTGCAGAGCTCAGGGCTTTGGCGCCGGAAACCAGAGAAGTGATGGCACAGGCTTTGGAGAGTGGCCATGCCAGGAGAGTGAGGCCAGAGCTGTGTGGCTCTGTGGTCAGGATAACTGTCAGGCCATCCCTGTGGGGCCGAGAGGTGACCCAGCCTAGAGACAGGGGTGAGGGCTGTGGGGGAAGGTTTGCTGCTTTGGGAGGGCTCTGCCTACACATCTGTCACCTGCTGGAGGTGCTCGAAGGGGGCTCCAGGGGCCTGGAGTCAGAATGCGGTCCCCAGCCCCTGAGGTGGTTGACCACATGGAAGGGAATGAAATCTCCTGGCAACCATATGGGACGGAGAGCTGGTGGGGCCTGGTACCCCTGTGTGATCCCCACCTTCCAGCCCAGGACTCTACTCTGCGGCGTTCAGGTGCTTTCAGCTTGCACATGGCCTTCTGGTCGTCACGAAGATGCGTCTGCCACATTAAGAGGGTAAACACACTGTAGGTCCTGCTTTGTTAGCTTGCTTTATAGCTTCTGAACTTCGGACATGGGGTAGGTGGTCTCCTCTGTGCTCTTCTTGCCCTGAGTGGAGTGGGTGGGCCTGGTTGGCCTGTGTCTCCTCCACAGCAAAGGCCATGTTGCCAACCCCCCTGTGTCAGGAACCTTGTCCCTGCCCAGGACACTGCTCTGTGACTGAAATTGCTTTCCTGCTAATTAAGCAGACAGCACAGCAGGCAGTCATTTCCAACTAGCTTTTAAATATTTTTTTTCCCTCCTGGAAGCAGTGTTGACCCAGAGAGGTGTGTGCTGCTTCTCATTGGATAGTAAGAGGCTTATCAGCCAAACCAGGAGGGTGCTGGGGGTGGGACAGCCACCCTGCCCGTTTCCCATCACCTCAGCTATTCGAGGATCTCAGATTTATTTCTTCACGAGAGTTTGTTGCGCTGACAATCACCCTCTCTGTGCTTCCTGGAAGACCAGCGTGCTCAGCACCCACCCTTCCTGCCAGAGCTCCACACCCCTGCATCTCCTCTCACTGCACTCACCCTGCACTGTATCCCAGCCTGTGCTTCACTGCATTGCTGGACTAGACTTGTAGTCAGAGATGTTCGGCCAGGCTTCGTTGTTTTGAATTGAGTCCCTGCTATGGGTGGGTGGATGGCTGGATGTGTGGATGGGTGGTGGATAAATGGGTGAGTGGATAGGTGGATGGATGGGTGGGTGGTGGATGGATGGATGAGTGGGTGGTGGATGAATTGGTGGATGGATGGATGATGGATGGGTGGATGGATGGGTGGGTGGATGGATGGAAGGGTGAGTGTGTGGATGGATGATGGATGGATGGATGGAAGGGTGGGTGGATGGATGAGTGGGTGGTGGATGAATTGGTGGATGGATGGATGATGGATGGGTGGATGGATGGGTGGGTGGATGGATGGAAGGGTGAGTGTGTGGATGGATGATGGATGGATGGATGGAAGGTGGGTGGATGGATGAGTGGGTGGTAGATGAATTGGTAGATGGATGGATGATGGATAGATGATGGATGGATGGGTGGGTGGATGGATGGATGATGGATGGGTGGATGGATGGATGGGTGGGTAGGTGGATGGATGGAAGGGTGGGTGGGTGGATGGATGGGTGGGTGGATGGATGGGTGAGTGGGTGGATGGATGATGGATGGGTAGATGGATGGGTGGGTGGGTGGATGGATGAATGGGTGATGGGTGGTGGGTGGATGGATGGATGGATGGATGGATAGATAGATGGATGAATGGGTGGATGGATGGGTGGATGGATGATGGATGGGTGGATGGATAGGTGGGTGGGTGGTTGGGTGGATGAGTGGGTGATGGGTGGTGGGTGGTGGGTAGATGAGTGGGTGGTGGATGGATGGGTGGTTGGATGAGTGGTTGAATGGGTGACCTGCAGTCTAATAGTGTTTGTTGAGTTTGTGAAGGCAGAAACAAAGTATCTGATCCTTGTTTCTAGGTTGGGGTACAGGAGATCAGATCATTAGGTAGGTTAGAAGGAGCCATGGGGTCACCCTAACTGGGGGCACCACAAAGCCAAGGCCAACAACTTCAGTAAGCAAAGTGGGGGAGCCTGCCCCTGATGCCAGTGGTTATAAGCTGGTGTTGAAAGCAGGTGGGCAGTGTGCAGAGTCAGAGAGATGAGGAAGGCCAGGGCATGGCCCAGATACCTGGAGCAGGGACACTTACAGGTGACCTGGGTTCTGGAAGGGCAGGTTGACCTAAGAGCCAAGGTTGGGGTCAGTGTCAGGCACCAGGCTTGGCTCCTGAGCATCCGTGGTCTCTGGGCCCCCCCCAAAGATGCATTCTGTATCATTCTGGCTGCTGGTCACCTCACCAACTCACAGCTGTCTCATCCCTGTGTTACCTGTCTTATCCTGGGGCAGAGGGAACCTTTCCCGCAGCCTCCTGAGACTCTTCCTCTTCCAAAAGGCCAGTGACGAACTCTTACCAGGGCAGTGCACTCTGGGTGGCTCCAAGGGGTGCCCTTTCTCATGGCCATGACGCTACTCCCATTAAGTGCAGGTGGCAGGCTCACTCCCATGCTGTCCTTCCAGCAGCCCGCTTCTTTGGTTTGGCACATGGGCGACTTGGAAGGTCCTTTTGTGGCCCATGTCCTTCCTGACCTGTGTATGCTCTGGGACATTGTGGCTCTACAGGAAGCTTCTCGGTCACCACTTAGAATCTGTCTGACACAATCAATGTGGACCGAGCCCCAGGCAGTGTCAGGCCCTGGGCTGTGTCCAGAGGGGCCAGAGCATTCCGCACGCCACATGAGCCAACACGCTGCCTTGGCTCAATAGAAAAAGGGGTCTGAATGTAGACTTAGTGGAGCTGCGCCTCGGCATGAGCATCATGAAATAGTAAGCCTGTTTTGAAATCATCTGGCCCAGTCCTCTCATGTAACAGACGGGGAAGCAGAGGCTCAGAGAGGTTAAGGGATTTACCTAAGGTTCATTGTCAGTTCAGTGAATGAACCCTGAGCCCCTACCCACAATGAGTGCACCTCTATCTGGGAGACAGCCTGTCAACAGAAAATTCTGGTGTGGAGCGGTACATCATATGACGGGATTGTGCAGGGCTGGTGTGGTTCAGGAAGCCTTCCTGGAGGAGGTGCTGTTCAAGCTGAGTTTTGAGAAGACCAATAGGAGTCACCAAGAGGGATAGTATGAGGGCTATTGCATGTGACTATGACGTGACATATGGTGGGAAGGGTGTTGGGTGTCACAGGTTACGGGTATAGAGAGAGCACAGAGGAAAGGCAGACAGCCTTCAACTTGGTCTGGAGTACTCTGGAGGAGCAATCGAGGGCATCGTTTCTCCAACTACATCATTTTGTCTTCTTTCTGCAAACCCTTCTTCCCCTTGGCTGCCTCCCCTGCTGGACAGAGCCAGCAGTCCAGAGACCTGGCTTCTAGGCCTGGCCCCACTGCAGCCAGTGAAAGGTCTGCAAATCCTGGCAGAGGCCTCCATGTATTGGACCTGCTGGGCACTGGGAGTAGAGGAAAGGGTGCTCAAGTCCTGGCCCTCAGGACTCTCTTGGTGGAGGCAAACTCCCCCCACCCCCTTCAGGGAAGTGCAGAGTGCGGAGTTCAGAGACCAAGGCACTGGGGAGGCTTCCCAGGGAGGTGAGGCTGAGCTGGACAGGCAGACAGGCAGGCTCCCAGGCAGAGGCAATACACAGCCGTGCAAAGGTCCAGTGGCATGAAACCAACCACACAGCCTCTTCCCACTCCTGCTGGGACCCTCCTTGTGCTCTCTCCCCCACCTGTGACCTGACCTGCAGGTAAGAAAGTCTGAGGCTGGATGACACTGTGTGGTGAGGACGGTTAGATGCAGAGCAGCTGTAGCAGTGGAGGGTCCTGCCTGCGTGGCAGGAATCTTTGCTTTATCCAGAAAGGCTTAAGATGAAAAATGAGAGATTGAAAAGGTAGACATTGCTTGGGGACAGACAAGTCATTTTAAATTCTCTGCTGCTCTCAGAAGCATGTCTTTGCATAATGCTACCAGCCAGCAGGAATATTTTCCATTTTTCCTTCCTGCTTTTTTTCTGGTTTATCTTCAGTTGTCTGAAGTGCTTGTCCAAAAAGAGATGGTTTAAGCAGAGGACTTAATAGAGGCATTGTCTCCAGCAAGCAAGATGTTCCCTGTGCAAAAAGCAGTTCTCTTTCTACTGAGAAGAAAAGAGGACCTGGGTGTCCGTGCCCACGCCAACACTAATTCACAATGTGGCCCTGGGTGTGTCAGCTCCCTGCCAGGCTCCAGTGTTCCCTTCTGAAGGAGACAGTTTGGTCAGATGAGCGCTGGAAGCCTTAAATGTCTCAGCTAAGTGATGTAAAAAGGGCCCCCAAATGTCAGGGATGCCCTGCCCATCCTGTGACCCCACCCACCTCATGACCCCACCCATCTCATGGTTCCTTCCTCCTCTACTCCTCAGTTCATTTAGTTCTGTCAGTAGATGGGGGATTGTGGGAGGGATGTGTTTGTGGGCCAGATTTGGGGGTCTCATTTCCCCCCTGCTCTCAACCAGCAAGGACTCAGTTCAATTCACACCTCACTGCCTGGGAGGCTGCAGTCTGGCTGTGTGCCATGAGAAAGGGGAACAGTTTGGTGAACACCCAGCCAGCCTCTGCCACCAGAACCTTCCAAAGTTCTGGTGTTCCCTGAGGGGAGATCAGGGAAGGCCCCCTGGTGGAGGGGGCGTGTGAGCAGGGCCTTGAGACACAGAGCTGCAGAGCTGGGGGTACATGCCAGGGAGAAGACAAGAGGAGCCCAGCACTGGGGCACAGTGGGTGCAAATGGCAGGGAATGCTGCCAGCAGCCTAGAGCCCTCAGGTGAGGTGGTGTGCGCCACCTCTGGTGCCCAGGAACCTGGGTTCAAATGCCAGCTTTGCCCCAAACTTAGTCTCTGAACTGAAACAGCCTTGTCAGCTGTGCTCTGAGTCACTGTCTGTGGCCCCTGTAGTGACCCCATGATCGTGGGCATTTTCTCTGCCCAGGCTCAGACCCCAGCCCTCTCCCAGACACAACCCCCCCCCACGCACCAGTCCTCTGGCTGGACGCTGCCTCATCCCATTTTCAGGCAAGGAAGCAGGAGCTCTGGCCTCTGATGGGGCTCACCTGGCCCCGCCGCAGGCAGCAGGGAGGCCCGAGAATCTGGCTCCTGGAGGTGGGGCGCTCACATGGGCAGGATGTGGTGGTGGCGATGTGTGTTTTCTTCCCACCGTCAAAGGCAGCGTTTCACCATGGTCTATGGGCAGCCACGGGCCATGCCGAGATGCAGCCAGGAGACCTGCTGGGGCCGCTCTGTGAGCTCACCCTTCACTGCCCTTGGGCTCCGCTCCATAGGCCCCCCATCCCTGGATGCCCCATGCCAGGGCCAGCTTGAGGTGGACATGCTGGGGAAGCCAGAGAGCCCCCATAGGAGGACTCCAGGCGGCATAGTCTCCTTTCCAGCTCCCCTTAATTTTAATTTAATTCCCTTTCATCTTGAATGAAAAGTTGTAACGGTAAATTATTTACCCAAGAGAGCCAAACTGCTCCTCAGGAGCTGTTCCCGACTTGAGGGTAATTACACATGTGGGCTTGAATGGTCTCCCACCCTGGACGCTGAGGACGAGGCATTCTGGTTTATGGGCCGATTAGCTGCCTCGATACTTGTCACAAGCGCATGCATCTGGCAGATTCAGAGCAGAGCTCTGACCTGACATAGTGCGCACCCTGACAATTGCCGAGGGGGCAGAAAGAGCCTGTGTTCTGGCCCCGTGACCCTGGGAGCCTGGGGAGCTGAGCTGAGCTCTCTGCAGGCAGCACTCTGGTTCTAGGTCAGAGCCAGCCCTCTCCCTGCCTGTCACTCTCTGTCCCAGCTGTTTCTCTGAGCCAGCTCACCCAACAGAAAGACCCCCTTCTGAGCATTGCTAGAGGCTCAAAAGGTGGGAGGAGCCCACCTCCCCAGGATGGCACTACCTCTGTGCCTTAAGACCCTTGCTCAGAACACTGTTACCCCCACCTCCTGGGCACTGTCCATTTTTCTAACCTCTTTTTAAAACTCTTAATATATAGTAAAGTAGCCAGATAAAATTTGAAACACCTGGACTAAGAGAAACCGTATTTGGCAGTTGATCAAGACTTGGCGGATGGGTGTGCGGGAGAGGCTATGTGTGTATATTGGGTGTGTGTGTAAGTGTTGGGGGTGGGGGACTAGAATATGGTCACTGAAGACTCTAGGCTGGTATACTTGGCTCTAAGCTCCCTAACAGCCAAAGCAAAAAGGTCAGTTACTTGACTTTCATTGGTAAAGAGGGAAAAGTTGCCAGGGAGCACCTAGCAACTTGCTACCTTGGCATTAGAGCAAGTTTGCTACCTTTTACTGGATAATTGGAAATTCCGGGGTTTCGTGCTAGATCTGCCTGTGCCTCCCCAGAGGCCAGCTGGCCAGCTGTCGTTGAGGAAGGCGAAGCTAGACTCACAGCCAGGCCGGCCTTAGCCCTCACCTCACCTCACATCTCGAGTCTCCACTTGAACTTCTCTGGCTTCTTCTAAGGAGTGACAGAACTCCTTGATTAATTCCCAGGCCAGGCCTTGCTGGAGTCAAATTTGACTCTAAGATTTAGGCTCACCCAAGATTTATGTGGGCTAGAAAAATGTGTGCGCCTTGAGAGATTTAAAATTTAAATGTGCTTTAGCGAAGCCGCTTGGTCTACAGAGCTCACTTTGGCTGCTCCTCGGTCATCACCTCATTAATCCCTCCTGCACTGCTCTTAAGCCTTTAAAATTTTTATCCAAAATTAGATATTTGCCCCTAAAGTTTACTTAGCCATCCCCCGTTTCTTAAGGCTGGGAAAGGGGTGTTGAGAGGTGAGGTGGGGAGGGTGTCCTCACTGGGAACTTGAGCTCTGGGGACAGTACACCTTCTCTGCCTGGCCTCAGGCGCCTGCCGTGTGCCAGGGGCAAATGAACAGATTGTCGGATAAGTCAGCTGAGCGAGAAATGAAGGGGTCATTGCTCTTTTTCACGGAACAGTGATTTGCACACGACCCTGGAGACTGCTGACACTTCAGGTGTTTCCTTCACCCGCTCAGGGAGCCGTGCGGTGCAGGCTCTACCTGGGAGGTGGCACTGCCCAGCTGCCCCCGTCTCCACATCTGGACTTGCTCACCTGTGAAGTGGGGCCGCGGGTGCCAGCCTGGCGGGACTGGGTGAGCGGTACCTGTGTGGCCCTGAGAACGAGGCCTGGATCCAGCAGGTGCAGAAGAAACCGAGCCCTCTGGGCACCCACAGAGTCATAACAGTGGCAAGTGGGGTGTGCCTGAGCTTGCTGGGGGCGGGGGTCTGGGCGTGGGGGCTGAGTCAGGATGGGCCTTTGCACCCTGCCCTCTACCCTCTGAGCTCGTCCTGTCATGGAAGCCTCCGAGTGAAGTGTATGTGGCCGGATGGGCAGATACTGAGGGCTGTGCCTAAGAGAAGGGGCAGCTTCTGCTTGTGAATGAAGAGAGCACAAGAAAAGCAGCCGGGCAGGGAGCAACCTTGCCCTGCAAGTGCCCTCCAGGAGCCTGTCTGGGAAAAAGGGCTTCTCTAGCCCTGGGCCAGCCCAACTTCGCCGCCCTTCTCTGAGCTCCCTCACCCCAGGAGCCCCCTCCCCACGGTGGCCGCCCTTGGCCCAAAGGGCAGGCTGGCACCGGAGGCTTCCTTCCTCCCCAGAGTGGCCCCTGCAGGCCCTTCCCTCCTCTCAGCTTCTATTTATAGCCCATGTTTCTGTGGCTGCCGTGCTCTAGCATAAAGGTGGCAGTGGTTTCAGGAGGAATTCTGGGCCAGACAAAATTAAGTCCGTGACTCTGGCTGGTATTAAAAGTGAAGGAGAGTCAGGGCTGGGGGCAGGAGGCAGAAGATGGACCAGGGCCGATTTAACGCTTTGGGGGAAGAGACTAATCTGCGCCCAGGAGTTTCTTACGTGAGATTCTCCTGCGAAAATACTCTCCTCATGGAAGCTCGTTCTGTGCTTGGACCCGGAGCCAGGGAAGGGTAGATTGGTCCTAATCCTCTAAACCCTCAAGCTACAGATGGGCGATGGTCCCAAAGGGGACAGGGCATGGTCGATTCAAGCCCACCCCAGAGCCCACCCATTCACTCATTGACTCACTCATTCATTCGTCTGCTCAATAAATATGAACTACAGCTAGAGTCTGCCTGGCCGGGATGTTGGGGACACGGGGCAAGTGCCAGTTCTCCCGGAGCTTCCTGGGGAGGAGACACGCAGGTAGTTAATAGTTAAACAGATGGGTAAACAAGAGAGCTTCAGGTTAGGCGTTGCGGGCCATGGGAAAATGAAAGGGTATGGAAAAGTGACGGGCTTTTTCAGTCTGAACGGTGTCTAGGCTGGGGGACCCCGTTTCCACCTCCTCAGCTCTGGGGGCTGCACTCCTCGCCCTGCCCTCCCTCTTCAAAGCCTCCCGCTGCCTCTGGGCTCACAGGCCTGTCTGACTCTTGTCCCCGCTGCCCTCACAAGGGCCTCTGTGATTACGACGGGCCCACCCGATATTCCAGGGGCATCTTCCACCTCCAGCTCCTCAGTCCAACCTGCGGAGTTCCTCCTACGCGTGAGGGGACACATTCCACAGGGTCCAGGCATTAGGGCATGAGCCCCTTTGAGGGTTATTCTGTCTGCACCCCCACACGTTGGTAAAGCAGACCGGGGGATCTGGAAGCTCTTCTGGGACAAGGTTTGGCCCTCACAGAGCTGGTATTGGCTCAGGAGCAGCTGAAAGGGAGGACAAGTGGGCACCTCCTGCACTGCCCTGCCTGGGCTCAGGAGGTGGGATTCCAGCCTGAAGTCCTTCCCACCACACACCTGTTCCCCGAGGCTGGGACAGTCCAGGTCCTGCAGTGGCTGCTGGGCCCCTATGGAGCCTGCAGCCCTCCTGGAGAGTGGCTGGGATGCCCACATGGCCCAGAGATGCTGAAAGGACTGGTCCCACTGTGTCTGTCCTCTCTGGCACCCAGCACCCATTTCCCCACCAGCATTCACAGGCCGCCTGCCTGGTGAGGAGGGGCCCTGGAGAAGCTGTATAAATGCAGCGTCCCCCACATTCTCCACTCCCCAGGGTGGAACCAGGAGGCAGGGTAAAGGTGTAGAGATGAGGTCCCTGCTGAGGCTGCTCTGCGCCCCCCACTCTGCTTAACCATTTCTAATACAGAGCCCTTCCAGGTGAGTCCCACTGCCCTCCCATCCAAAGGTGAGGCTCAGGGAGGGCAAGTGGTGGCGTGTCAAGGAGAAATGACTCAAATGCAAAAGGACCAGAATCCCACCCGCCTGGAGAGGACGAGGAGGGAAGTCACCACCACCACCAGGAAACAGAGGTGACGGGCCCACCCTCCAGGCCATGGAGAGAAAGTAGACCCCACACAACTGGGACATCAGACTCAGGGCTTGCATGGGGTTCCACTGGGCCCCACCCTGCACACCATGAGAAGGTGCCTGGGTGATTGTGAGGACATTCCAGGAAGGGATGTGCCTGCTGCACGGGACACTCATGGCCTGGTGTCCCCACCCTCTCCCTGGGGGCCAGCTGGCAGTCTGCTTGGACACAGAGAAGTACTAATCCCCACCACTTGCAGGCCCTGTCCTGGTGCCCACCTCGCTGTGAGAGAGCAGACAAGGCGTTCACCTCCCCGCCTGAGGGGGGAAGGGCTGGCAGGTGACCTTCCGGGACATGAACAGGAACTGGAGCTGTGCTTCTGGGGGGCCCACAGTTCCACATGTGGTTCTTTCTTCCAGGCAATTTAGAAGCTGCTCCAAACAGCTTGCCTCTGAGAACTTGTTAGTGATTCCTTCCCGGCTTCTGCGTAGGTCCTGTGAGGAGCTGCCCGGGCTTCTCCTCTCTTGCTCAGCGGGGCTTCCACGCCCACAGGGGGCCTTCTCCCAAGCTGGGACACAGCTGCCTGGTCCAGAGTCACGGGAGCAAATGAATTCCAGCAAGGGGCGCACTGGGCGTTGGTGCTCCTGGGTTCCAGGCCCCCACCTGAGCATAGCATCATCACCATCACATTATTATTACCTTCATCTCACCACGTGTCAAACAGCACCCACAGGTCCCAGCAGAGGTGGCCATGGCGTCTTCTTCAGTTCAGGAGATGCCTCATACTCGTAAAGTGTGCCAGTTCCAGGTGCTGGAGCTGCAGGGGCTGCCCAGCCAGGGAGGGAGGAGGGCAGACGTCCATGAACTTGGTGGGCGGTCCAGTGGGTGCCAGGCGCCAGGACAGCAGGACCACCTGTCCCAGAGTGCCAGCACTGAGGGTCCCTGGGGCGGGATCCCAAGCAAACTGGACAGTTGGCCACCTGCGACCAGGGACACAGCAGGGAGCAGGACAGTTGGGTCCTGTCCCTCTGGAGAGTCACCTCTTTCTCCCGGGGAGGCAGAGAAATAAGCAGTCACCGCTGTGAGAGCCAGTGACCTGGAGGCCCAGAGGCAGCACTCACCCCAGACCATGGCAGGGAAGGCTTGCCTGGGGCCTCTGTCCCCTCGCTGGTTCCCCCACCCTGAACCTGTGAAGCCAGGGTCATTACCCTGGTTTTTCAGATGACGTAAGGAGACTCAGGTTGGCAAAGGGCCTCCCCCATGATGAAGGGTAAGGGTAAGGCCAAGACCCCAGCCCAGCCTTCTACTCAGCCTGGGGCTGGCTCTGTCCACCACCCCTGCAGCCCTGGCCTGACCTTGGGTCCACGAGTCCTCCCCCCTCTAGAGAGAAGGTTCCCACCAGGAGCTGTGTTCACAGCCTCATCTCCCCCTCCCCATTGCCTGGGAGCAGGGAGGGGCTGGGAGGGCTGTGCAGCGTAGCCACAGGCCAGTCCTCAGCTGCCCTAGCGAGCCCCACACAGTTTTCTGCAACAAGAAGAGCAGAGATGTAGCGATCCAGCCCCCAAACTGATCTGCACGTAATCAGATCTTTCTCTTGATGGACCAGCAACCGAGGCTCCCTACACCAGCTCTCGCCACGTGCCCCTTTTGTTTCAAGAGGTTCAGCCTATGCCTGGTCCGGTTCACTGTTCAGCATACATGACTAGGCCTGGCCTGAGTGGGGACAGGGACTGAGGACCGGTGGGCACCATCCTTACCCCTGGAAGCCATTGTCCTGCCAGAGCTGGGGCTCAACATACAAGCCCCTCAGATGTCTGCCGTTTGCTCAGTTAGGGGGACAGGGTTGATGCCCGGGGGTGAGGGGGACCCTCTAGAACCAGAACTCACACCTCTTGCACACTGTGTCCCACAGGGCCATGTTGCACAGCGGTTATATCTCCTTATAACTGTTAGCATTGCTTGGGAGCTACGGTGACTTGCCTCTGATCACACAGCTACAGTGGTCAAGCTGAGGTCCCTCTGATCCCATCTCCTATGCTCAGCAGAACAGAGCAGCCAGGAGAAAGAAGAGCCAGTCATTCTGCACACCTACTGGGTGCCAGGCACCCTTGAAAGTACTTTATGTGCACTGTGGACAGATCCATGGTTGGGGACCCAGTACCCCTAAGTTTACCCAAGACTGCTCAGACTTAGCTCTGGTGTCCCTGCACACCCCAAAGTGTAAGATGCAGCAAAAACAGGGTTTTGAGGGCAAATCGTAGCCTTAAAAACATATATTGATAAAGAGAATGGTGTCCTCTCCAGTAAGCTCACCCTGATGGCACCCAGGCCTGCACTGAGTGGAGGCCATCTCCTTTGGGCCCCAGAGGAAGCACCCCATCATACACACCTTGCTCTATCAATGTGGTCTTGCTTGGTTGAACACTTGGCTTACCTCACCTTCTCTTGCCCGATTGTGAACTTTCTCAGTGTTGGGACTTGTGCATTTCTGAACTTCTCATCGCTTTGGCTGTGGATGCTAGCAGGGGTGAGGGGGCGTGGTGATGAATGTTGACTGAGTGAGTGCTGTCCAGTGACCTCCACAGCCTCTCCCCACTCGCCCACCACCTGTGATGGGGTGGGAGCAGGTTTGGTGAGCTGTGTGCTGGGAGGTGGAGTACTGGGTGGGGTCTGCACCTGGGGGAGGTGGGGTGCTGCAAGATGCAGGCCATGGAGCCTTCCTGGAGGGCCATCTACCCTAGGAGCAGCCACTCTTAGATGCGTTTTTACATTTGTCCCAATAATTCCATTTCCAGAACTGTATCCTAGGCATGCAGCTCCGAATTCAGGCAAACTCACTGTGCAAATGAGGATACAACCTAGATGTGGTTGGGGGGGATACATTTTGGCTTGTTCCTTGCATAGGATCTTCTGCAGCCTTTGAAAACATTCTCAGAGCTGTCAACATGCGGGACATGCTAACTGCAGCTTGCCACCATGGCCAGTTAATCAATGAGGGTGCAGAGACACAAGGAGAAAGTCCCTGTGATGCTGAGAGTGGCAGTGGGGGTGGGGCTGGGGCTATATGGGATTTTTAAAAAATTATTTTTACTTTTGTAAACTTTCTAAAGCTTTTACAATGTGCTGTAAAAGCTTATGATTTTAAAGAAACAAAATATGGGGGGGGGGGGAGGCTTGATGTCCCAAGGCTTTCCTGGAAAAGTGGATTTGGAGGTGAACTTGGAGGAGGGTCATTGACCTGCACATACACCCCCCCCCACACACACACACTGTCACTGTCAGTAGAAGTGTGTGTGGCAGAAGCCCAGCCATGTGCCCACCACTCTTCATCTTGGGGGACTGTGGCCGGAGCTCAGCCCTTCCAGGCGAAGCATCTTGGAGCCCCTCCTGGATGCCCAAACAACCGAGGGGTCCTCTCAGCCTCTCCAGTGTGGCACAGACCCTCCCAGAGCTCTGGCCCCCATGCCTGTCCCCACCAGCCTGCACATCAAGAGAGCAGGCACTGGACCCTGCGTCTGTGCCCCAGCACCCAGCCTGGCACAGAGCGGCGCAGCCTTGGTGGATGGAGGGGTGAGGGGATAAGTGAATGAATGAACGAATGAATGAATGAACAAACAGACAGACAAGAGAGGAAGGACACTTAGGTGGTGTCCCTGACAGTCTTGTGTCCTGTGTCCTTTGCAGATGTGCTGGTGGATGGACAGCCGTGTGACTGCGAGGCGGCAGCCTGCCGGGTGGGCGACCCCATACGCCTGGAGGTGCGGCTGACAAACCGGAGCCCACACAGCGTGGGGCCCTTCGCCCTCACCGTGGTCCCCTTCCAGGACCACCAGAATGGCGTGCACAACTATGACCTGCACAGCGCCATCTCCTTCGTGGGCTCCAGTACCTTCTACCTGGATGCGGTGCGTGGTGGTCGGGGAACTCCACGTTGCCCTGGTCATGCCCCACTGTCCCCCAGCCCTCTGTGCTGACCCTCATCTGTCTGACTCACCCTAAGGACTTAGCTGCCTTCTCTGCATCCTGAGTCCTAGGGGTGAGACCAGGGTGGTGAGACTCCACCGAGGGTGTTCAGGAGACAGGCGAGTGGAGGGGCTGGGTCAGCTGAGATCCTGCTCTCACTGTCGCCCTGCCCCACGCAGCCACCTCCTTCATGCCTAGTGGTCACTGCAGGGGCCCAGAGGGACTGATGAAGTCACAGCCCACTTGACCCCACCTCCCAGCTGCACGCAGCACGGTCCTCAGGCTGCACCCACCGTGAAATGGGGCCTGCAGCCCAACCGTCCCTGTACCACCCGAACCCCGAAGGACCTATGGAGGGAAGTGCTATTAGCGCCTCCCAGAGACAGAAGCCAAGGCTCAGACAGGCGCAGTGACTTGCCTGGGGCAGCACACAGGCGAGGCCCCCACGTCCGGGCAGGTGTGGGGTCTCCTGGTGGTTTTGGGGCCCACACTGCTCTAGCTGACACCTCTCCCTCCTGCCGTGCAGGTGCAGCCTTCGGGCCAGTCGGCCTGCCTCGGGGCCCTCCTCTTCCTCTACACGGGCGACTTCCTCCTGCACATCCAGTTCCACGAGGACAGCAGGAGCAAGGAGCTGCCACCCTCCTGGTTCTGCCTGCCCAGCGTGCATGTGCGCGCCCTGGAGGCGCAGCTTTGAGCCTCAGTCTGGGTCCCTGTTTCTGCAGGGAGAGGCCAGCTTGGCCCTCACCTGGGCAGGGGGCAGAGCCTTTGCTGTAGCTCCCGTCCCCTTCTCCGGCCCCTGCCCCTCCCTCTCCCCCTCCACCCCTCCCTTCCGCAGCGCCTTTTCTGGACTGTGCCGCATGCGGAAACAGCGGCCTCACCCCTCCCCACACTGCCCACTGGGCCCCTCTGCTGGAGCCTGGCGCTAGGGCGGATGCTGAACTACCCAGAGGGCAGTGCCCACCAGCCTGGGCGGGGTCCCTGCACCTGTCCCTGTGACCCTGGGATCACAGCCCAGCCAGCGGGAAGAAAGGCACCACCCAGGTGGGCCTGGGGAGACCCCCTGGGCCCTCGGAATCCCGTGAGGGCCGGCTCTTCTCCGAGTCCCCTAGGCAGCCCAGGCAGGAGAGAGGGCACCCTAGTTGACACCAAGAGGGGCCCCCATTCCAGACACTGGGCTGTTTCCAGGCTGGGCTCCAGGGGCCACAGCCTGTGTGTCTGCGTCAGTGTGTATGTGACAAGTCCTCCAATAAAGGGCCCACCCGGCTTCCTGCTGCTCCACCTGCCTCCATGCCTCTGTGCTTGTCCCAGGAACAGGGGCCATTCCCAGCTCAGGTGAGGGTTCAGCACACAGGGCTCCGAACTGAAAGCCCCAGGACACATACGGCTGGTGGCCAACAGGGCTGGGCCTGTGTCTGGCTGTCCCTATGACCCCACAGCCCCCTTCCATGAGTGTGCTCCTTGGGCCTGGCTCACAAGCCCCTCTTGGAACAGAGTCCAGCCCCAACCTCAGTCCTCAGCTCCCAGGGTGGCTCCGGCCCTCAGCCTCTTTCTTGCTTTCTCTTTGCCCTTGTGACAATGTTCACAGTCCCTCTGGGGCTCTGCGGCCCATGCCCAGGCCTCACAGGCCAGGCTGTGCTGCTGGAGAGGGACCTGTGGTGGCCCTTCCCTCCGCCCGTCAGCCCCCACCTCCAGGCTTGCTTCGCACAGAGCTCCGCCCTCGCAGGCCACCTTTGCCTTCATCCAGGGCGGGAGGGAGGCACGGGCCTTGGCCGCACCTGGCTTCCCAGCAGAGGCTGGCCCAGGAGGGGTCTCAGAGGGTCTCACGGCAAACCCCGCGGCAGGACTGAGCACAAACAGCCAGTCTGGGAAGTGGGGTTCCCCTGGGGCAGTGAGGGAGCCATGAGGGGCGGCTGCCACAGGGACACTGGCCCTGAAACCTCAGGGGAACCTGGGGAAGAGTGAGTCCCCAGCCCAGGGGTGAGTGAGCTGGCCTGCGTGCCCTGCACCCCGAGTTCATTCCTGCTTCCCAGCCTGCCAGCGCCCACCCTTCCTGGGAGGATGACCAGACACCTGCTGTGGGGGCCTGGACACTGAAGTTTAAGGGAGTCCTAGGGGCGGGAATTAGGGAGCAGGGCTTGCCCAGGGCGTTTGCTGAGGGAGGCAAAGTGTGACAGTAAAAAATAGATATTTGTCCCTGCCCTGGGTCCTGACAGGGAGCTCCTCCATCCTTGGCATTTCCTAGTAAAAGGAGTGTCTTTGTTCTCATGAGGAGACTCTGGGTGGGCTCCTGGTGGCATTAGGATGGGACTGGTCACCAGAAGGACCCAGGGTGATTGGAGGCTGGGAACCTTCAGCCCCACCATCCTCAATGGATTGAGTTCAGGATCCATCCTGCCTACGTGAGAACCTTCCACAAACACCCCGAACCACAGGCTCCAGAGAGCTTCCAGGTGGTGAATGTGTCCACGTGCTGGTGGGGGATGTGCCCCAACCCCACGGGGACAGAAGCTCCTGCTCCCAGGGCTCTTCGGGACCTCACCCTGCGCTCCTCACCAGGCCGTTCACCTGTGTCCTCTGTCACATCCCTTATAGTCAACAGGGAAATGTAAGTAAGTGTTTTTTCTGAGTTCTATGAGCTGCTGCAGCCAATTGTCAGACCTGGGGAGGGATCAGGGAGCCCTGGCATACTGCTGGATGGCTAGAAATGGGGTGGCCCGGGCGCCACGGGCATCCGAGGTGGGGGCCATCCAGCGGGACTGAGCCCTTGACTGAGGGGCTGTGGGCCGTTGCCGACCCCAGGTAGTTAGCGTGAGAACTGAACTGCGTGTGGGACACCCAGCTGGTGTCGAAGGGGCAGGCGTGGTGTGGCGTGTGCAGGGGCCTGGCCACCCACAGTGTCCGGAGCACATTGCCAGCGCCTGGGGCTCGAGCCTTCACAGGGAGAGCAGCCCCGGGAGGTGGCAGGATGGAGACCTAGGGAGGACGCTTCAGCCCTCCCATGCAGGACACGTCCAGGCCGGGTGTCTGCGACAGAGGTGGCACAGCCCTTTGCTGGGACACTAGAACACTCCTTCCATGGCCCTGTGACCATGCGTCCACGGCTCCCCGACAGGGCCGAGTGAGCCATCCCCATCCTGGGCGCGGCACACACACAGGTCAGACGCACAAGCCCCAGGGAGGAAGCCTTGGGCGGGACCCAGTCCCGGCTCCGCCACCCGCCCTGCTCAGCGACTGGGGTGCCTTCGCTATCAGGGTCAGACGACGGCGCCCACGCGAAGGGCGACTGCCCTGCCCGTGCACAGTCGGCACTTAGTAATGGCCAGGCGGCCCCTTAGGCCAGGGTCTTGGAAGGCACCTGTGTGTCCCCAGACGGCCCAGGACTCGTGGTGGGCGGTCTCGCTTGCCGTGTCCATTCCGCACACCTGTTCCAGGTGAGTCACCTCATGGGTTAGGGACCAGCTCATCGCTGGCTCACGTCCAGAGACGCCTTCAGGAGGCAACCAGGTGATTCCCTGGCCACTGTGCCGAGGTCTGGGGGCTCCTGCCCAGGACAGGCAAACAGTCAGTGGAGTGGGACAATCCAAGGACCTCGTCCTCCACCCCAACATGAGGAAGGAGCCCATCGGGCTCGGCTGGACTGAACTGAACACCACAGTGCAAGCAGGTGGCCTGCGCCTGCCCAGCCAGCCAGGAACGATGGCAGCAGGGCAGCAGGGCAGCGGGGGCACAGCCTGTCAGACATGGAGCCCACGGCCTCAGTGGAGGCACCTGGGGAAACACAAGGGCTGGTGCACTGGCCCTAGAGGCAGAGGCATCAGGGAGGTCTTCCTGGAGGAGGTGTCATGGGAACGGGGGCTGGGTGGGTGAGGAGAAGGTCGGGATCTCCAGGAGTGTGGGGGGTCTGAGTGCAGACCTGGAGATGGGACAATGGGCTTGTGAGCGCTGAAGACACAGATGGGCCACCACCGCTTCTCTCACAACCAGTAAGGAGGTGATGACCTTGTGGGGACAGAGAGGAGGGGGCCGGCTCTGTTTAGGGTCACAGAAAGCTTCCCAGAGGGGATGACAGGGGACTGGGCCTTGCTGGACTTCACCAGGGGGAGAAGATGGAGGAAGGGTGTTCAGGTAGCAGGAACAGCATGTGCAAAGGCCTGGAGGCATGGGACGTTCAAGAGGGGGGATGCATGTAGATAATTACTATGACAAGAATTTCGTGGACTGGCCGGGCCCTGAAAAGGGCAGAGGCTGCCCAAGGGGTAGGTCCTGAGGCCCTGGGGCAGGGGAAGTGCCCACAGAAGGAGCCCCCAGGGAGCCCAGGAGAGGATGGGCCAGGAGATGAGGGTCCAGAAGCAGATGGCTGAAGAGGGAAAGGAAGGAAGCCCGGGGCAGGGGTGTGGCTGCTGGCTCGTGTCCTGGCACCTGGCCCACAGTGACATGTGTGCTCCAGCCACACCGGCCTGTTTCCCTTTATCCCCAAGCCTGTGCCCGCCTCGTGGCCTCGCCTGTCCTCTCTGCTCAGAGCCCTCACGCGGCTTCTTGCATTGGATGCGAGCTCCGTGTTGCTGCCCACGAGGGGCCTTTCCTGACCACCCTGGCTAAGTGGGTCTCGGCCCTCCTGGAAGACAGCCCCGCCTGGAATGAGCTGTTTGCTTGCCCATGAGCTGTGTGTCCTCGGCTGCAGCGTGAGCACCTGGGGAGGTGGCTGGCTGGAGAGGGCACTGGGTGGGACTGGCTGAGAGCCTTCCTCGCCCTGGGAGTCCCCTGGGAGCAGGGCCCTGCAGACTGCCCAGAGCTCAAACAGTGCTCCAGCTCTGCCCTGCTGTGTGACCACAGGCTGGCCACTCCACTTCTCTGAGCCTGAAGTCTCATCTGTAAATGGAGATAAATGTCCACCAAGGGGGTTATATCGCAAGGGCCTGGGACAGTTCAGGCATGTCTGGGTGACCAACAAACATCTGTCAAAAGCAGAGACAAATGTAGCCACTTGCTCTGAGGTGGTCCTGGCCTGCCAGTGTCACTCGCCTACCTGAGCCTCAGTGTCCTGCTCCGTAAAGTGGGATCGACCCCATCTCAGCCCCAAGTCCACCGCCGTAGGCTCTGGAGAGATGGTCCTTTTCCCAGGGCCTCTGGCCCCCAAGGTGCTGCGTGCTGGCGAGACGAGGCCCTCCGAGGCAGGGGGACCTTTGCCGAGACACCTGCTCCTGAGTGTCCCACGGATGCCAGGGTGCCCAGCTCCTGCTGACCCCACGGCAGCTCCGACTTCTCCCAGTGTAGACCTGACTCTGCCCATCTCCAGCTCGCCGAGGGCTGGGGTTGTTTCTCATACCCCCTCCTCCAGGCAGACAGCTTCCAGAGCCCATGCTGTCGGGTCCTGGGCATCGCAGTCCTCCAGCTGGTGCACGCAGACCCCCCCCCCCCCCCGAGGGCCAGAGGAGGTGAAGCCAAGAATAGACCATGTCCTTTTCATTTCAGCAGCTGAGCCGGGTGGTTTTGCCCTCCTGACATTTGTTCCCTTTGGGCAGGACACGCCTGCATTTGCCCTGCGGTCACCCGGCCGCCATGCTCTGTCATCTGAGATTCACCCAGCAGAGCAAGGATCCAGGAAGGCGCTGAACCCAAGCCTAGCCGCCTGTCAATGCTGTGACCTCACAAGTGTCACTTACACAAAGCCTCACTTTTTTCATCTGAATAAATGGAGATAAAAATACTTACCTCATGGGCACTTTCACGTTAGTCGTTCGAGTTCATCTCCTCGACATTCCCACACGTGACAGAAGTCCTCAGTAGCGCCAGGCCCTCTGCGACCCTTCCCACTGCCTCTTTGCTGTCGCTGCCACGTGCCCCGCACGCCACTGCTTCCCCGGGAAGCGGACCGCGTGCCGTCGCTGTTTCCTGCTGGGCCCCTGCGCAGGTTAAGGTGCAGGTGACACGGAGCAGTATCAAGCACGTGTTCCTGCAGTGGCTCTGGTGGGACGGGTCTCGGGTCGGAGTGAGCTCTGGGGCCGCCACGCTGAGCTCTTCGTATTCAAGCAGAGGCTGGACTTGTGGATGGTTTCAGAAGACGAGTGTCAGACGCTGCCTCCGAGCCTGTCAGCCAGAAACCACCGTCCTCGCGGTCGCTCAGGCCGGCCTGGTCCCAGTGAGCTGCTTATGGTCGCCTGCCTCCTGGCCTCAGGACGATGTCTTAAGGGATTAAGGCAAATAATAAAGACCGAAAGAGGTGTCAGCATGATGGGCTGGGGCGCAGACTGAGCCTCCTGCTGAGACCAACTAAAAGCGACGGCACTTATATTAAAGACAGTGTGAGTGCATCCGTGGCCGTGGCCGGCAGGAGAGCGGAAACACAGCCCGGGACCTGCACGGGCGAAACCCCGAGAGCCGAGAGGCCCACGGCAGCCAGCTTTCACTTTGAAGGTTTTTGCCAAAGCAGAGGCACCTGCCTTCCATTCTTACAGAACTGGAAAGAGGAGGGGGCGAATCCCAGGGCCCGCCAGGTGGGCACCTCAGCGCAGACTGCGCCTTAGTAATTTGGGAACCCAAAGGATTATACCCTGAGTAAGGGAGAACTGAAAACATTCCCCCCTATTCAGAGAGTGGAAATTAAACTGTCTTGTCTCAACACTTTGATTCTGACCCAAATTTGCCCTCCACGAACCTGCGAGTCCCAAGTCACACTCCCTACGTGCCTCCCCAACCCCGAGTCATGCATTAACTTGAAAGTGGTCCTAGACATATAGCACCCCCATTGCCACACACCAGACACCTTACAGAAGCAAACACATCCTTTCTGAAGGAAGCTGCTTTTGTCCCAAATCTCCAAGGGTTTCTACAAGGCAAATGAATAATTCAGAGTTTTAAAAGAAAGTCATCAAACACCCAGGGAAACAATGCATCGTGTGTGAGAGCTGGAGCAAACAAGGCTGCAGACTCGGGCTTGGGGAAGAATCAAGCATTGGCTTCATCAGACAGACTGTGAAATAGGTGTGCTTATATGTCACAAAAAATGAAAAAGATTAAAACGGGTGAACATCAAGAGCATCAGAAAATAGTCAAATGGGACGTCTGTAACTAAAGCAGAATCGGAATTAAATACGTCACGAATGGGTTGAAGAGCAGCTTAAACTCAGCTCGAGGGAGAGGAGGGAATGGAAGATAGAGCCCAGGACTTTATAAAAAATGCAGCTCAGAAAGACCAGAAAATCTAAAAGAGACCTAAAAACAAACAAACAAGAAACCCAACAACATGCCCACGGCCGACAGAGTGCAGGGCTCTCCCATCTCACCAGGGCTCTGGAGGAGGGGAGGGGAACTGGGAGAGAAGGTGACTGAGGATTCCTCAGAACTGACCAGGACAAAACCTGCATATTTCAGAAGCCCAACCAACTCCAAGTAGTAAACATTTAAAATACACAATAAAGACACATCAGCACATCATAGTATGATTTCGAACACCAGGTGCGAAGGGGTGATTTCCAAGGAGTGAGAGAGACGAGACAAATTACCCTCAGAGAAGTGGCATTGTGATTGGCAGCTGACTTTCCCTCCGCCACAACAGAGACCACACGTCAGTGGGATAATATCTGAGGATGTGCTGAATGACACAAATGCTTTCTAATAGGTGACATAGCAACCTTTTTATATAAAGAAAATACAGGGCTTTCCACCGCCAAAGCCTCTCTAAAGGGAACTGTAGAGAATAAACTCCAGGCAGAAGGAAGTTAATATTAGAAAGTTGGAGATGCAGGAAAGAACAGCAAGTAACTTGGGTAAATATAAACAAACATTTACTGTGTAAATCATCGTCATCGTCATGAATTACAGAGTTAAAACATAATAGATTTATTAACATGTATAGCAAAATAACACGTAAATGTTGGTAAGGGGGTGACTGGAGTCAATGGATTCTAGGTGCTTTCATTTCAATCTCAGAGGCTCAGGAGGAAGGTAAAGATACTGATTAACTTAGACCTAAGCTTTTGCACTTTAATTATGGAAGTTTCAATTTCTGGGGAAACCATTAATGTAAGAAATTGCACATACAACTTCTTAACTAGATGCTCCCCAAAATTAAACGAAGATAGAGAAAATGGAAAGAAAAATGGACCAAAGAAATAAATGAAAAAGGCAGAACAAATGAAAGCTCATCATAGTGACATTATTGCCCTTACATCGTAGTTGAGAAAACTGAGGCACAGAGTTGGTTAAGCAGCAGCCAGAAGGGTTATGAAATGAGCTGCAGAAATAAAGTATATCTGTACTTATAATAAATTAAAAGACTAAATATCCCAGATAAAAGACTAGACAACCACCACAAAACCAGGCTTATGATGTTTACAAGAGACACGAAAGCGTAAGGATAGAGAAGTTTGAAATAAATGTAGGAAACGATGTACCAGAAAAATCCTAATGAAAAGAAAGTCTAAAGCAAAAAGTAAATTAACTTCTAGAAATGACAACAAGGACATCATGATGATAAAGGCGGTGACTCGCCAGGAAGCTATAGTAACTCCAAATACATATGCAGCCAGTAACGTAGCCTCAAATACATAAAGCAAAACCCGACAGAATGACAAGGAGAAACAGACAAACCTCTCTCAGTAACTGAAAGATCAAGAAGACAAAAAGTGTTAAAGATAGAAGATCTGAAAGTTTTAACCAATAAGTTTAATCTAATGGACTTATATAGAATACTTCAGTCAAAAGCTATAGAAAGACATTTTTGTCCAGCACACATGTTGAGATTTGCTTTGCGGCCCAGTATGTAGCTGAAGGACTGTTATACAGATTCAGTCTCCGAACCCAACATACTTGAGTTAGAATCAGTCACAAAAAGATAATTATGAACATTTCATATATCTGGAAACTAGGAAACACTTCTAGATAACAGAGTTGACTGAAGAAATCACTGTGGAAATAGTGAAATTGAACAATAACAAAAGTATATATCAAAACTGGATGAAGCCGATAAATCAGGGATATTTTATAAAATAAATGCTCATATTCAAAAGAAGAAAGTGTGAAAGGTTTTGGACTGAGCACCATCCCCAGGTGCTGAAAAAGATGGCAGGAGAGACCACGGGAAGTAGAATATAATAGAGATAAGATTGTAAATTAATAAAATAAGAAAATCCCGCAGTAGCAAAAAGCTACAGGTTGGAGAGGCTAATAAAACTGAGAACCCCACGACTGGATTAATAAGACAGAAAAGGCACAAATGCCCACATGTCAGATAAAGAGAGGGCATCAGATACCACAGACAATGACAGAAGGATATTATAAGAGGAAATTACGAAGAACTTTACGCCAATAAAGTGGAAAACACAAATGAAATATAATTTTCTAGAAAACATAATAAACATTAAAGTTTACGATAATAATAAATAGAAAAACTGAATAATTCTGAAGTCATCTAAGAAATCAGTCAGTAGTTTAAAAAAATACTTTTGAAAAGAAAATTCTAGGCTCAGATGGTTTTTACCAGTGAATTTTAATTGAAGAACAAAAAACCCAAGTATACACAGAATATTTCTGAATGTGGGGAAGGAGGAAAAACATTTAGTTATTTTTCATGAGGCTAGTATGGCCCTGATACCAGACTTTCCAAAGACAGCATACGAAAGGAGATTTCAGGCTGAGTCACACATTCACCGAGGTGCAAAAATTTGAATCTAAATGTTAGCAGGCGGACTCAGTTGTATGTTAAAAAGGTAGCAAGCTATCATGACCGAGTTGTATGAAGAGAGCGCAAGGCTGGTTTTACCTTGGAGGGGATGTTAATAATCCGCCACATTAATGAGTTAAGGAAAAAAATCATGAGCATCCTTATAGATGTGGGGAAAGTCTGATAAAAGTCAGCATCCGTTCATGACTGTCACCCTCCCCTAGACTAGAAATCAAGGTCTAGAAGAGTTTTGAGTTTTCTTAACCTGATAAAAGGATACCTGTAAGAAGCATACATACGTCAAACCTTCTCAGTGTTGAGATGTTGCAAGTGCTCTAAGATCAGGAGCAAAACAAGGATGCTTGTTGTCTCCAGTTTTACTCCACACGTGTGAGTGGTCCATGCCAGCACAGAAATGCAGAGGAAGGAACACGGGCTAGGAAGGAAGAAACAGGACTGTCATTATTTATGTATTATGTCGCCTATTACATAGAAAATCTAGAGAATCTTCAGTTTTATTAGAATTAATCAGTGCTTGGCAAAGTTGTCGGATACAAAATCAATACAGAAGAAGCCACAGAGTTTTTATAGCACATCCACAAATGGCTAGAAAACAAAATTAGAAAACTTACCACTTATAGAACACACACACACACATATGTGTATATATATGCGTGCATGAGTATATATGTATATCTATGTGTGTATATATATATGTATATGTATGTGTATGTATATGTATGTGTGTGTGTGTGTGTGTGTATATATAAAGAATCTGTGGTAGGCAGAATAATGGCATCCCAAAGACGTCCACACCCTAATTCTCAGAACCAGTGAATGTGTTACTCGACGAAGAGTAATTACAGGTACAGATAAGATTGAAGTTGCTAATCACATGACTTTAAAATAGAAGCTTAGCCCAGCCGGGCATGGCACAGTAGTTGAGCATTGACCTAGGACCCAGGAGATCGAGGTTCAATTCCTGGTCAGGGCACGTGCCAGGGTTGTGGACTCGGTCCCCAGTTGCAGGAGACAGCTGATCAATGACTTTCTCTCATCATTGATGTTTCTATTTCTCTCTCTCCCTCTCCCTTCCTCTCTCTGAAATCAAAAAAGATTTATTTATTTATTTTTGTTTATTTTTGTTTAAAATATTACAGATGTCCCTTTTTCTCCCCAATGACCCGTTCCACCCCGTCCCACCCCCCTCCCCAGTTACCCTCCCCACCACTGTCCGTGTCCTTGGGTTGTGCATATCTGCATATAAATTCTTTGGTTACTCTCTCCCCCTCCACCCACCCGCCCCCCTCCATCCCTCTGACATTCATCAGTCTGATCTCTGCTTCCATGTCATTGAATCTATTCTGTTCATCAGTTTATTAAGTTCTTTAGATTCCACATATAAGCGAGATCATGTGATGTTTGTCTTTCTCTGCCTGGCTTATTTCACTTAGCATAATATTCTCCAGGTCCATCCATACTGTCCCCAAAGGTACGAGATTCTTCTTCTTTACAGCTGCATAGTATTCCATGCTGTGAATGTCCCACAGCTTTTTTATCCACTCAGCTACTGATGGGCACTTGGGCTGTTTCCAGATCTTAGCTATTGTAAACTGTGTTGCTATGAACATAGGGGAGCATATATCCTTTCTGATTAGTGCTTCAGGATTCTTAGGATATATTCCTAGGAGTGGGATCACTGGGTCAAAAGGCAGCTCCATCTTTAATTTTTTGAGGAACCTCCATACTGTTTTCCACAGTGGCTGCCCCAGTCTGCATTCCCCCCAGCAGTGCACCAGGTTCCCCTTTCCCCACATCCCCATGAGCACATGTCGTTTGTTGATTTGTAGATGGAGCCATTCTGACAGGTGTGAAGTGATACCTCATTGTGGTTTTAATTTGCATCTCTCTGATGATTAGCGACATTGAGCATTTTCTCATGTGTCTGTTGGCACCTGTGTGCCCTCTTTGGAGAAGTGCCTATTTAAGTCCTTTGCCCATTTCTTAATTGGGTTGTTTGTCTTCCTCTTGCTGAGTGCTGTGAGTTCTTTGTACACTTTGGAAATTAATCCCTTATCAGATTCATCCTTGGCAAATATGTTTTCCCAGACTGTGGGGTTCCTTTGTATTTTGAGGCTGTTTTCTTTTGCTGTGCAGAAGCTTTTTAGTTTGATGTAGTCCCATATGTTTATTTTTTCCTTTGTTTCTCTTGCCCTAGGAGATGTATCAGTGAAAAGTCCACTACGTGGGGTGTCTGTGACTTTACTGCCTATGTTTTCTTCCAGGATTTTTATGGTTTCGTGACTTACATTTAAGTCTTTTATCCATTTTGAGTTTATTTTTGTGTATGGTGAAAGTTGGTGGTCTAGTTTCATTTTTTTGCATGTATCTGTCCAATTTTCCCAGCACCATTTATTGAAGAGACTGTCTTTACTCCATTGGATGCTCTTGCCTCCTTTGTCAAATATTAACTGACCGTAATGGCGTGGGTCTATTTCTGGGGTCTCTGTTCTGTTCCATTGACCTATGTGTCTGTTGTATCAATACCAGGCTGTTTTGATTACAGTGGCTTTGTAGTAGAGTCTGATATCTGGTAAAGTGATACGTCCCACTCTGTTCTTTTTCCTCAAGATGGCTGCAGCTTTTCTGGGTCTTTTTTGGTTTCATATAAATTTTCGAAATGTTTGTTCTAGCTCTGTGAAATATGCTGTTGGTATTTTAATAGGAATTGCACTGAATTTATAAATTTCTTTGGGTAGTATGGACATTTTAACGATGTTAATTCTTCCAGTCCATGAACATGGTATATTCTTTCATTTGTTTCAGTCTTCTTCTATTTCTTTTTTCAGTGTCATGTAGTTTTTCAAGTACAGGTCTTTTACATCCTTGGTTAAGTTTATTCCTAGGTATCTTATTTTTTTAGTTGCAATGGTAAATGGTATTGTTTTTTTAGTTTCTCTCTCTGAAAGTTCATTGTTGGTGTATAAGAATGCCATTGATTTCTGGATGTTGATTTTGTATCCAGCTACTTTGCCAAATTCGTTTATCAAATCCAGTAGTACTTTGATGCAGTCTTTAGGGTTTTCTATGTACAGTATCATGCCATCTGCAAATAATGACAGTTTTACTTCCTCCTTTCCACTTTGGATGCCTTTTATGTTTTCTTGCTGTCTGATGGCTGTGGCAAGGACTTCCAATACTATGGTGAATAATAGTGGTGAAAGTGGACATCCCTGTCGTGTTCCTGTTTTTAAGGGAAATGGTTTTAGTTTTTGCCCATTGAGTAGGATGTTGGCTGTAGGTCTGTCATATATGGCCTTTATTATGTTGAGGTATGATCCCTCTATTCCCACTTTGCTGAGAGTTTTTATCAGAAATAGGTGCTGGATTTTGTCAAATGCTTTTTCTGCACCTATTGATATGATCATATGATTTTTGTCTTTCATTTTGTTTATGTGATGTGTCACATTTATTGATTTCCAGATGTTGTACCAACCTTGCATCCCCAGAATAATATATTTAAAAAAACACACACAAAAAACACTTCAAAATAGGGAGCCTATCCAGAGTTATCCAGGTGGGCTCACTGTTGTCACAAGGATCCTTAAAAGAGGTATGGCAGACTGTGGATTTAGCCTGATGCGGCTTTGAAGGCGAAGGAAGGAGCTGGGGCCAAGAGATGCCTCAACCTCTAGAAGCTGGAAAAGACAAGGAAACAGACGCTCCCCTATGACCTCCATAAAGAACAAAGCTCTGCTGAGTCTTCACTTTTGCCCAGAGAGATTCATTTTTGTCGTCTGCCTTCCAGAACTGTAAGGTAATACATTTGTGTTGTGTGAGCTGCTAAGTTTGCAGTAACTTATTACAGTGACAATAGAAAACAAATACATAACCCAAGAATAAATTTTTAATGGGCAAGACCATTATAGAACAAGTTATAAAAATGTATTGGAGGGTGTTAAAGAGGATCTAAGCAAATGGTTGGGAGACTGTCTCAAAGATGTAAATTTTCGCTAAATTGATTTATAGATTCAGTGCAACAGTAATAAAAATCTTAATTTCTTTGGGTGAAACTTGGCAAACTGATTCTAAAATTTATGTAGAAATGCAAAGACCCAGTAATAACCAACATGCTCGTGAAGGATAAGTCACGATGTGTTACAGTGGTAAACAAGGAGATACTGGAGCAGGAAAGTGGACCGGGAAGCCCAGAGCTGACTCATGTGCAGATGGACACGTGATGTGTGAAGTGTTGCCATCATGTGCCAGGACGACTTTTCCTTAAATAGTGCTGGGAAAGTCAGCCAGCAGAGACACGGGGTGAGAGAGACCCCAGGCCCTTTACACACCATGTACAAAAATCTCTTCCAGGTTAAAACCTAAAAGGGAAAGGCAAATTATAAAACATTTAGAAGAGATTATAAAACATTTAGATATCTTTATGATCTTGGGTTAGAAATGAATTTCCTAAATGAGACATAAAAACACGTCATGAAAATGGTAAAGTCCACTGTGTTAAAATTAAGAGCATTTGCTCATCAGAAGATGCCATAAAGAAGGTAGAAAGACAAGTTACAAACTGGGAGAAATATGAGGAGGGTCTGCCACTCTAGGGAGATTATTCAACCTGGAAATGATGTAAGTCACTTTTGCTCACAATCCATAGAGAAGAGCAAACCATAGGGCCCACCTGACCACAAATGGGGCACATCTCCTATAGAGAGGAGGGGAGAATGGGGTACACTGGGTACCAGAAGTCTCTACCACTCTTAGGTCAAACCCTATGACCCAGCTACCCCACTACCATGTTTATATCTTAATAACTACTTAGTGGTTTCTGCAACATGAGCCATGTACCAGAATGTTTATAGCAGAATTGTTCATAATAGGGACAAAGGACATAAACCCATATGCCGTATTAAGAATGGAATGTAGTCCGGCCAGGTGTGGCTCAGAGGTTGAGTGTCGACCTAGGATCCAGGTGATCGGGGTTCAATTCCCGGTCGGGGCACAGGCCCGGGTTGTGGGCTTGATCCCCAGTTGGGGGCGTGCAGGAGGCGGCCGATCGGTGACTCTCTCATCATTGATGTCTCTATCTCTCTCTCTCCCTCTCCTTTCCTCTCTCTGAAATCAATAAAGACATATTTAAAAAAAGAAAAAAAAGAATGGAATGTAAAAATCTGTTGTAACCAATTTGTGTAGCAGAATAGAATACTATACAATGGTGATTATACAAGAACATGAGTGCCCATCAAAAACACAATGTGGGTGGACCAAAGCAGGCACCAGGAGAACACATGCAGCATGGTGTCAGTGCACAGAGCCCCGGAGTAAACCGTGTATTTGTTAAGGATACTCGCACAAGTTGTTTTAAAAAATCCTATCGAGACAAGTGAACAATTGACACAGAATTTAGCATTGATTCCCTCTGGGGGAAGGAGAAGGGTGGGATTTGAGAGGCGCAAACAGGGGTTTTGGGAATTAGTGAATGTTCCATTTACTCTGCTGGGCAGTGGAAACTTAATTCTGTGCCTCTCTCCCAAAATTGAGATGCTTGAGCCAGGCCCAGGTGATGCGAATTGTCAAAGACATGGCTTTGGGTAAGAAAAGAAAGATCCTTTGGCACCGGTTCAGCAAACCAATGAAGAATTCTTCCCTTCTTCCGCCTTTAGAATTTAGTTTGCCGTTTCAAACCTGCTGATTAATCACAGCATGTTCCTGGCAGCCGCCCAGGCCCGCTCCTCTGGAAAGGGGAAGCGGGAGCCCCAGGCAGGACACCGTCAGCACCACGGACAGCGTCCAGGCTGGCTCCGCGGACACCAGCTGTGTCATCTCGAGGACGAGGACCGGCAGAGGATTCGAAGTCGTGGCCCAACCACCCAGCAAGCTGGTGGCAGGGCGTGAAATCCAACCCGGGTCTCCTGTCACCTCGCCCAGTGCTCATCCGTTGCTCCTGGCTTTGGGTGGACGGACTGGAACTCCCCACGGGCCAGGAAGTCACGGAGCCTTCCACATGTGGCTGCCACGTGCGCCATTTGAAGCTTGGGCTTTGCGGCCAGTCTCAGCAGGACTCAGAACCAGACTCTGCGCTCGCCATCTGAGTGCTCTCAGAAGTCACCGCATCTCGCGAAGCCTCAGGGTCAATCATGTCACACTGCAGAGTGGCTGTGAAAATTCAGTGATATTCTACATGCCACACGCTCAACACAATGTCTTAGGCACTGGCGCTCAGTTAAAAACAAACAAATTCTTTTAGCTGTTCCCTTGGTGGATTTCAGATCAGAAAGGAATTGATTTTATAGAATTATTTGTAAGATGTTGAAACAATATTAGCTTTTAGAGCCTGCTTTGGAAATAAACCCCATACAATTTCCATGTAAAATCTTGGCTTTTGCTAACAGATATTAAGGCTCCCTTGGATGTCTTAGTTCTGTCCAGTACTGTTCATTTGAGTCCCCTGATCATTGCCTGACATGTCCCGACTCTTTCACACAAAGAGATGCTCAGAGAAGATGGGTGACAATATGCCTACAAAATGTCCCCAGGGCCCCGGAGCCTCACCTACACATGGCATCCCTGCAGTAACCTCCAGGGTAGGGTATTGTTCTTTTTGTCAGTTGCTGGACCCTATTTGCTAGTATTCTACTTAGGTATTTTTACTTATATTTATAAGCGCCATTGGCCTGTTATGTCCCCTTACTTTGTATTATTTGTATTCAAGTTATTATAGATGCGCAGAATGAAATCGGGAATTTCTCTTCTATCTTTTTCTATGACCCAAAATAGTTTCAATAGCACTGAAATGATGGGTTCTTTAGAAATTAGATAAAACTCAGCTGTGAGCCTGTCTGATTCTGGTGCCTTTTCCCTGATAGATCTCTAGTCACCTTCTAATGTCTTTTATGGTAATTGGTCTATTAAAGTTTTCCATTTTTTCTTGAACTGATTTTGGTAATTTACTGTTACTAGGAAATTGTCCATTTCCCTGAGGTTTTCAGAGTTGCATGCAATATTCTCTCATAATTATTTTCGTCTCCCCTGTATCTGTAGTTATATTGGCACGTCTGCCTCTTTCATTTCTAATCTTGTCTAATTTTACTGTCTCTCTCCCTCCATCCTGCATAATTAGACTCATGAGGGTTTTTCTATTTTATTAGCCATATCAATGAACAAGGTTTTGCAGTTATAAATTCTTTCCACTGTTTAAATTCTTTTTTCTGTTTCATCAATTCCACTCTTTCTGATTTTCTTTCTTATTTCTTTTGTTGTCCTCCCCCCCCCCCCCCCCCGATTTCTTGCAACACTGCGGACACTGGAGTTACGTTGCATCTGTCCCCACTTCTAGTGGAGGTATTTCTGGCTGAGCGTATGAAATCTCTCCTTTGATTTCCTCTGTGACCCAGCAGTTCTATAGGAGTGTCTTACATGTTCAAGTAAAGGGCCTTTGGCCTCCTCTGGGTTCTTAGCTCTTCTGGTGTTGGACATGGCCCAGCATGAGGGCCTGGGGAGTCTTCTCTCGTTGCTGGCCTATCATATACTGATTCCCGTCAGTGTGGCCTTTGGACATAGGAAAAGTATTCATTATTTGAGAATATATAAAATTGGTATTACGCATGCATTCACAGTTATGGGCTGCATTATTTAATTCTGGCAGGACTACTTGGTTGTTTTAAAATCTCAAAGGTACCGAAAAGCAGAGAGCTGGGCGTGTGTACAATATAAGCATCACCAGACTCAACGACTGTGTCCACTGCGCCATGTTTGTTTTTTCCAGAGGCATTTAAAATTAAATTATCAGCCTCCTGGCATTTCACCCCTAGATACTTCAGCTCCCCTCTTTGATGAAGAAGGGTGCTTCCCTGCGCCACCACGAAATACCATGACGGCCCAGGGGGAACTACGGTGATGTTCTGAGATCTCCTAACCCCCACCCGTATCCCCACCGGCCCTCACATCCCTATGAACAACCTGACTGCTTCGCGCTAGGATCTGGTCAAGAGCCATGCAGTACACGGGGATGCTTCTTACTTTCCGACACGTTTGTCGGTTTCTGGTAGAGACATGCAGTTGTCTCACTATACTTTTGTTTTTTATCAAGTTCTCTTTCCTAATAGGTTTTGCTTTATGTATTTACCTCTTCGTTTTAGAAAAATACAGGCTTCTGAACGTATATCACTTTATTTTATAATGTTCCAATTTATAACATAAAAGTATTTTTAACCCTTTTTGAGATTAGTATCTGCCAGTTCTTCTTTATTTTCACTTGCTTTATCCTTGCAGATATTTCCCCAGCAATTTAAATATCTATAATATTCTGTTTCAAGTTTGTTTCTAAGAAATGGTTTATGATTGGCTTTGTTTCTTTGGAACCCAATATGACAGTGTCTGCCCTTTTTTTAAAAAAAACGTTTTTATTGATTTCAGAGAGAGGAAGGGAGAGGGAGAAATAGAAGCATCAATGATGGGAGGGAATCAGCGACCCCTGCCCCCTGCACGCCCCCTACTGGGGGTGAGCCCGCAGCCCGGGCATGTGCTCCTGGAAACCGAGCCCGACCCCCAGGTCCATGAGTCAGCGCTCGACCACTGAGCACACTGGCCGGGCTGTCTGCCCTTTTTAATGAGAGGGTTCACATCTATCCATTTAAGATGTTAACTCATATTTTTAATATAGTTCCTACAATATTCTACTGTTGATTATTTACTTTGCATCATTTATTCTTCCTCAGTTTTGGGGTTTGACCATTATGGTCCCTTCTGTTTTTTCCTTTAATTCAGAAGCCGCTGCTTAAACCCCTCTGTTACCGACTGAATGTTTGTGTCTCCCCAAAATGCACATGTTGAAACCCTAAGCCTCTGTGTGGCTGTACCTGAAGATGGGGCCCCTAAGGAAGAAATCAAGGTTAAATGAGGTCATAAGGGTGGGATCCTGGTTGGATAAGGTTAGTGCCCTTATAAGAAAGGACACCAGAGCTCTGTCTCGCCCCCTTCTCCCCAAAGCACAGACAAGAGGGCATGTGAGGGGCACCGGCAAACTGAGACTTAGAGACGGGACTTCAGAATGAGACCTACCTCGCCAACCCCTTGACCTTGGACCTCCAGCCTCCACAACTGTGAGACACACATGCCTGTGGCGTGAGCGCCCCAGTCTCCAGGACTTTGCTCTGGGCCCGAGCAGACTCGGAGGCACCTTCCCCTGCCTGATGGCCGCCTCTTCCCGCTCATGTCACCGGGCACAGGTTTCTCTGCTACTGGCTGAAAAAGACACACCTACGATTTCCCACAATAAGATGTTTTGTTTCCCCTAACTTCCTCCTTAGTCCCAGATGACATTTCTAGAATCCTTCGTTCCTCCTCTCCCCGCGCCGTCAAGGCTGAGATCCTCAGAGGTGTTACACTTTTCTGCCAGAGCTCACGGGGGTCACCGAGCTGACTTTCTCAACGGGCTCCCGCTGGACCGTCCCCGGCGCCAGCCTTCTCCCGGGGCCCTTGGGCTGCAGCGGCCAAGGCGGCGGGGCCGCGCCCGTCGTGGTCCCGTTTCCCGCCCGGGCAGGTCCGCTGCTCCCGGCTCGCCTTCCCCTTCCAGCTTCTTCACCGCGCGGGCTCCGCTGTCTCACTTATTTTCGGGCTTGAGTCTCCTCTGGAGTGTCCCGCACATGAGGGTGCAGGGGATAGGCAGGGGGTGGGAGGGGCACTCAGGTGTCTTCCTCCCTGGCAGGGGAGCCGCCGCTGCGCTGGGACAGGGTTCTCGGCGAGGCCTGTGCTGGGCACGCCGTTGGGTGAACTCCCGGGCTTGGCCAGGTGGCAGCTTTGGCCAACAGAATGTATTAGAAGTGACGCAGGACATTTCTGGGCAGAGACTTTCAGGACCATGGCGAGATCCGTCAGGTCCCCTCTCCCTGTCGGGGATCGGGGATCGTGGAAACCCATGGCAGGGGAGGGGCCGTCAACCCTGGTCTCAGACGGACCTCAGTGAGCAGAGCTGCCTGTCAGCTCACAGGAGCAAGAAATAGCTTTTGTTAATGCTGAGCCACTGGTTTTCTCACTTAAGAAAAGGTTGGCGCTGCTCTTAGACAACTCCTGCGGCTCTAACAGAATTCCATGGCTGGGCGGCTTAAGCAACAGACACTTATTTCTCACAGTTCTGGAGGCTGGAAGTCCAAGATCAAGGTGCCAAGACCTGGCAAGGACTCTCTTCTTGGCTTGCATCCTCACATGGTGGAGAGAGAGCCAGAGCTTTGGTCTCTTTTCATAAGAACCCTAATTCCACCATGGGGGCCCCACCCTTGTGTCCGCATCCAAACTAGATCACCTCCCAAAGTCCCCACCTCCAAATACCATCTTGTTGGGGTCAGGGCTTCACCACATGAATTTGGGGGGGACACATTCAGTCCATAACGTGCTATATAATCCACCCCATCCTGACTGATTCAGGAGCTGATGGATATGGGGTTTCTCGCTCTCTCTCTCTCTGGGTGTGACTGCTTCCCTCCTGGCTGGCTATGGATCCCCTTAGACGCTGTGTTTTTTCTTTGAGGCTGAGATGGATTACTGAATGTTCCTGTGTTAGTCTGGGTTCCCCAAGAAGCAGATGTTGAGATGCAACTGAACACCCAAGAAATTTGCTAGGCGGGACATGGGGAGAGGACACAGGCCGGAGGCCGGGGAGCAGCACGCGCTGTGACCAGAGCTGACCCCACGTGAGATGTGAGAGAGGATTGGGAGGAGCCCAGCTGCCAAAAGCCTCCTGCTCAGAAAAGGCAAGGAGACGGGGTGGGGAGTACCTGGCCCTAGCGCCTGGCCCTGCTCCTTGCCTGTGTGCTGGGCTGTCTGTGGGTCAGGGTGGCCCCCACAGGCTGCAGGGGGGGAAAGGGGAGCAGGATGCATTTGGGGCTGAATCATGGGAGTATTGCTGGTGCCGGGCCACGAAGCCAGCACACAGCGCCCTGAGCTCACCTTGGCAGCCTCTGGCCTGGACCAGGAACTGGCCGAGTAGATGCCTTGTGTTGAGAAAGAATGAACAGTGTGTCTCTTCTGGTCCCGAGGCTCTCAGACTCTCAGGTCCGGCCTGGGAGAGATGGGGTTCTGGGGCAGCAGCACCGAGGAGGGGTCTGCCTGGACCGGAGTCAGGGGCACTTCCTCCGGGTCGGCCCACCCACGCCCACGATCTCCCGCCTCTGTCTGCTCTGCCCCGTCTGCTCCCCCCCCCCCCCCCCGGCCTCTCCATCCCTCTCTGCTGCCCTCCAGCCGCCCCAGGCTCTCCGTCCTTCTGTGGCTGCCTCTGCTCTGTGGCTTTGGGATGTCCC